>NW_023270854.1:13749050-13860829 GCF_011800145.1 Mirounga leonina | reverse complement strand
CCTGAGCCGAAGGCAGACGCTTAACCATCTGAGCCACCCAGGCGCCCTAGAAGATGTAGTTCTTAAGCTGAGTTTCTGGTTAGGGCAATAATGGCCAGATTAACTAATATATCAGGAAAATCTAGATGTTAGCTCCATGGTCAAAGAATGTGAATAGAAAATTCACACACACACTTATTTTTCAAAGAGTGTTCAAGTTCACCAGGAATCAGAGATGCATAATTAAGCAAGATACAGTTTTACATTAAATTGGTGAGATTAAAAATAATACCAAGCATTGGCATTATAAACTGCTGATGGAACTTAGATTGTTATATTTACTTATTTTGGAAAAGCAGTTTAAGCAATATGTATCAATAGCCTTAATGATCTGGCAAATTCTCACCATATAAGCTTCAATTTCAAACAGTAGAGGGAAAACATTTAAAATTTTTTTTGTCATTTAAAACAATAATAATAGCTATTTTCCAGTATTACAGCTTTAATTATTAAAATCTAGGAGTCAGTGGATCCTATCAGTGTTTAATTTAACAAGTTTTATTTTTTCCCATATTTTGAAAATTTCAAACTTAAGGAAAAGTTGAGAGAATTTTAATACCCATATACCCACCACTAGATTACACAGTTCACATTCTACTCTGCTTGCTTTGGCTCATATCTAGATATTTCTTCAACCCTTTGTTCATCCAAAACTCCATTCTGTTTTTTTATGCATTTCAAATTAAGCTGCAGATATCAATATACTTTCTTTTAAAATCTTTAGTATGTATATCATTACCCAAGAGCTCAATATTTAGAGTCTTTTTTCTTTTGAGGTAAAATTTAAAGACAATAAGATATGTAAGTTTTAAGTGTACCATTTGATGAGTTTCGACAAATGAATGCACCTGTGATAACCCAAACTCCTGTCAATACATATCCCCCCAAAAGTTCCCTCATGCTCCTTCCCAGTTAGCCCCCCATTCCAAGAACCACTATTATGATTTTTTTCTGCTATAAATTACTATTGCCTCCTAAAACACCACTTAAATGAACTTATACAGTGTGTACTCTTGTATAAGGCTTTTTTCATTCAGCGTTGAGATTCACTGATACTGTTGTACATATCAGTAGTGTTGTTGGTTTTTTTTTAAGATTTTATTTATCAGAGAGAGAGCGAGCACAAGCTGTGGGAGTGGCAGGGGGAGGGAGAAGCAGGCTCCCCGCTGAGCAAGGAGCGCAATGTGGGACTCGATCCCAGGACCTTGGGATCATGACCTGAGCGGAAGGCAGACACCCAACCGAGCCACCCAGGCATCCCAGTAGTGTTTTTTTAAATTGCTGAGTAGTGTTCCTGAGTTCAGCCCATTTTTAATGTGAACTTTTTTTTTTAAGTAATCTCTCCACCCAATGTGGGGTCAAACTCAGGACCCCAAGATCAAAATTCGCATACTCTACTGACTGAGCCAGCCCCTTTAACATGAACTTTTGATACTTCTGTGGTTACTATTGTTATTTGGTATTTCTTGGCTTAAGCGTAAAAGAAATTATGCTATAACGAGGGATACTGTAATTTTTTTGTCATTTTTGCTTATGCTGTCTTAAAATTTAAGTTAATAGCAAATTATTATTTATCAGGTATAATTAAATTGCAAGGAAATTAAATGCTTCCTTGAATAGAAACACAGTGTTCTAAGAAGAGTGCTATATATAGAATTTCACTTAGGTTACCTTAACAGGAATTTAAAGATAAGGTACATTGATAATTAAGTCAATCATTTCAGTTATTGGCATGTACTAATTGTTTTAAAAGAAGATGGTGGGGGGCACCTGGCTGGCTCAGTCGTAGGAGTATGCGACTCTTGATCTCAGGGTCATGAGTTCGAGCCCCATGTTCGGTATAGAGATTAGTTAAATAAATAAATAAACTTACCCAAAAAAAGGAAGATGGGGGAGCCTTATGTGAGGTCCAAATCTATGTTTCTATAATTTGCATTCATTTGTCCTGATTCTGCTTTCTGAACAGAGATAATCTATTTCCTTAGATCAATATATAAATAGTTAGGTACTTTGTAAAATAGTATTTTAATAACAAACTCGACCTAGCTTCTAATTTGTCCTTTTTTTTGCATTAGCTAGTTAGGTCACCCTTAATGAGTATCCACTTTAATTTCTTCGCCTAAGTGAGAATGTTTACATAGTGCTTTCTCTTTAGGGACACTTAAAAATCTGGTGTAAGCTAAGGATTCTACCCATCACCACAGTGCACTTAAAACACAGAACCTCTGAAGTTCTATTCACCTTTTGTATCTCATATTACAAATCCAGTAAATGAAGTCTTTAGGAATAATTTTGTTTTCTTTTACTTAAACCCACATCCATGGTATTAGCGGACATGTAGTTCTACATTAAAAGCATAACCTCAATCTGACCACTACTCACATTTCTACTGCCACTATTCTAGTTTAAATCTGATTGTCTCTTACCCATGTGACTATAATAACCTCTTTTTTATAATTCAAGTTTTTAATTAAATTCCAGTTATACAGTATAATATTAGTTTCAGGTGTACAGTATAGTGATTCATCACTTCCAAACAACTCCCAGTGCTCCTCAGGACAAGTACCCTCTTTAATCCCAGTCACATGTTTGACCCATCCACCCACCCACCTACCTCCCATCTAGTAACCCTCAGTTTGTTCTCTAGAGTTGAAAGTCTGTTTCTTGGTTTGCCTCTCCCTCACTTTTTCTTTTTTCCCTTTGCTCGTTTGTTTTGTTTCTTAAATTCCACATATGAGTGAAATCATAGGGTATTTGTCTTTCTCAGGCTGACTTATTTCACTTAGCATAATACTCTGTAGCTTAATTGGTCTCTCTACAAACCACTTTACTTATAGCATATAGGCATATATAAGCCAAAATGATTTTGATTAAAAATTGGTTAAATGATTAAAAATTGTGTGCTTTGTTGTTTCCCTTTGTACTTGAAATAGAATTCAAACTATGGTGGTTTTCTGATTGTTTACCCTAGCCTCTGTTTTTCCTGACTCAGGTCTGCCTGAAACTCTTTTACCTATTCTCACCTCTTCAGAAGGGCTTTCTCTGAGTGCACCAATATTACACCCGAACCTGCAACTACCTACTACTCTGGCCTTCTTTTATTTTCTTTATACCATTTTGATCATCTGAATTAATTAATTTTCTTTTTTTCTTTTTTTTTACTTACTGTTCTCTTCCCCGCTGTAGAATGTTCTCTAAGAACAGGGACCTTGTCAGTCTTGATGACACAGTATCCCCTGCACTTAAGATGGTGCCTGACAAAAAGTTAATAGGGTATGAAGTATTTTCAAGTATTAAGTGCAGTTCAATAAGTCTTTCCCTAATTTGAATATTTGAGTCTCTATTTCTTTTGTTTCCTATATAGTAAAACAGCAATATACTTTTTTTATAATAATGACCCCAACACTTGCAAAATCTTACAGTGTCTTCTGAGTAAGAATGCTAGGCAGGCAGTTGTGTACTACCTCAGAAAGAGTAGAAGGCTGAGCTAGTATTTACTAAGGAGGAACCACCTTCCTTGAAAAGCTGAGTGTTCGACTGTAACCAGTTCTACATGTGTAAAATTTAATATAGAAGTAGATTCCTTTGTAAAATTGATGTTACTCGTTTATTTTACAGCGTGGTTCATTCCTGTACACTATTACAAAATGTCCCTGCTGGTCCTTTACCTCCTAGCCTGCCTGACCACCTTGTAGCTTCTGTACATTGAAACCTTACTGCTTACACCAAACTAGTCCTGCACTTTGAAAATTCCATATACTTGTTTGTTCTTTCCCTCATTAGTTGACTTGGTGGACATTTATTCTTTAGTGCTCAGTTTAAAATATTTTCTGATTGGAGCCTTCCACAGCGTTATTGAATCTGGGAGCCACTGATGGTGAAGTGGGATCTGAGAGACAAGACATTTCTGTTTAAAAAATAGTAACAAAAAGACAGCTACATCACAGAGATCTAATAAGAGTTGAGATGTTTTCGTATAAATTAATTTTCCCTTTTCTACTGTTTTGCTTTTCTGCATAGTATCTTTTGGCATACTATTTATCTAGTTTTTTCACTGCTATGTACCCTGAATATACAACAGTACCTGGTACAGATTAGGTGCTCTGTAAATGTTTAGTGACTGAATAAGTGATAACAACCCTTTAAAAAATATTAAAGCCACCCTTGGCTTGGGGATCATATAAAAACGGGCCTCAGGCCACATTTGGCTTAGGTCTTAGCCGGCCAACCCCTGTTCTAATGCATTATTTCCCTTAAATGAATATTTTTATTTATTTATTTTTTAAAGATTTTATTTATTTATTTGACAGAGAGAAGGAACACAAGCAGGGGGGAGTGAGAGAGGGATATTTTTAAATTACAGAAAAATAGGGAAAGCAGTTTAACATTTTTCACAATGTGTTCTGAGTAACATTATTTCCTTGTGATAATAAATAGGTATTACTCAAAAAAGGAATGTGGTGGACAAATGATTCTGGGAAATGCTATCTTATTTTGCTTTACCTCAGGACTTCTATGTATCTTTGTTATACTGATGTGCACTATAAAACCTGAGATATCACACATACACACACACACAACTATATTTTTTTCTTTCTTTTTTTAGAACTCTTCTTAGGAGCATCTTGAGGCACAAGGACCTTTGTGAAAAATATTTAGGGAACTGATTAAGTTTATCTTGCCTTCATTTTGGAAGGATATTTTTGTTGAATACAGAATTTGAATTACATTTTTTCTCATTGCACTCCAAAGCTGTTATACCTTTTTTAAATTAATAGTTTTATTTAGACAGAATTTAAGTATCTTAAATTCACCCATTTGGAGTATATGATTCAATTGTTTTTAGCATATTTATAGAGTTGTGCAACTATTACCTATTCTAATTTTAGATCCTATCCATCACCCCAAAAAGAAATTTCTCACCCATTATCACACATCCTGTTCATCCTCACCCTCCAGCCCTAGGAAATTACTTAATCTACTTTCTGCCGCTATAGATTTGCCAATTTTGTACATTCCTTACATGTAATATGTGGTTCTTTTGTGACTGGCTTCTTTCACTTAGGGTATATTCAAGCTTCATCATGTTGTAACATATATCAGTATTTCAGTCCTTTTTATTGGATAATAACTTTCAGTTGTATGGATGTACATACTACATTTTATTTCTCCATTTATCAGTTAATAGGCATTTTGTTGTTCCTACTTTTTTGTCATTGTATATAATGCTACTATAAATGATCATGTACAAGATTTTGTGTGGACATATGTTTTCATTTGTTTTGGATGGAAGAGGAATTGTTTGGGTCGTAAGGTAACTCAAATGTTTAACAGCTTTCTGAAGAATTACCAACTGTTTTCCTAAGTAGCTGTACCATTTTACATTCCCACCAGCAATATATGAGGGTTCCAGTTTCTTTGCATCTTGGCCAACACTTGAATATTTTTTGTCTTTTTATTAAAGTAGGCATAATTCATATACCCCAAATTCACCATTTTAAAGTATACAATTCAGTTTTAGTGTATTTATAAAATTGTGCAGTCATCATTATTCTGTGTTCCAGAACATTTTCATCATCCCTAAAAGAAATCCTGTACCCATTAGTAGTCACTGCTCATTCTTCTCTATCAACAGTGCCTGGCAAACCACTAATATATTTTGTGTTTTATGGATTTGCCTATTCCAGACATTTCATATAAGTGAAATCATACAATATATGACCATATGTGTCTGGCTTCTTTCACTTAGGATGTTTTCAGGGTTTATATATGTTGTTGCATGTGTGAATAATACTCCCATTATATGGTTATACCACATTTTATTTACTTATTCATCAGTTGATGGACATTGTGAATAATGTTTTGTTTTGTTGCCATTGTGAATAATGTTGTTAATGAACATTCATGAACAAGTTTTTGTATGAATATAGGTTTCCAATTCTCTTGGGTATATAGTATATAGTATAGTATATACTATATGGGAATTCTATGTTTAATTTGTTGAGGAACTGCCAAACTTTTCCTAAGCAGTTGAGCCATTTTACATTCCAGCCAGCAAAGTATATGGGTTCTGCTTTCTCCACATCCTCTGAAACACTTGTTAGTATCTGTCTTTTTGATTATAGCCATCTAGTGGGTTTGAAATGGTAACTCATTGTGGTTTGGTTTTCATTTCCCTAATGACTAATGATGTTGAGCATTCTTCGGTGTACTCACTAGGCATTCGTGTATCTTCTTTGGAAAAATGTCTTTTTAAATCTTTTGCCCATTTTGAAGTTATGCTCTTTTTTTTAATTAAGTTATAAGAGTGCTTTATATTTGTAGATATAAGTCCTTTATCAGATGCTTGATTTGCAAATATTTTCTCACATTCTGTGGGTTGTGTTTTCACTTTCTAAATGGTGATTTTTTTTTTTAAATTCCAGTATAGTTAACATACAGCGTTATATTAGTTTTAGCCATACAGTATAGTGATTCAGCAGTTCCATATATTACTCACTGCTCAACAAAATGTGTACTCTTAATCCCTTTCACCTATTTCATGCATCCCACCACCTCCCTCCCCTCTGGTAACTGTCTGTTTGTTGTCTGTAATGAAGAGTGTTTTTTGATTTGTCTCTTCTTTTTTTTTTTCTTTGTTCATTTGTTCAATTCATTTCTTAAATTCCATGTATGAGTGAAATCATATGGTATTTGTCTTTCTCTGACTGCCTTATTTCACTTAACATTATGCTCTCTAGATCTATCCATGTTGTTGTAAATGGCAAGATTTCATTCTTTATGGTTGAATAATATTCCATTGTACATATATGTATGTATATGATATATATATATGATATGTGTATATCATATATGTGTGTGTGTATATATATACACATATATATTTCACCTCTTCTTTATCCATTAAAGCAGAGGTTTTTCATTTTGATGAAATCTAGTTTATCAGTTCATTTGTTTATCACTTTTATTAGTTTCCTATGGCTGCTATAAAAAACAAATGTGGCATCTTAGAACAACACAAATTTATTATTTTTATTATTTATTATCTCGCAGTTCTGTAGTTCAAAAATCCAAAATGGGTCTTGTAATATGGGCTGAAATTAAGGTGTTGGCAGGCCTGTGTTTTTTCTGGAGGTTCTAGGGGAAGCCTTTAAAATAGCTTCTAGAGGTTGCCTATACTATATTCCTTGGTTTGGGCCCTTTTCCACTTTTAAAGACCTTTGCTATTAAATTGGCCCAACCTGAATAATCCAAGATAATCTCTTTATTTTAAGATCAGCTGATTAGCAATCTTAATTCCATCTATATGTAAGATAACATATTCACAGATAATCAGGGATTAGGATTTTTCTGCCTACCACATTGCTTATGCTTTTGTGTTATATCTAAGAAATCATTGCCCTAAGCCAAGGCCACAAAGATTTGCTTCCACATTTCCTACTAAAAGTTTTATAGTTTTCACTGTTATATTTAGGTCTGTGATCCATTTTTAATTAGTTTTCGCTTGTGGTGTACAATAATGGTCCACTTGCCTTCTTTGGCATGTGGCTATCTGCTTATCCCAATACCATTTGTTGAAAAATGCTGTAAGTCTAAAATCAAGAAGTATGATTCTTCTATCCTTATTCTTTTCCAAGATTACTTTGGCACTGGGGCTCCTGGCTGGCTCAGTTGGAAGAGCATGCAGCTCTTGATCTTGGGGTCATGAGTTCCAGCCCCACGTCAGATGTAGAGATTACTTAAATAAATAAACTTTAAAAAAAAAGATCGACTTTTCTGAGACTTTTTCATATCCATGGTTTAGGATAGTTTCTCAATATTTGCAAAGAAGTGGGAAGAAGTCAGCAGAGTTTTTTTGTTTTTTTTTTTTTAATTGGGATTGCAGGGTTTCCATTGAATCTGTGTATTGTGGATTTCTGCTGTCCTAACATGGATATTCTCATCTATAAGTTTGGAGTGTCTTCCTTAAGTATTTTCTTCTTTTGGATGTTATTGGAAATCAAATTTTAAAAAAATTTGCCTTAGGATTGTTCATTGCTAGTATATAAAAATTTGAATTTTGTATGTTGATCTTGTGTTCTGCAGCTTTGATAAACTTATTTCTTAGGTCTGTTTATCTTTTAGTGGATTCCTAGTTTTTTTATATTTAAAATAGAAATAGTTTTACTTCTTTCTTTCCTACCTGGGTGCCTTTGGAGTTTTTATGAGAAGTCAGCAGTCATTCAAATTACTGTTCCCCTATATGTAAAATACTGTTTTTCTCTGGCTGCTTTTAATATTTTCTTTTCATTTTTGGTTTTCAGCAATTTGATTATGTGCCTAAATTTCTGTTCTGTGTTCTTTGAGCTTCTTGAATTTGTATCTGTTCCATCTCTTGTCTTACCTATTGTTGACTCCAATTCACATATGTCAGATCTTTTGCTATTGTTCCATGGGTCCCTGAGGCTCTGTTAATTTTTTTTCAATCTTTTTTTCTCTCTGTTCTTGAGTTTGGATAGTTTCTATTAATCTATCTTGAAAATCACCAACTCCTTCCTCAGTTATTTCCATTTTGTTTTTAAACTGTTTAGAGAATTTTAAATTTCAGGTAATTTTCTTTAAGAGTTTCCATTAGTATTTTTATAGTCTCTGTTTTTCTGCTAAGATTTTCTCCTTTCTTTCATTCTGTGCACATATTCCTTTACTTCACTGAGCATAGTTTTAGTAGTTATTTTATTTTTAAAGATTTTATTTATTTGACAGAGGGTGGGGGAGAGAGAGAGAGCACAAGCAGGGGGAGCAGGAGAGGGAGAAGCAGGCTTGAGCAGGGAGCCTGACGTGGGGTTCGATTCCAGGACCCCAGGATCATGACCTAAGCCAAAGGGAGTCGCTTAACCCCTGAGCCACCCAGGAGCCCCTTAGTAGTTATTTTAAAATTTTAGTCTACTAAGCATAGTTTTAATAGTTATTTTAAAAACTTGGTCTACTGATTCTAACATCTAGATTATCTTCGTGTTGGTCCCTATTGATTGTGTTTAGTCTTGAGACTGGGTTGCATTTTACTGGTTCTTGTGTATCAAGTAGTTTGGACTGTAAGGTGGACAAATGTGTGTCATGTTTGGAGACAGGGTTCTGTTCTATTTTTTCAAACAGTGTTGTGTTTTTTCATAAGAAATTATTTTCTTGAATTCAGTCTGCGAACACTCAGTAGCTCAAATTTCATTTCAGGTTGTTTTTGTTTGTTTTGGGTTTTTTCATCTTGAGCTGGACAGGTTGCAGTTTGCCCTGTGTGTGCATTGTTCAGGAATTAGCCAGAGATTTGGGCAGGGAAACTTGAGTTGTTTTAAAGTAGCTTAGTTGGTGTGGGCATTTTTATCTTAGTTTATTGTTTTAGTAGAATTTAGAATCATAGTTTTATAAACTGAAAATAATAATGGAAATGATTTCCAATGTTTTATCTTGACAATTAAAAATAAGTTTCTTTTATTTTTCTCATTATTACAGATCGAGCTGGGAGCATCAGTACTCTTGATTCTTTAGACTTTGCAAGATATTCAGATGACGGTAACAGGGAAACAGATGAGAGAGTGGCAGGTGAGTAACATTGTAAAGACAGATTTGGATTCTTTGACATTCAAGAAATAATAAAGTGACTTGAGGAATTCTCTTCCTTCTACAATTTGGTATGTGAATATAATTATGTAGTTATTACACAAAGTTATGTTACTAATTTATTGGCTACAAGGAACATCTGAACCCTCAACTTCCTCTTCCAGTTGTGGGGTGAGTTTCTGGTTATGCATACCTAAAATTTGCTGAGTTCTGCTTGTGACGAACAGTTTACAACCATGTAGTTCTCTAACTGGTGTAAAGCAGGTTTAAGTTAGCCATAGCTTTAGTACAAAGTTAGTTGGACCTTGTCTTTCTCATTCCTTTGATCTTCCAAACCTGGGCTGATAATTTAGGTGTTGTATATCAACACAACACTACTGATTATAAAAATTGGTTGAAAAACTTCTGTGCTGGCTGGTGTATAAAACTTTGTCTTGAGACCTCTGAGTGCTCCCTAGCCATCACAGCATCTCTCCAAAAATTTCCCTTGGCTTTCCTATAAGCCAGAAAATAAAGAGTTAATACTTGGTACAGCAGGGCCCTCCAGGACCTTGCTTATTCCAATTAGAAGACCGACATTCTTTCTAAATGCTTGGTTATTCATACCAATCTCCTGTCCTCCCCTCTCCACCTTTCACCTGTTCTGCCCACATCTAATGAAGCCAGTTAGATTCTGTCCAGGTCCACCCTGGAAATTCAGTGTAGCAGCCCTGGCTCCTTTAGTGTCAGCTGTTTCGTACTTGTCAGGTGCTTCAAAGCTGTGGCTATCTGTAATTGAAGAAATTATTGAGTGCTTTACAGGAATTGTAGTTTTCATAGGACATTGGCTCTTAGATGGGGAAAGCAGACAGACATCAGTTAGGTAGTTTGATATCCACCAGAATGGTGGGCACTCCTGGAGCAGGAGGGATGCCACATGGGACAGATGGGGCCCGTGGGGGCAATATGGTATCAGGGAGTACCCATAATGTGAATTACTTTCTTGACCAACTGTTGAATTTTTCTTCCATTTACTGGGACAAGGTTGTTACAGTCTACCTAATGTTTACCTGTCGTGGTCATTATGAATAAAAGTGAGTACTAATTTTTATGTAGCACTTGCTCTATTCTAATCACCATTCTAAATGTGTATTAACTCAATGACTTATAGAGTTGTCATCATCCTCTCCTCCCCAGGAGACTGAGACACTCAGAGGGATTATTTAAGACTTCAGTGGCAAGGCTAGAATTCAAATTCAAATGCAGATAGCCCAGCAACAGAGCCCACAACTGACTGTGCCATATAGTATGTCATAGCAGGAAGGACTAGGTTTGACCTGATTAAAAATGACATTTCAATATATGATTTTCATTCATTGCTCAAGAATAGAAATATTGAATAATTTTAAATCTCAAATGGTATTGTATGAGTTAGACAAAAAATGATGTAACTTTTTATTTCAGCAGAAGCTAAGAGAGGATTCAACAGTGTAAATAATAGTGATATCAGTTGAATGGGGAAATCATTGGAAGAGTTTAATGTGGCTCCCTATATCAAATCATGATTTAGTCATAAGCATTATTTATTGACTTGTATCAAACAGTAAATCACATCAGTTTTATCTCAAAATTAACAAATTAGATGGAAATTATTTGAATAATTTTAGGACTAATTTATCCTGCTTATTTTATCATTTGTTAAGTTGCATTATGTTATATAATTATGTTGTATATGTTAGATATTAGATATGTTATATGTTAATATTAAATATATGGTAGTTTATTAGACTAACCAAATATATCTGGTTTTATATATTGTATTACTGTTCAGACGGTTATATAATTAGAAAGTAACTCTTAACCAAAAGAGATCACATAATTATTTTCTTTCCTTTAATTTCCATTTGAAAACCTAAATTTTAGATTTAATCAGACTTAAGAGGTTCATTATTCTTGTTATTTAGGTATTTTAGTGTTTCTACTTCGGGGAAACATTATTGATATAAAAGCAAAATGTTATAACCAAGCATACCTAAGAATGAAATGTTATAAATACGTGGTGGTTTTGACCTTATATTTTTAATCTAAAGATTATATTCTGTCTCTAGGTTTGGGGAGATAAAGTAATTTTTGATCATTATACAGTGCTAATATGTAAATAAACACTTTTATCTTCATTGGAAAAGGGAAGGAAAATATATATTACTACAAGAGAATTACTTTTTAGCACTCTTGTACCATAGCCTGTAATTGAATCAAACGTGTGATATGTGGGCGAAACTTTATGAAAAAGTTTCAATTAATCACAATTCCCATTTCTAAAAAGATTTGTGGCTCTTTGCTAACCATTGGTAGTAACTTAAAAGCTTATCTAAAGACCAATAATCCAGAAAAGATCCTGTCATCTGTGATTGGATCACCTGTAAACCTCACTAGGAAAGAATAGAAATTTCTTTATTAAATTTTTCTGTACCTGTCTTGGGCAGAGGGAGATTATAGATAACACAGGTATTGATTGAGACCATTGTCCCACCACGTAGATGTAGGGTCTGCTTCAACCTTTATTCAGGGGCTGCTGTTTATAAGACAAATAGATACTATGTTTTCAGCATCATTCTTACCATCTTTTTCCCAAATTTAAAAATCTGGTTCTTTTATCAAGTCTACATAGGTTTTCCTTCAAAGAGGAAAACATCTCTAAATGAACTGATGTTTATTGAGCATCTACTCTGTGTCAGGCACTGTGCTGGGGTGCTTTGTATAAAATATTTAATCTTGTTAACAGTTCTGAAGAGTAGGTCATGATATCCTTATTTTATGCATCAGGAAACTGAGGCTCACCACGATTGACAGATTTGCCCAGTAGCCTCCATATGATAAGGGATCAGGATATGAACACATAAGTTGTTATTCCAGAGCCCACAATATATCTTTTAGTACCAGCCTGTAGCTTTGACCCATCTGTACATTCCTGTGGGTAGATAGCCAAATTGTGTCTTTCCCATACAGGACTATTTCAACATAGTCATTTTCTTTTAAAAGAAGTAAATTTTTAAAAAGCTTTTCATTTTAAATATTTTCCATTTCTGAATTTAGAAGTGTAAATTTTCATATAAAAATGATTTAAAAAGTGGTAGACACCAAACCAAATTCAGCTTAACCTAACTGAACTTTCTGTGTGTTATTAAAGAAATCTAGTGTTACTTGGTGCATGTACAGAGCACCTCTTAAATTTTCAAGTTCTCTTAAAGATAGCAAGGGACATGCATATTCTAAATATTGGGATTGCTATTTTTTAAAAATTTATTTTAGACATTCTGAGCATCTGCTATGTGTTAGGTACTAGATATAGAAACATGAAATAAAGTTTCCACTCTCAAGAAATTTGTCCTGAAAAATGTCTGTATCTGTAATATAAATAAATGTACAGTACTTTAGAAACGGTGGTAAGGACCTTGTTAATTTTGGGACCACCTATAACCCTGTCTCCATTTTACATGATCTGTCTTTTATCATCAGAGTCTCTGAATATCCACTTATTCAATTAATATTTGTTGAGTGTTTATTCAGTACTCAAGGTATTAAGCTGTTCTGTTAACAATAATCAACAAAATAGACACATGAAGCCTCTATAAAGCTTACATAATCTAGTAGACATTCTAAAATGACTTTCAGATTTTTGCCTGAGAAATAACCTGGCCTGTCCAATGATTAAGAAGCAGCATCAATAGCCCTCTCATCTCTTTGCTATTGGCCTGCAACATACATATCCAGATTCCTGATGTATTTCTCCCCTAGTACAGATATTTGTACTTAGTATAAATTAGTAGGTTTTTTGTTTGTTTGTTTTTTTGTTTGTTTTTCTTGTTTTGAGCCTTACTTAAATCTTTATGATTTTAAGTGAGGTAGATGTCCAAACAAGGCTTTAAAGGCAACAAGCTTTTAATATGGCTGAAGGGTGTTATAATTTAGGTGATAAATCATAAAGGTCTGAACTAGGGTAATTGCAGAGACAATTGAGATGAACGGTTTTTTAGTAGGGGGTTACTCAAGGGTTGGAATATATGGCTTGGACATTTAATTAATGTGGACTGAGTAAGCACAAGGGATAAGTGAAGAGTATTTTCCAGGTTTCCTGTTTGGGTATCTGCATAGATAGTGGTGCCATTAGTGGAGAGAGGCTGCAGGAGGAAGCAGATTTGAGAGGAAGATGATGAAATTCATATAGATCAAATTCAAAACTTATGAGACACTCAGGTGGGCATGTCCTAGAGATAATTAGGTAGGTCTGTATCTTTGGGAAAATGTTTAAAGATTTTTGAATCTTCAGAGTACTTGTCAAAGTTAAAACCATAAGGCTGGATATCATCCCGGTGGGGTATGTAGGGTAAGAAAAGGGCCAAGATGGTACCCTGAAAAACACCAGCTTTGAGATGAGTGATAGAGGAATCTGTAAGAGAACCTGAGCAGGAAGGACAGTAATAAGATTTTTTTTTTCTTTTAAGGTTTGGGGAAGAGGATTTTTTTCCCCCCACTAAGATGAATATAGAAAACTAAATGTCTATAAATAGAGATTGCTTCTTGCTTCCATTCATTTATTTTTCACTATCTACTCACATGCCTAACAGTTGTATTCCTTTCTGAAGTCTATAATAGGCAGGAAGAAGTCTAAACCCAGGAGGGGTGTTAATGTTACCGTCTTAGGCTTTTAATATCATTTTTAGGAATAGATTTCTATTCTAACTTACAATCTTAAAAGAATTTTCCTATTTCTTAGACCTGTTCCTGGGATAATAAAATAAATATTAAAAAATGGGGAAGTGGTATTTTATTATGAAGTCAAATCACTTTATAGTCAGAAAAAAAAAATCCAGGAAATTCTGACTTGAAAGAAGATGGTTTCATGTCCACTCTGGCAAGGACCTTGACTCAGCCCTGTTGATTTAAACTCTTCAACAATGAACAGGAATAGCAATAAAAAAGTACTTAACTCTGATCAGAGTCATGTCAGTTATGGAAAAAATTTTCCAAAATAATGTTTTGAGTTTTGTGCCAAGATGATCAAAGACTAGCAAATATTTCAAGATAATACAGTGATATATTGATTGGGGCCACAAGGGATTGATATTTTTTTCTGCTTTGAAATTTAACACTTTACCTTTCATGTAAAGGCATGAGAACATGATCTTTAAACACTCAGGTACCTCTGATAGAATACCAATATTCCAACCCCTGTTGGAAAATAACAATTTCAACCAATCTAGAGATGCTCATACTGAAAATCATTAATTATTTTGGTAAGACTGTAATATATAATATTAGAATATACCTACATCTTTGCAGTTATTAGTTTAATTCCAATAAAATTGCCGTCAGTAGGGTTAGACTATTAGTAGAGGATTGAGGTAGTGAAGAGGTGGGTAGTTGGTTCCTACGGTGTTTTTTTGTTTTTGTTTTTTTACAAACATACACATCCTCAAACATTTTTATGAAAAATTAAAATATTCAAAAAATACTTGGAGATTGTTTGGTACAATGTATCTCTTTACAGGATAATTAATTTTGAGCTTTAATCCAATATTTTTTAATAAAGAAGAGACAAATTCATGCATGTGTGAATATAGCTGTTCAGACCTTTCTTGTGAAACTTTCTCATGTAATTGTAATTACTTGATCATACTGTGCCTTTATAGAGATGTGCTATAGAGCTTCAACGATATGCCTTTGTCTTTTAAAGTCTATATTGTATATTAAGAAACATGCAGCAGAGTGAATTCATTTTGATAAGCACTATCTTTTCAAAGCATTGGTAATTTTTAGTGACATTTGACAATGTATTTGTGGATGTGCATAAAAATATAAATTCTTGCCGTCTGACATGGGTTTTTCTGGCTTTCTGTGCCTTGATCATTCAATGTTTTGCTCTTAGTCACCTAAACTTTTCACCAATTGAATTTGAGTTTTTCACAGTTTGTGTTTTAACCCTTTTTTTAATTTATTTTTTTTCATATTTCTATCATTCTGGCGCAGGCATTTCTGATCTGCAATTGTTCTGTAATATGTCTTAGTAAATTGTAAGTGATACTGAAAGCATAATACGTATACTGATTTTACCTAAGGTATGGTTAAATATTTTTAGATCAAAATCAGTTACCTAAAGCTTTGAAATTAGAAAAAAAAAAGTAAACCTATTTTGTACTTACACACTGAATGTGTGCAGTCTGACTTTAAACACAAACTCTGTTTCCAGAAGTGTAAGTTTTAGGGAAAATGTTTTAACTTTGTTGCACAGAAATGTTTGCAGATCAGCATTGCTAACTACCAAAAAAGAAATCGTAACATACATGTCATCTGACTTTTAGTTGTGCCTTCCTGTTGCTGCAGTGAAGTTCTGTGCATCAAAATAACTGGCCTTCATGTACTAGATGTGATTCAATTACATCTTCAGTTTTTAATGAAAATATGCAAACTGAGTGAATCCTAATTTTTCCATGTATTTTTATAGCTTTATTGTCTCTGATAGCATCTCATTCGCCATCTTCTTTTTTCTGTTTATTAGTCAATCAGGAAAAAATTGCCATCTTTAAATTTTTTAATTTGCTAGTTGTTATGCAGAACTATTTAAATACCATAATTTTGTTTAATATCCAGTTGTGACAAAGATCACTTAATTTTCCCAGAGCTTTACTTCATGGAAATGGCTTTCCCCCCACAGCTAAGCTTGCTTTTTCTTCAGAGCAATATTTATATATTTTAAAGAAAGTTCCCAGTTAAGACACATCTAGTTAAATCTTGATCGTGGTGAAACATTTTAAAGAGCTTTAAAAATGTTTCCTCAGTATTCACGTTTATCTTATCAGTAACAAGAGAAGTCGTTGAGTTTCACTAGTTAGTATCTCTTATCATGAAGAGATTATCTATTTGGAAAGTTATCAGAAACATTGAAATCCTATTTAATTTTACTTAGTATTCTTAGGTACTATACTTTTAGAATTGTACAAATCATTTACTTTAGGATGGTCTTAAATAGAAATGAAAGAACAAACTGTTTCAACCCTTTGGCTTTAAATGAAACCTAAAACCATAGGAACATTTTTTGAGATATGTATTTAACATATCTATGCTTGTTTGTAGATAACATAACTTTGTTTGTAGAAAAACTTAAAGCCATCCCAACATTTTTAAATATTTAAGCCATGTTTCTTCAATATCTTAATGAAGGGATATATTCACTAATGTTTCTGTATATTGATTTATAACAATATTCTAGATAATGCATTTAAAAATACTTTTTCTTTTTTAATACTAAGGTTTTCTTTAAGTATATTTGCTTGGACTTGATCTAAATTTTTGTCTTTTCCCCTAAAATTATGTCACCTGAAAATATTCCATTGCATTTTCTTACCTACACTGAGTGAAGTACAAGCATCCAGATTACCAGTATTTTTATTTACCTAAATGAGAGTATGCCATAGATTTTATTTTTAAATAGAGCTATTCCCTGTCAGACAGCTAGAACATTGGATCAGCAGTCCCCTGAATTCTAAAACTATGGAAAACATTCACCAGTTTGCTTGCAAACCAACTCTGCTGCATGCGTTCACAAATTTCATAAAGATTGCATGCTTTCTGTTTTCAATACAAATTGTATTTTTTTTTCATACCCATCCTTGCTTTTTATTTTTTAATTTTGTTTCCCTTTTCTTGGTTGGATGCCTGTGTGTGTTTATTCCAAATCCCTGTCCAGTCCTGGAGTTTGAACTACGGAAAGCCAAGGAGACCATTCAGGCCCTCCGAGCCAACCTGACAAAGGCTGCAGGTGGTGTACATAAAACTTTTTTGAGACTTTTTCTACTTTGACAATGTAGAAGTAGCTGAAATATTTTCAAATGTAAAATAGTAAAGTGTTATTTATATTTTCTTCCACCAGAACACGAAGTTCCTTTACAGGAACGAAAAAATTACAAATCAAGTCCTGAAATTCAGGTGGGTGAATGACAGAACTAAAAGTATCTTCCACATAAAATGGTAGCACAAGTATTAAAGGAAGGAAACTTACAGTATTGTATCTTTTATTTTGCCTGTAGGAACCAATCAAACCTCTTGAAAAGAGAGCTCTAAACTTCTTAGTCAATGAATTTTTATTGAAGAATAACTACAAGCTTACATCAATAACCTTTTCAGATGAAAATGATGATCAGGTACAATTTTTTTTTTTTGACAGTGATTTGTTTCCTTTTTAACTTGTAATCTATTTATTTTCTTTTTTATCTAGTTTCTTTAATTTTTTAAGTCCTACATACGGTAAAATTCTGTAACGCTAGTTACCAAACACTTCTCTGCCCATGCAGTCTGGTATTCTTTTGGTCATGCTCCCATTGCCACACTCAATTTTGTCACTGTCTTACTCCCACTACATCTGTATCTCCGCCTTCTAAATCTCTCCGTTTTCATGTCATGCATCTCTCCTACCTACTGCTTTAACTCCTTCCTTATCAATTCTAAATTTATAAGCACTCTCAACTTTCTTTTTAGCTTATCCTCCACCTGCCTCTCCAATATTATCTTTTGCCTATTCATTATAATCTTGCCAAACAGAAGGGCTTGCATCCCCCTCAACATATCTGATTCCTTCAGGGTTTTGTGCTTTTGTTCATTCTTCCCCTTGTCTCTCAAATAATTAGTTCCCTTATCCCTTCATTGCCTTGTGCCTTATAAATACCTAAACCTTTTCCAAGAGAGTGCACAGGTCATCACCTTTCCAAAATCTTTCCTTCTACCTCAAGACAGAAATTGACTCCTTTCTCTGAATTCTTGACAGCTCTTTAATTATAATATCTATAATACTAAGAGTACCTGTTTATGTCCTCACTTGAACTGTGAAAGCCCCTGAGTGGAGACAATATTTTATTCCTTTTTCTAAGCACACAGCAGATATCTAATAAATGTTTGATGAATATAGTTAGATAAATGGACATTTGAATAATATGTGTAATAGTCATTTAATAACTTTTTTAAAAAGCTTAAGTTTGTTTAGTTCTTGTTGTAGGCCAAGCACTGTGTTAAGATCTTAATATACATTTTATTTTATCCTTATAAAAACCCTAAGAGGTGAGTATTATATCCATTATACAGATGACCTGTTTAAGTTTCAAATTAATTTATAACAGTGATAAACAGAGACAGATACGAATTTCATCTTGGGTCCAATTTCTCCAAAGCCCCCATTTTTAATACCTGCCTTATATTTGCCTCAGATTTAAGCCTCAATAATGGGTATTCTCATTATTCAAATAAAGCTTCAAAGGGACACCTGAGTGGCTCAGTGGTTAAGCATCTGCCTTCGGCTCAGGTCATGATCCCAGGGTCCTGGGATCGAGCCCTGCATCGGGCTCCCTGCTCAGCTGGAAGCCTGCTTCTCCCTCTCCCACTCCCCCTGCTTGTGTTCCTTCTCTCGCTTTGTCTCTCTCTCAAATAAATAAAATCTTAAAAAAAAAATAAAGCTTCAAAGGAGTAAGAATGTTACATTTAGAACATTCAAATGAATATGCCATAGTTTCTCAAAGAGGGTTTCCCAAATAAATTATAAATAAATAAGTTACAAGATATCAAATTAATACTAAATTTTGATGTATTAGAGAAAGAGAATGGTAGGACAATATATTTGTGTGTGATTAATTACTCTGGAATTTTATAAAGCTCTTCAAAAAATCTTTGCTCATGGAATGCTTGAGGTGCTATGCCTTTTTGTACGTTAGTAATAGAATTGTATTAGATTGAATTCAAGAGAATGTTTCATACACAACAAATCGAAGAATAGCCATTTGGATTCTGAAAATTGTAAGAAGCATTTTTAATAATATAAATTAGATTCAAACAGCTATCACAAGACGGCAAACAGATTAAATTGCTTGCTTACCCACCAGAGATTACACTAAATATATATAGGTTAGAATAATAAAGAAAGGAAGAACAAAATTAATGCCATCAATTAGTTTACTTATAAATAATGGGTAAACTTATAAACTAAGATTTTCTTAATGTGGACATGTTGTATGACTTCATGCAAATATTTATGTTTTACAAGCTTGAAAGTTAACACAATCTTGAAGGTTAAGAGTTTGCATTTTTGAGAGACTTAATAACAAGATTGTATGTGTAACATTTTAACATCTAAGACAGTTAAACCTGTTTACCTAGAGTATCAGGAAACTTACAAGAATAATATCATATACAGTGGAAGATGTAAAGTAAGTTTAACAATGATGTTGTTTTCTCACTTGGAACATACACTTTGAATTTACAACAAAATTATGATTGTGTTAGGTTTTCAAGATATTAACTATAAGGAATAAAATGAATCTCAAAAATGCAGGATAAAATTTCTTCATAGTTTTTAAAAATATTATTATTTATCTTTTAGGATTTTGAACTCTGGGATGATGTAGGATTAAACATTCCAAAACCTCCAGACTTACTGCAGCTCTACCGAGATTTTGGAAATCATCAAGTGGCTGGGAAAGATCTTGTGGATGTGGCCAGTGGTGTGGAAGAAGATGAATTAGAGGCTCTTACACCAGTTTTAGGCAGCCTTCCTCCAAGCCTTGAAACTCCTCAGATTGTAGAGGTGAGCAATATTAACTAACTAGTCAAGTCCACTAGAAGTATTTAAATTGTGTAAAAGCATGCTATGAGATCTTGAGTTTCTGTTTTTCTCCCATTTTGATTTTAGAACTCCTTGCTAGTACAGAAATTAGAAGATAAAATTAGTTTATTAAATAGTGAGAAATGGTCTTTGATGGAGCAAATCAGAAGACTTGAAAGGTTAGTACTTAATCATCATTTCTAAAAAGCCTCTTAAAGTTTTTAAAGAAACTTAACAGATTATATAAATATATAAAATAATATTTCAGTTGTAAGACATAATTTTTCATATTCTAATACTTCTGAAAGAAAGTCTTATAATTGTTTTAAATATTTAATATGTTCTTTTTCCACAAAAAAAGTAATAATCATGTAATTGGTTCCCAATGGTTGTGTCAGTATTAATAAAATAACTCCTTCACACTAATGTTGTAAATATTTCCCACTGATTATTTCATTTAATTCTTATTATAATCCTGTGGGTTAGATGAAATTATTCCCATTGTGCAAATACAGAAAAGAAGGCTAAATGCCAATTCAAAGTTTATAAGGTCATTTTTATGCTTCATTAGTAAGAGTTTGTAGTTATACTTTTAGGTATATGAAGCATTCCTTTATGTAGTACAGAAAAGCTTAAATCAGTTGCCAAACAATTTTCTATTAATATGTTTTACTTTTAATGCATGAAACCTAGTATGAGGTTTATGCTATTGCCAAAGTTTTAAGAATATAGTTGTTCTCTGATAATTTCTCTTTCTTTCTACAGTGAAATGGATTTCCTCAAAAACGAACACTTCACCATCCCAGTAGTTTGTGACTCTGTTCAGCCTTCTTTGGATCATAAGGACTCTGAAGACAGTGGACAAAATCCAGTTATAAATAGCTCAGACAAGCAAAAAGACCAAGATATCCATCTTTCAAAATCAGATGAAGTTGATTCCACTATTCCTAAAGAGAATTTCCCAAATTCTGTCCCTAGGAGAGAAAAAGAAGAAATGCCATCTTCTTCTCCATCAAGTAAAAACATAGTCCATTTTGATAAACCTAACAGGTTAGTATGCAGCCTATGTTTTGAAATGCATCTTTCAGCTATTTAATACCTTGCCAAACTGGAAGAGCTTCATTTCTTATTTTGCAGGTCAGATGTATGAATTTTTACATTTGGCATGAACTTAACACATAGCAAGGTACATGTCTCAAAAACATATCACAAAGTAATTATTAAGTTCAATTACATTAAAGAGAATTAAAACATAAATGGGGTAGCTTCTAGCTTAGCAAAGTACTTAAACCCATAAAATAATATGTATGTTCTGTGTGCTGTAAACTCCTGTAACCAGTGATTTTTTTTTAAAGATTTATTTTATTTGAGAGAGAGAAGGAGAGCGCACATGCACAATCGGGAGAGGCAGAGGAAGAGGGAGAGCGAATATGAAGCAGACTCCCTGAGGAGTGCAGAGCCAATGCAGGGCTCCATCTCACAATCCTGAGATCACGACCTGAGCCAAAACCAAGAGTCGGACACTCAGCCGACTAGCCACCCAGGCACCCCTAAAGCCAGTGATTTTTACCTTTTCTCTGTTCAGTCATTAACAGACTCAGTAGAAGATTTTGGTACTGCATAGTTACCAATGTCAATAGGGGAATTGTTTCTGCTCCTAGTCCTTTTTCCTGTGTCTGCTTCCATTACTAATACTGTATTATTAGTATTCTCTTGATTCATTTACTTAATTTTTATTGGGTCTGTCTCAGTGATTGAAATCAGATGAGGTAACAGTGGTACTTGCCCTTTAAGATCAGATTTTTCTAGTGGAGAAAAAATATAATTTAAACAACTTTTAGGTTGTAAATCATTTTAAGAAAGGAATATCTACTGTGTTCTTTTTTATATTTTAGTTCTAAATTCTTTCTGTATCCTAACTTATTTCATACTCACAAACATTCTGTAGTGCAATTCTGAGCCACAAGTCATACTTCCTCCTTGTATTAAACAGAGGGATATTACACCTAGTGTTGGGATATAATAGGAAAGTATGACTGATTTCTTTTAGACTTAGAGGCACTCGTTATTAGTAAGAAGTATTTGATTTTTTTTTTTTAAAGCAAATCTTTCCACTGATGAGCCACAACTTTTTGTATACCTACTAGCCATATTTTTCTTTAGGTATTGGGGAGGTTACAGAGTTGAAATAGATACGGCCCAGTCTTCAAGTTGCATTTTTTCTAGTATGGATAAGATAGAGTCATAAAAATCTATGTTATGATACTCAACAATAATGGCATTTGTAATAGTTCTTTAGTGTTTAGGAGTACTTCCATATATCTCTTTTGGTATGCAAAGCTACTTTCTGGAGAAACGTGGTTGTTAAATTTGTTCAACTAATTTTTTTAGCTCTTAACTATGTGCTAGGCAGTGTTAACAAGGAATATACTGGAAGGCAAAACATGCAGTAATCCCTTCAGTCACAAACATTATAGTATGAGAGAGACCAACAATCAGACAATCGTAATAAAGTATGAAAAATGGTAATATAAGAGAAGTTCACCTTGCTTTGGAAACACACAATCAGGGCACCTAAGCTAGTCATCAGAACAGGGAAGTTTTCAGGGAAGAAGTGTCTAACCTGAGGCATGACGACTAAATAGGAGTTAACCAAACAAAGAGGTAGGAGGCAGAGTGTTCCCAGTAATGGAGGATAGCATGTGCTAGGAGAATGCCACACGTTTTGGGGAACTAAGAAGAATTTAGTAAGGTTTAATCAAAGACTAAGTCATGTAAGTCATGTTAACTCATTTTAGAGAGCTGGGACATGGTAGGTATCTAAGTTTTAGAAAGAATCCTCTAAGGTAGAGATGATTGGAGGGTAGCAAGACGGGAGGAAAGAAGACTAATAGGGTGTCTTTTGGAAGAATCCAGGTAAGAAATGGTTAAGGCCTGACTTGTATTAGAAAGAAGTAGGTAGAATTTAAGATAGTTAGAAGGTAAAAGCTTGATTGGATTTGGGGTGAAATGAAAGGGAAAAATAAAGGCTGATTTGTGGTTTCTGGGTTGGTTGATTAGATGGATCATGGCTGTTCCACTGAAAGAATATGGGAGGAGGAAATAGATGAGCAAATAGACTCAAGCTTTGGTACATTACTCCCTGTGATCACAGAAATCACTGAATGCCACTTTGTAGTGTATACTATACTAAATAACCTCTGTTTTGTAACTTTTAGTGTTAGCTCTTTTCTTTGTGGATTGAACACATAAAGCACAACTCATAGTCATATTTTATGAATACTACTACATAAAAACTAGTGTCGTTTTAGAGATACAAATGTTTTAACCTCGTTTTTTAAACATAAATAAGCTAATATTTTCAGTTACAAAAAAAATATACTTTCTTTACAATATGCCGTGAATGTTGACTGAGCCTCTGCTTCATTTATCTTTAATTTTTACCTGTTTTTTGTGGATTTCTATTATTAAGGTTTATCATTATCATTAGAGAGGTCTGCAAAACTTTAATTCCTGTCAGCAACTTTGTATCCACTGTTTACCTTTCTGGGACCAGAGAGAATTAGGGAGAAAAAAGTCCTCATTTCAGATTTTGCAAATACTTTCTGTAATCATTGACCTGTTCTACATTTCAGGTTTGATCTGTTGACATTACGGCTGTTCATTCACATATCATTAAACTTTTTTAAAATCAGTTATTGCTAATTTTTTCCCCTGTGTAATTCTCTAGTGAAGTATCCTTCAAGTCATTGGTGGCTGAAAAATCCATTTAGCGTTTGTGGGGCACGATTAATGCAGGTATAGTAGTTATAACATGCAGCTTACCTTCTCCTAAATGCCAGTGGTAACTGTTTGGTACTCTCCCCTTTTCGTCCAATTTTTCTTCTAGGAAATTGTCTCCTGCTTTCCACCAAGCTCTACTCTCTTTTTGTCGAATGTCAGCAGATAGTCGTTTAGGATCAGAGGTAAATTATATCATATATTCTTGGAACTTTCTTAAAATATTTGGTTTTTCTTAGTATCTCATCCAAAAACAGCTGTGATAAGACTCCATTTCAAATAAATATCTATTTTTTAAAATAATGCTCTAAAAAATAATTCCTAGAATTTTAAACTTTTAAAAAGGTATTTGATTATTTCTGTCCTTTGGATTAAAGTTTTGTTTAGTATCAAAGTGACTTTTTGAAGTCTATTTTTAATTTGTTATGTCTGACATACAGTAATATGCCTCTTTTTGGTATAATTTGGAAACCAGTGTAAGTGTACATATTGTTTATATTTTGGTTATTTTTAGATTACTCCATTATTTTTACTTCATTAGGAGTGGTTATCTTTTTTTTTTTTTAAGAGTTTATTTATTTGAGAGAGAGAGAGCACAAGTGGTGTGGAGGGGCAGAGGGAGACCAAGAAGCAGACTCCCCACTGAGTAGGGAGCCCCATGACGCTAGACGACGCTAGGCTCCATCCCAGAGCCCTGAGATCATGACCTGGGCTGAAAGCAGATTCTTAACTGACTGAGCCACCCAGGTGCCCCAGGAGTGGTTATCTTTGATTGCTGAGTTTGTTAGTTCTCAGATTTGTTTTCCTCAAGTGCTTTGTAATTATTGGAGGCTCATCCTGACAGGGTATTTTGTTATTTTTTTCTATCTTAATACTCACTTCTCCCCTTTTTAGTTGTTGTTTTGTGGTTGATTCCACTCGACCTCTTGTGGGCTTCAGTTTCACAATGTCATTGCTAATATGAAAGAGCTAACGGATGGTTTGAATACATTTCTGGCAATCCTCACAGCAAGACTGGGTCAGCCTCCGGGCCTCCTCCTGTACACAGCTTCGCTCTACAAACTCAACAATTTGATTGCCATAGGCAAAGATTAAAGCTATGTAGGGCATCTTTTCAAGAATAAAAGAAAAACCACTGAAGCTATGTCAGTCCTGTGTTATCCGTAGTTGTTCCCAGAACTGCAGCCTAGTAGGGCTCCTCTGATTCACGCTTGCTTCTTCCTGGTGTTTTCAACCCATTTCATGCTTACAGAAATGTTTATCCTACATGAGACCACAGTTCTTGTTGTTGATGGGGATGTCCTTGTTATTACCATTACCATCAGAAGATGGAATTTTGGATGGGCAGAGGTGGCAGGGTCTAAAGCATGAACTTCAAGAACCATCATTCATGGAAGTTCTACACTGTCATCATTTATTAATTCTTTGGTTTCCTAGGTGTCTCGGATTGCAGATAGTGAGAAAAGCGTTATGTTAATGCTGGGGCGCTGCCTGCCACACATTGTTCCTAATGTACTGTTGGCAAAGAGAGAGGTGAGACACAGAAGGGTTTTCATCCCAGTAATCTCATCATGTTGTCCATTTTCTGTCACTTTGAAGTTTAGTGTTATATTTTTATTTTGTTAAAGTCTATTACTTGCAATCATATTCTTACTTTTGTGCATGCATCTCTGCTCCTAGAGAATGGTTTTACACCTCTGTCAGGTGAGTTCAGTAAAACTGCATGGTATTCATGTTTTTCCAGTTTTGCTTAAAGCATCATTAGCTTCTGCAACACTAACTATTACTGTAGGTCCATTTATGTGCCATAAATACTGTCCGTTTTTTACATTACCAGTTAACTAATTTATTTTATCTCTGTTCTTGATATGATATGCTTGATAAGTATTCAAAAATAGATCCTCTTTGTATTGAAAATTAACCGGGACTAATAATGTAACTTTTTTCCTAAATATACTTGTAGTGACCTATTATAAATGTTAGTTTTATTATATTTGTTTGTCAATAATCACACTTGTCTTACGATGATAGGATAGTTATAGTATTGACAATAACTTTTGAAAGTACCTTCTTTTGCTTTTCTCATAGTTAACTCTGTTATTGACAGATGCTTAAAATATCTAAAATACAGTAGCCTCTGTTATGAGCCATACTGTAAGGAGTTATCTTTAGAGTTATATTTATGTAATAAAAAGTTATCTATAATCTAATTTAAATGACAGTGGGTGATTTATTTGTAACCAAGTTTAATAATTTATTTGAATTATTCAATTTATAAAAACGACTTCTAATTCACAAAATTTTTTACAAAAAACGGGGTAAAAATATTTTAGAATATATCCTATAAGTCTTCTATTATATTCTTAATATTTACCACTGATTTCAATCATAATTCTTGGGACCTACAGTATGATAGGTACACAATGCATTGGCAAAACCCATATAAAGCTTATCCTTAATTATCCGTTTAGCACAAGAAATTTGTACTGATCCTCAAGAAAACTTACTTGTAGAAACTTACATGTAAAACTTACGTTAAAAATTTTTACTCCTATAGGTGTTTTGAATTTAAGAAAAGATTTAAGACTGTTTTCTTACTGGTGGCTTTATTTTACCTAATATATAAAAATAGTTGTGCGATATCAATAACTGTGGAAGATTCCTATATCTTGAAGGATCAGTGTCCAATTTCAGATTGTTTTGCAGGTCTGCCTGGCAGAATGGTGTTTGAGCTTCTTTTCCTTTTTTAGCTTGTAACATAATCCATGCAATGCATTAATGTTTGCATCCCTTTTACTATGTTTCCTTAATATAATCTTTAAAATAGCACAGAAACCTAATTGTTATGAGATGCAGTTTAAGCCTTATTTTAATTTTCCCTTTTTTTATCATAAAAGATTCTACCACTAAAATCTGATTGTACTGCATGAAGTATTTATAAATTTGCATCATCAGTAATCAGATACGTTACATATATAAATATATATGAAGCCATATATATTTATACATACACACATTTCGTTTGTGGTATGATGTTTACTTTTATGGCTGATTTTAAGTTTTTTGTATTTAAAAACTATATACTTATAATTTCATGAAGAAGTGATCGTTTATCTTTATGTATTTGTACATTACTCTATTTTATCAGAAAATTTACCATTTATAATATATCAAAGTTGTATTCTCTTGAAACTAAATTGGTAAATAATGGTTTGGTTTGAAACCAATCCCAGGGCATGAAAGGACAAAACGTTTATTTCATTTCATGCTTTGATATTAGATTACTTTTATTTAATATTTTACCTTAATTCCTTAAATATGAATTTTTAAAAAGGTCTTGTGATTAAAGGATTAATATTTTGATTTTTTCTTATTTTTCAAGTTTTATATAATCTTTTATCAGGATAAGCCTTTTATTAATATGTAAATACAATTAAAATGTCCTTCAGTAAACTGGTCGTAGTAATATCCTAGCTGGTTAAATAAATAAATAAATCATTAGAAACATGATTTAAGGTTTTGATTAAGTAACACATTTACATGGTTTAGCTTCTTTTTAAATATAAAAAGATAAACAACAAAAACTCTTCCCCTGTCCCTAAGCCACTCTTCCACATGCAATAAATGTTATAGTTTTTAGTAAGTCTTTTGCCCATTTTTTAATTAGGTTGTCTTTGTTTTTGAGTTGTAAGAGTTCTTACAATTCTGGATATTAAACCCTTATTTTATATATGATTTGCAAATATTTCCTTCCATTTGATAGCTTGTCTTTTCACATTTTTGAAAATGTCCTTTGATGGACATTTAAATGTTTTTCTTTTGTTGCTTGTGTTTTTGGTGTCAAATCTAAGAATCTATTGCCAAGTCTGAAGCCAAGATTTATCCCCTATGCTTACTTCTAATAGTTTTATAGCTTTAGCTCTTATATATAGGTCGTTGATACATTTTGTATCTGTATATGGAGTGAGGCAGGGGTCCAGTTTTATTCTTTTTGTGTGATTGTCCAGTTGTCCCAGCACTATTTCTTGAAATGTTTCCCCACTGAATAGTCACGGCACCTTTGTCAGAAATCAGTTGTCTGCAGATGTTTGGATTTATTTCTAGACTCTCAGTTCTGTTCTTTTGGTCTTTAGCCTATGCCTGTATGAACCACACTATTTTGATTACTGTAGCTTTGCACTAAGTTTTGAAATTGGGAAGTATGAATTCTCTTTTTTTTCTTTTTCAATATTGTTTACCTATTCAAGGCCCCTTGCAGTTCCATAGGAATTTGATACTCTACTTTCATTCTGCAGTAAAGATCATAGAAATTTTGATAAGAATTGCCTTGAATTTATAGATCACTTTAGGGAGTACTGCCATTCCTTTTTTTTTTTTTTTTTTTAAGATTTTATTTATTTGTGAGAGAGAGAGGAGGTGAGGGACAGGGAGAAGCAGACTCCCCACTGAGCAGGGAGCCTGATGCAAGGCTCAATCCCTGGACTCCAGGATCATGACCAGAGCTGAAGGCAGAAGTCTAACCGTCTGAGCCACCCAAGCACCCAAGGAGTACTGCCATTCTAACGGCAGTAATTCTTCCAACTCATGAACATGGGATTCTTTTCATTTATTTATGTCTTTAATTGCTTTCAGCATTGTTTTGTAGTTTTCTATGTCTAATCCTTCACTTCCTTTTAGTTTTTTTAAAGGTTTATTTATTTATTTTAGAGAGAAAGAGGGTGCATGTATGGGTGGGATAGAGGCAAAGGGAGAGACTCTTTCAGGCAAACTCCTTGCTGAGCACAGAGCCTAACGCTGGGCATGATCCCTCAACCCATGAGATCACAGCCTGAACCCAAACCAAGAGTGACATTTAACCTACTGAGCCACCTAGGTGCCCCTTTTGTTACTTTTTTTTTTCTTCACTTGTTTTAATTTATTCTTAGGTATTTCATTGTTTTGGATGGTATTGTAAATGGAATTTTCCCCTTAATTTCCTTTCAGATTGTTCATTGCTGATTTATAGAAACAGAACTGATATTTGTGTGGTAATCTCTTACCTTGCAACTTTACTGAATTAGTTAAATTGGTTCTAGTAGTTTTTTTGTGGATTATAATGTGATTTTCTTTATCTGGAATAACATTATCTGCAAATAGAGTTTTGCTTCTAACTTTCCAGTTTTGGATGGCTTTTATTTCTTTCTCTTGCTTAATTTCTCTGGCCAGGGCTTACAGTACAATGTTGAATAGCAGTGTTTTGAGAAAGCAGATATTTTTGTCTTATTCCTGATTTTATGGGGAAAGCTTTCAGTTTTTCACCATTGAATATGGTACTGGGTATGGATTAAGGAAGTTTTCTTCTTTTCCTATTTTGCAGTGTTTTTATCATGAAGGGATGTTGAATTCTGTCAGATGCTTTTTCTGCATCAATTGAGATGATAATTATTTTCCCTTCGTTCCATTGATATAGTATAATACGTTATTGATTTTTCAAATATTGAACTACCCTTGCATTCCTGGGACAAATCCCACTTGGTCACAGTGTATAATCCTTTTAATGTGTTGTTGGATTTGGTGTTAGTATTTTTTTGCACAGTTTTGCATCTAAAAATTCCTAAGAGATATATATATATATATATATATATACTACTGAGAATTGTCTGGCCTAACATCCGGTCTATTCTTGAGAATGTTCCATGTACACTTGAGAAAAATATATCTTTTGCTGTTGTCAGAGTGAGTGTTTTATAAATGTCTATTAGATTTAATTATTTTATGGTGTTCAGGTCCTCTGTTTCCTTACTGATCTGTTTAGTGGTGTATCCATTATTGAAACTAGGATATTGAAGTTTCCAAATATTATAGAACTGCACTGTATTTTTTCAGAAATATTTTGTGCATGTAAGCAAACTCAAATATATGATCTTTCTTCCATGACTTACACAAAGTACTACACTCCTATGTACTATTCTTTACTTTGCTTTTTTTCCATGTAACATTATATTTTTGTATCTTTCTAGGTCAGTATATAAAGAACTTTCTTGTTCTTAAGGCTGCAAAATATCTAGTCTTTTTATAGTCTTTTAAACATGTTTTAAATTAGTGTTTTTCAAACTTTATTGGGCACACTCAGTAAGAGAGATTTTACGTGATGTGCCAGTATATACTTTCATATATATAATTAAAATGAAAGTTTGACAAACCAGTATTGCCTTTACTAATTATGAAAAGTTAAATAGAAGACAATTGATATCAAACATGATTTTATAAATATTTTTAAACAATAAGGAATATACCTAAACAATAAAAAAGAAAAGAATGCTCTTTATGATCCATTTAATTATTTTTTTGACCCATTCTCTTAAAGGGAGTGACATAAAGGTTAATTAAAGCTATCTAATAAATTAAACTTACTATTTTTTTATAAAAGTGGAAAGCACAGTGAATAAAGATGTGTTATTTGTTTTTGTTTTTTAAAAGAAAAGTAACAACCTCATTCAATCTTTAGGTCATAATTATTGCGTTTTCTAAATTTAACATACCGTAATATTTCAAATCTAAGATGCCATTAATTGTAACAATTATGTACCTTTACGAAAGAGGAATTCCAATGAAATTATATCATTCTCCATTATAAGGTGTACCCCAATTTCAGAGATAATAAAAAGTGAAAAAAAATTTCCTCCTATCTACTGTTAAGTAATGGTAATCTTTTTTAAAAGTATTTTAAAGACCTACTTGTCTATTGATTTGAGGAGGAAAAAAAATCATGAACAAATTTTCTATTTGTGGCTTATGTAGTAGCTCATCTTAATGAGTTCATTGAAGAATTTGAATCTTTCAAACCAAACTACAGAATAAATGTATGTGTATAGGCTAAAGGAGTTGATTTTTCACAGTCTCTGCTTTAAATGCATTTGAAGGGAAAATTCTGTAATTTAAAAATAAGATTTCATAAAAGATTACTTCTAAAAGCATTTTTAAATGATATATCTAAATTTAATTTTTATTTTCATTCTATGCCAAGGAAAGCTGACTCGGAAAAGCAAAGGAGAAGTCTGGGCCTGGAATGGGGATGGGCAAGTGGAAATGGGGAATGAGTCCAAGCTTTCTTTTTGAGACGTTGAAATTGTTCCAAAATTAGATTGGTGGTAGTTGCATGACACTGAATATACTAAAAACCACTGACTGTACACTTGAATTTTTATGATATATAAAATATATCTCATTAAAGCTGGGGGAAAAAAAGAGGCAAAGGAGAGAACCAATTCCCTAAAAGTTTTTTTTTTTTAATTTTATTTATTTATTTTTGAGAAAGAGAGTGAGAGCATCACATGAGCAGGAGGAAGAACAGAGAGAGGGAGAGAGAGGGAAAAAGAGGGGGAGATAATCTCAGCAGACTCTGCACTGAGCCGAGAGCCTGTTGAGGGGCTTGATCCCATGACCGGAGCTGAAACCAAGAGTCAGACACTTAACTTACTGAGCCACCCTGGTGCTCCTCCCTAAAAGTTTTAAATGTAGTAGTATCTCTAAAGAGCTGCTTATCTTCTGAGAAACCAAACTTTGCTCTTTTATATTACATTCATGTTTGCTCCATGATGAATTTTTTAACTTATGAGTTATAATAGCCCAGTAATTATAACTATATGAGAGTGGTGGGGAGGAAAAGGTTATACTTCTGTCCTTCTAAGTTCTTTAGCTAGTCTAATAATCAGATTAATATAGGACAGATTCATAGGAGAAAAATAAATTCAGTTACCTATGTATAGGAGGGCCGCATAGCAATATAAGATCCAAGGACAAGCTGGGCAATTAATTAGGCTTATATGCCATCTTGAGCTAATGGTGTAAAAACGGGGAGGAGGGTGATTCACAGGACAATAAGAAGAGCAGATGTTGGTAATTAGGTGTTTGTCCTTTCATACAGATAAGTCATTCAGATAAAACTACCTATTTCTTGGAAGTAGCTCTCTTTCTGGGCAGGCCCCCTATCTAAATTATTTTTGGTAGTTTAAGGAAGAGGTAAAAGTTTTTCTTTGGTTCTGCTGGATCTTGATTGCCTTCAGCTCAAAATAGTCCACATGCCAAAATGGCACATTTTGGGGAGACTTGTTCTGAACCCCTTCAAGAGTTATACAAAAGAATAGTAGATAAGTAAAGTAAAATAGATAGTATGGTGAAGTAGATAAGCTTTGTCCATCTCTTTTGGACAAAGCTCTCTAGTGATTACTTTTACTATTTAATGTGTGTTTGTATGTGTATGTTAATTTTGGAAGTAAATCACATTCTCTTTAGCAGTATCAGTTTTTTGGGGTTTGTTTGTTTTTTTTTTAAGATTTACTGGGGGCGGGCAGAGCAGTAGACTCCGTGCTGAACGTGCAGGGAGCCTGAGGCGGGGCTTGATCTCAGGACCCTGAGATCATGACCTAAGCTGAAGGCAGATGCTTAACCTACTGAGCCCAGGCACCCCAGCAGTATCAGGATTTTAAAGTCATTCAAGTATTTTAATTAGGCTTCCTGAAGGTTGAACCTTAGGAGTAATTCTAAGAAAATAATAAGCAGTAGATAATAATTCTAAGAATAGATACTTTAGGAGCCTTGAAGTATAGAACTTGTTCCAAAGGTGAGTAATCTTTTTTTTTTCTTATGTGAGTCTTTGTAATGTCCTACCTTCCTCCCTCCTTCCTTCCTTTCTTTATTTCCCTATTTCTTTATTTCTTTTTATTTTTTTAAGTAAGCTCTATGCCCATCATGAGGCTTGAACTCAGAACCCAGAGATCAAGAGTCACATGCTCTACCAACTGACCAGCCAGGCGCCCCTCTTCCTTTTTTAAATGTATTACTGTCAACACCCTGACAAGTTTCAACTGAAAATCTAAATCAGAGGGTGTACATTTATCATAGCTTGAATTTAAATTGTAATTTGGTATTGCTTAATATCTAGGCAAAAGACCAAATGGAAAATTTTAAAATAACATCTACTTAAAAATTTTAAATGACGCTTGAGTTATAGGAAATAATTTTAATGGAACAATGAGGGCAAGCAGTGAACTATAATTTACTGGACTAATGTGTTACCTTTCTAAACCGTAGAATTTTTCTTCTTGATCTGAAGCACTCAGACATTTCCTCCTTGGCATCTGATCTAAATGTAGTGCTTCCTTTTCTGTTTTAGAATTCTTTGAGACCTTGAAGCCATTGTCTTACCAACATTTCCATGCCTTTTTTAATGTTAAAATTTGCCTTCATTTCCCCCACCCAACATCTAATCACCGGATTGTTTTAGATCCTTTTTAGGTGCTTCCTCTCCCCACCTCCCCCTTTTTGTAGTCTAAACACACTAATCTTTGTAAGACTAAGAAAGTTAAGTAAAAATACTCATAAAATCAAATGTAAAATTCTCTAAAGACATTTCCTATCTCTAAAGTGATTTCTTTGTTATCATTAGAAGTTATTTTGTTTTAGTTGTAAAACTGAACTGTTTAATGCTCTACAAAATCCCTTTGGCAACCTAAGATTTGAGAGGTGGGAGATCCTTCATATAGAGAGAACTTGCTTTGTTATTAAAATTGCAGAAGTCATTTACTTGAGTAAAATGTAAGTTACTAAGCCTTTTAGATTAATGAATTCTAAAGGCCTTACAAATATCTTCCAAAATGACAATAAAGTAATGGAATACCTTCTGCTACAGGATTACTGCACTGATTTGCTCTCTAGTGATTAGTAGGACATCTGTTTTATATTTCATTTCAATACACATTTACTGAGTACTATCAGTTGCTAAAGCATGTTTTAAATGAAATATTTAAGATTTCTGTTGCTTTGAAGTATTGACACAGTAACTTTTTGTTTGTGGGTAGGGGGCCACTACTTTTTGTATATAATGTTACCAAAGCCATAGGTATTTTATTACCATGGTTATTATTTTTTATCAACATGCAGTATTAAATCTGATTTGCTTAAGGATCTTTTCATGTGAAAAATTCTTTATTTTTTAAAGATTATTTATTATTTGAAAGCTAGAGAGAGAGCACAAGCAGGCATCGGGGAAAGGGAGAAGCGGGCTCCCCACTATGAAGGGAGCCCGATGCCGGGCTTCAGTCCCAGGACCCCAGGATCATGACCTGAGCCAAAGGCAGATGCTTAACCGACCGAGCCACCCAGGCACCCCATGTGAAAAATTCTTAAGCTTTAGATATGATGTCTAACATTGCTCTCCTAGTCTCAATACATTTTTTATATGTAATCATTTAAAGACATTTTTAAACCACTATCACCTTGCCTTCTGAAGGAAATTTAGCTACCACCTTTTAAATGTTTCATTCAAGAATTATAAGGAAAGTTTTTAAAACACTAGACTTCTTCATTGGAGAGATGATACCAAAGGGGAGAGATACCAAAGGGAGAATATTGATTCAAATCTATAAATTTATGAATAGTGTGAAAATGGTAAATGCAGACTTAATAAATTCTGATGTGGATGTATTAATACTTCAGAGGCTTGAAAAAGATGAATGAATTCACAGTAAATAAATGAGAATATACAACAGCAGATACATGTGTACAGAATTCTTTATTTCAAAGGTGGTACAAATGGAACTTGTGAATAAATGAATGAATTTGTACAAATAGAACTTGTGAACAAATAAGATATTTGGAGCCAGTCATAACTTAGCAGTTAAAATCCTTGATGATTCTATGAGAAACAAACTACTCTTTCCACTTTTTTCTGCCATTACTTACTGGGCCTCTTCTCAGCTCTGTATTTATGTAAGAGGAAGCGACTGACCTACTTTATATACTGAGTTATAACTGTTTGAGCCATTAATGTGCCAAGATGTACTCAGTTCTCTTTGGCATGGAATAGCATCCAAAAATGATTGGTAGTGACTTCCCATATGTTGTTAATTTTGCCAGCAAGAAATAAAAGCAAATGGCAATATAATTTATTACTGTGATTCAGAAAAGTGAAATATATTTTCCTTCAAAGTCCTAAGTTCATAGAATTTTAGAGTCTAAGGGTACAAGAAGTGACAGGTTTTCCTCCCATGTGTCAATTTGGATTGGTTGGTAATAGCTGCTGTGTTGAGAAGTGCTTTGGTAAGTGCTAAGGCTTTGTGAGGCCAACTTTGATCTCAGAAGGAAAAATTAATAATTCTACATTAGCAATAGAGAAGAAAATTGCAGGCTGTGCATGAAATAGTTCCCATTTCTGCCCTGATATTAATTCTTTTTATGTTTTACTTGAAGAAACTAAAAATCAGAGAAGTTTGTGATTTTCATTAGGTTTCAGTTTGGCACGTCTACAGCCATATTTCAGTTAAAAGATTCTTTATATTAATGTAGGACGTAAACTTCCTCTTTGATTAAGAATCACTAAGCCTCATGATTTGAAAAAAAGAAAATGAAAGGCACAAAGAATAAATAGTAACACAATTATTTTGCTATGCTTGTTTTTGAGATAAAAAAGCTAAATAATTATATTTTCAACAGTGTGTATGTATGTATTTGCGATTATAGCAAATATCTACATTGCAAAACTTTATATTTAAAGAGTAATATAGGAAGAGAATGGAAGAGTATGTATGTAGAGACAATGGAAAAAGGAGGAAGGTTGAGTAGGAAGCAAGAAAACTCAGGAAAGGAGGATCTGACATGAGGGGAAAATACGAATAAAATAGAGTCTTTCTTGATTTTCATGCATTAAAATTTTTTCTCCTTTTGTTAGTGCCTTCTAGAATAACTGCTTTTTCATCTTTAAGGTTCTCTTCTCAGTGGGATATGCTGATGGAATGTCTCAGTCCTCTCCTGAGTATCATTGGCTCTTAGTAGTCTAAATGGAATCCTCTAAGGATTAGGATAATCCCTGTTATTAACGATCTCCTACTCTAGTATCTCATAAAAGGTTGTTTATTTTTCTCATACAAAGTTAAGACTAATCCATCAAGCATCATATTAAATCTCTGGTAAAAACATTACTTAACAATATAGGATCTATATTTTGTCTTCCATTCCCAGTACAAAATTATTTTCCCTAATTACTTTTTATTACTTTTGCTTTTCATTTGCTCACTAATGTAAAACCTACAGAGGTGCCCAAATACAAAGATGACAGAATAAATGTTTTAAATTTAATTTTACTTCTCAGGTTTATTCTTACCTCTTATCTGTATCTTTGTGCCTTCAATTTAAGATTTATACCAGGTAATTATAATTTTAAAATAATACATGAAGACTTTAGAAATAATGGAAAGGGACTTGTAGTCATTCCTCTAAGCTGTAGTCTCAACTCTGCTAAAAATCGTATCATCCTTTTTTAAGCGAGCATCTTCAGAATGGGAAGAAACTTCTACAGTGTAGACTTTTCTTCAGGATATCATGCATTATTCATAGTGATCGGTTCCTTTTTTTTTTTTTTTTTAAGATTTTATTTATTTATTTGAGAGAGAGCACGAGTGGGGTGGAGGGGCAGAGGGAGAGGGAGAAGTCAACCCCCCAGGGAAGGAGTCTGATGCTGGGCTCCATTCTAGGACCCTGGCATCATGACCTGAGCCAAAGGCAGACACTTAACCCACTGAGTCACACAGGTGCCCTGATCAGTTTCTGTTTTAAATCTACTAGCACTTTTTGCTGGGTAAGAAGATAGATGGGAAAAAGAAATGGTGAGAGTAATCATTCTGTTCTTATAACATCATACTGATTTCTTTAAAATAGCTGTAAAATATTATTTTTACAGTTTAGAAAGTTTTCCTCCAAAAATAATGTTTTGGGACTTTTATTCTCATTAGATTTGAAAATTTATTCCAAAATGAAAAACAATATCTTTTGAATATATTTCAGAATTTTGTTTTAGTTTATTTAAAATATAAAACAACTTCGGTTTACATAGTTCTTTGGAAGAGAGAAATAAACTTCTGTTATTACTTTCCTACAAAATACTGAATTTACCTCTGCATGTTGAATGTACAATTGTTAAAAATTTCCATTTGAATATAAAACATTTCTAACACTCTATAGCAGTGCTGAGACCATTCAACACCTGTGGAAATGGTCTTCTTTTTAATTAGTCATGGGGTTAAGTGGGAAGGGTACAAAATTATTAATTGCAGGTAATCTTAATTAAGACAGATGATATTGTACTTGTGGAAGTGGGATGAATTGTCTTGATTTTCTGTTAGCTTTCTAAATTTTAAAATATAGTTAGCTTCTGCAAGTTTTTTTTTTAAACACTTTCAAAATTAAAATTACTCTATCAGCTTAAAGTAAGATAGAATGTTACTTAGTGCAAAAACTAGTAGACCATTAGAAAGGACTGGATAAGGAAATAAGGTTAGTTGCAACTTTAATAACCTTATTACATTATGATTCACACCTTCTCTACAACCAACACATAAATATATGTTTCAGTGTTTTCTCTTGAATTACTTATTTTACAAAATTAGAATTTGCTCTTTTGTATGTTGAGGTTTATTTCATTTTAAATGTTCATTTAAGAATACTCTGGGGGAAAAAATGAATATTCTTCAACACATTTTCACTTTGAATTTTTCCACCTTCATATTTCTTTAGGAGTTGATCCCCCTCATATTGTGTACAGCATGCCTGCATCCTGAGCCTAAAGAAAGAGATCAGCTTCTCCATATACTTTTCAATTTGATCAAGAGGCCAGATGATGAGCAAAGGTAAGTATGACTACTTCTTTGGGAAATAAATATAATGTTAATTTATTAATCTTACGAATTTGGCATCACGATTAGCATTTTAAGCTAAATGCCTTCTTTCTGTCCCAGTATTTATTTTAATAAGCAGAGGAAACATTGGTCCCATTCACAAAGCTCTACATTGTTTCCATTCTTGTTATTCCAATTACTCATGCTGGATTTGTACACTTTTGTATTAGTTACCTTTAGACTTCTAATTCAAATATTTCTTTGCCTTTAATCTTTCACTTTTGATTTCTAAGAATATTCCCCCTTTTTCCCAAAGATGAATGGCTTCTTAACAGGTTCTACAAAAGTAAAATATTTAATATATCAATTTCTATATCACTGGGCTATTTGTAAACCAATTACTATGTGGCTAGAGGGATATAGTATTTTGTTTTTGTTGGTTATGACTTCAGTACTCACAACTATTGATACCTGAGTGGAGAAATGAGTTATATCTGAGGGTAGTGAAGGGACACACATCAGGATGACTTTCCAGAAGAATGGGGAATAGGTTTTGATCAGGCAACAATGACGCCTACCTGAGAGGTAAAACCTTTAAATAAAGGTGAGACTTTTAAGTGAAGCTGTGCAACTGTGAACATGACCCATCCTTGTGCAACTGTGAACATGACCCATCCTTGTGGGTCAGTAGGTAAACTAAGCACTGGATGGGTAAAATTGGGCAGTTGAAATGTTTTTCTATGTTGTAATTTTCTATTTTAATGAAAAAAATTTTGCTTATACTTTTGCAAAACAGTAGTATTGTACTTTATGATTAGGTAACTTTATATATTCAATACTTGTTTCACTGATTGTCAAAATTTTTACCTTATCTGAAAATGTTGGGAAATCGTAAGATTGAACCATAGAACAAGTAAAGCTCAAAATTTTAAATACAAAGTATCTCTCAACTCTGGGAATAAAAACAGTCATATAGACTTTAAAACCTTATGAGTATATATCTCTTTCCCCTTCTTACCAGAATATACCTGGGCAAGCAGAGAAACATGTCCTTTCAGGATCCAGTCAAGATGAATCTATACCAGCAGTCCTCACATGCTAGTCAAATAGAAGGCAAATTAAATCACTATTTATTGCAAACTGAAAATTTTCTAGAACAATTTGATGGTGCTGTGTAGAAAAATTAATATTTTATTTTCACGTTGAAAAATACTATTCCCAGACTATTAACTCTAGGAAACAAACTGAGGGTTACTGGAAGTGGGGGGGGGGGGGGTGGAGGGATGGGGTAACTGGGTGATGGGCATTAAGGGCACGTGATGTAATGAGCACTGGGTTTAATATGCAACTGATGAGGGCGCCTGGGTGGCTCAGTTGGTTAGGCGACTGCCTTCGGCTCAGGTCATGATCCTGGAGTCCCTGGATCGAGTCCCGCATCAGGCTCCCTGCTCAGCAGGGAGTCTGCTTCTCCCTCTGACCCTCCCCCCTCTCATGTGTTCTCTCTCTCATTCTCTCTCTCAAATAAATAAAATCTTTAAAAATAAAAAATTAATAATAAAAAAATAATATGCAACTGATGAATAACTGAAGTACATCTGAAACTAATGATACACTAAATGTTAATTAATTGAATTTAAAATAAGATAAAAAATACTATTCCCTGTCTTCATAACTTAATAATTAAATAACATTTATTACATTGTTATTTTTAAATTTACAAGGCAAAAACCTCTAGATCTCTAGCCTGTTTCATAGACTCCACATGTAAAGCTAATAGCTGCCACCTGGTGGCCAAAAGTACCTATTATTACTTCAGGTTGAGATCTGTCAGGAATTCAGCACTCGTGTTCACATTTAAATTTTTCACCTTTCAGATATACAAGTATTTTTTTAAATATATTAATCAGTTGACTCACTGTGTGTTTTGTGAATAACAACGTAAGAAAGCAAAATGTTTAAGTTAGCGTAATATATTTGTCATATAATTAGTTGTTACTTTTCCTTACTTAATAAATCTCAGACTTCTTTGATTGTATCCTAAGAAAAATTTAATTTTATACTTAGTATTAGTGCTTTTTTGCCTGTTCTTTGCTAACAACCATAATTGACACCATATTTCTACCTGCATCAAATACTAGTCAAACAACCCCTGTCCTGTGATTTTTCTACAAGTGGGAATGTTAATTTTTTTTAAAAATTTATTTATTTATTTTAGAAAGAGAGAGAGAGTGTGAGGAGGGAGGGGTGGAGGCAGAGTGAGAGAGAATCTCAAGCAGACTCCCTGCTGAGCGTGGAGCCCAGCACAGGGCACGATCTTACCACCCTGAGATAATGACCTGAGCAGAAGTCAATAATTGGATGCTTTACCACCTGAGCCACCCAGGCACCCCAAGGGAACATTAATTTTTACCGTGACAGGAGCCTGTTTGCAATGCTGTTAATAATCTGTTGGCCATCTTACCTTTTCTGTTTTCAACCTGTATTTCAAAACTGTCAGACTTTTTAAAATTAACTCTGCTGGCTAAGAAGTTTGCCTTGAGGGGCCTAACATTTTTTCAACAAGTTTGTACATCTTTAGTATGTCGATGCTGGCTCGTGATTTAAAGTTATTTCACATGAAGATTTCATACAAGTGTATACTTCTTGCAAGTGCTTGAAATGCCTACATTTCACCTAAGTTCATTTATTACCAACATTTGTGGAACCAATGTATATGCCTTCTCATTATTTTAAGATACTAGTGGGGAAAAAACAATGTTCAGATATTAGGAAGTTTTCATTGGGGAACAGGCAGCTAAAATGCTGTCTGTAAATCTTGGAATTTCTTTTCCCATTTTCTTTTATTCACTTTAGTTGCCTTCCCAAAGTAGAAGGAAATAGAAAAGCAAAAGGAAAGTTGAGAAGTAGGCATAGAAGACAATAATATACATATTAAGGGGAATCAGATAGATTAAAAATACAAGGTTGTGGTGAGAATAAGCTGCAGTATACAATGAAGATAGACTGGCTCAACATTTTCCTCATTGTTGGCCACATATTCTTTGTCTGTCATTATTCTTCTCTACTTGAGAGAACAGTTATTTAGAAATTTAAGGTCATTTTGCAGTTTAAGTTAAGTTGACTTGAAGTAGCAATGAGCAGTGCCTGGGCTTAAAGTGCTATTTTTATTATTAATATGAATTAAACATTCTAATTTGTTCTTCCTAGAAGCTGGCTACTACCCATCAGGTTTTACTGTTTTGAACTAGATAAAAGAGGAAAAATTTATAATTCTGCATTTTAAAGTCATTTAAAATGGAACTTCATTCTGAAGAGTGCAAAATCATATTTAAAGTTTTATACTTTCTTAAGTTTCGAATCTGTCAATTCAAGTGAAGTTATTATATTATTTATATACTGTTCTGTAACAAATTACCCCAAAAGAAAGTGGTTTAAAATAACACTTATTTTTATATTACAGTTTATGTGAGTCACTTAATCTGGGTCCTCTGCTTCAGGGTCTCTTACAAGGCTATAATCAAGATGTTGGCTGAGGCTATGGTCCTGTCAAGGCTCAATTTGAAAGGATTTGCTTCTGAGCTTACTCATATAGTTGATCATTGGCAGATTCAGTTTCTCATGGGTTCGTGAACTGAGGGCCTCAGTTTCTTACTGGCTTTTGGCCAGAGTTTCCTTAAGTTCCTTGCCACATGGGCCTCACCAGCATGGCCACATACTTCATCAAAGCATGCCAGCTGAGAAGGCAATAGAGAGGGTCCCAAAGATGGACATCACAGACTTCTGTAACCTAATCACTTTGGCCATTATTCTGTTCATTGGAAGCAAATCATTAGGTACAGTCTACACTCAAGGATATGGAATGACACAGAGCATGAATATCAGGAGATAGACAACACTGGGAGCCATGTCAGAAGCTGCCTACCACATTTATCTCGTGTATAAAATGCTGATTTAAGAAATACCATTTTACTAATGTGATACCATAGTTTTAAATTATAGAAACATTGGGGGAATAATCACTGGCTGGTTTAGTGTCTAGAAACTGAAATTCAGTAGAAGCTGAAGCATTAGACATATTATCTCAGAATGCATGTATGGGAAGTTAATTTAGGAGGTTATGAGATTAACCTCCTAAATTATGTTATGTGATTAAGCTTCACACCAGTAGAGAATCCCTTCACAAAGTCTCACAAATGGTGTTGCCACTGCTGGGGGAAGGAGTCTTAACTAACTCGTTCTCTTGGTGGCGGCCTAGTCCATTGTTGGAAAAGTCTAATTTGATTGTACAAAAATGTTGTATGTTGTGTGAATTACAGAGCTGGCTTTTTTTAACCCTTAGAAAGTTGTGCTTTCTAATGCAAGTACAAGTGTTTATTAATTTATGTTATTTTTCAGGCAGATGATACTGACAGGTTGTGTGGCATTTGCACGTCATGTTGGACCAACACGTGTAGAGGCTGAACTTTTACCACAGTGTTGGGAACAGGTAAATAACTGTATTGGGTTTTCCCCTAGCTACTATATTCTAATTTATTATGAGTGTTCATATTTTCTGTTTTAAATGCCAATAGGAAATATGTGGGATCTAAATTATGCTGCTCTTTCTGTAGTCCAGCACGGTGATTTAACAGCACTAAGAATGCTCTGGGATGCTTTGCTTTCTTCGCTCTTCCAACACATAGTTAAGAAACACTGGTTTCAGTGCCAGGTACTGCTGCAGTCATTACATGCAGTAATGGACAAAATACATACAGTGGTGAACAAAAGACAAAAACCTTTTAGTGGGGAGATAAGAGTAAACAAATAAATGATATGTCTTATATTATTATAGATTATGAAGAAAAATAGAGCAGGATAAGGGTTAGAGAGTGATGGAGAATGCTATTTTAGAAGGGGTGGTCAGAGCAGGAATCTGAGAAAGGGATGTTTAGGCAAGGATCTGAATGAAGTGAGTTACTGTGAATGCAAAAGCCCTGAGGTAGGTTCAAGGGAGAGGGAGGCCATGTGTGTTTGCATATGTGTAAGGGGGGGGGTAATAGAAATAATATATGTGTTATATATTTGTATATATTACAAATATATACAGAATATAAAGTGTAAACTGTTGATGTGGGAGGTTTTTGTATTTATAATCCACCTCACCCATTTACTTACAATACTTTTGGTTTTATATTGAATTTTAATATTCCAGTCCTGTGGAAAACTCACAGTCATTGACTTTCTAGACTTGATGTTTAGATCATTAAGTGGCATACTTATCCATCTTTAAAAAAAGATGGATTTCTTACTTATAAAGACAAATTTCATGGCCTTATTTATAATAGCATAGTCACTTATTCTTAATACTGGTCTCTGGAATATCATTAAAGCATATGGTCCTTTAGAATTCTATTCCTCTTTAAAAAAAAAAAAAAAAAGAATTCTATTCCTAATTTGAGTATTCATTTTTTTCTTTAAAATTTAGTGGTGTTATATCTAGATTAAATATGTAAACTGAACATTATATATGGTCCTCTTATCTCTGACAGTCCCTTAGGTCACCTGGATTATAATGCATACTAATTTAGGGTGAGGCTCTAATCATTGGAAGTCGAATTTGGAAACAGCATATACAATTTTAAATTTACAGTTCTGTACAGTTATTCATAGGTATTTATAATTTCTAAACAGTTTTTTCCATTTCCTTTTTTTTGTTAAGCTCTATTGAGATATTCAGATATAATACACCCATTTAAAGTGTACAATTTAGTGTTTTTTAGTATATCCACAGAATTGTACAGGCCTCACTGCAATCAGTTTTTTTTTTTAAGATTTTATTTACTTATTAGAGAGAGTGCAACAGAAAGAGAATACAAGCAAGAGAAGGACAGAAGGAGAAGCAGGCTTCTGCTGAGCAGGTAGCCCGATGCGGGGCTCAATCCCAGGACCCCGGGATCATGACCTGAGCCGAAGGCAGCTGCTTAACCGAATGTACCACCCAGGCGCCCCTGCCACAATCAATTTTAGAACAGTTTTATCACCCCAAAAAGAAACTCCAACCATTTGAACTTAGTTCTCTTACTTCAAGTTTGTTTTGGCTATTCTGGGTCCCTTGAATTTCCATGTGAATTTTAGGATGAACTTATCAAAATCTGCAAATAAGCCATCTGGAATTTTCATAAGGACTGCATTGTATCTGTAGATCAGTGTGGAGAGTATCTCACCATCCTAACAATAGTGAGCCGTCTTACCCATGAATTTAGGATGTCTTTCCATCTATTTAGTTCTTTTAAATTTTCTTTCAACAATGTTTTGTTGTTTTCAGAACACAATTTTTGTACTTTTTTTGTTTAATTTATTCCTAAATATTTTATTCTTTTTGATACTGTTGTAAATAGAATTTTCTTAATTTTATTTTGCATTTTTTGCAATATAGAGAGATACAATTGATTTTTGTACGTACATTTAATTTTAAGACTCATTGAGCTAGACTAAAAAGCAAAATGAAAGTTTACATATAACATACTTTGACATTCAAACCATTCTGCTCTGAGGTTACTATTTCTGGAAAATTTAGTTTACAGATGTTCATAATAACCATCATTACCACCACCTCTTCTATTACCTGAATAAACATGGATATTGGGGATCTATCTAGCCGACTGCCTCCCATTTGTTGCCCAGTAGATTGCTATGTAATTTCTTTTCTTAATTTTAGGCATCCAATACTTTAATGAATTATGGCACCTTTTCATATGGGAATATGAGAACAGATATACTTCTTTTCCAGTCAAGGAAAGATTTATATTCTATGAAGAAGACATATGGGAACAAAACCCAGTATGTGTCATTTTTTTTATTTTGTTGTTATGGTTCAGTGTAGTTATCATAACAGCAAAACCCCAACATCTTGCATATACAAACAGGAATGGATTGAAGTCTGCTTACTTTAAAAACAAAATCGTATTTTGGCTCTGGTTAAATCATTGATTAACTTACTTCCTAATCCCTTAGTTAAAAAAGAGAACTGATGAGTCGCTCCTGGCACATATTATAAGCCATATCTATAATATCCAGAAGCTGAGTTTTTCAAATTTAAAAATAAACTAATGTTGCTAGGGCTGGAGAAAGGTGCTTCTGACATCCTAAGGAAAGCCTAGTTATAGGTAAGCCTACCATCTCTAGACACCTTGCCACATTTTCATCTTTGCTTTATCCTTTTTTCTTTAACAGATAACCGCTGTGGCCTCATTTTTTAGTCTCTCTCTGATTCCCTTATTCCTGATCCAGTTATGGGCACACAGGGATTCCCAGAAGTGGGAAAAAAAAAAAAGATGCTTTATTGCATTCTTAACAGGATTTATTGTGAGGAGTAATTCTCTGTTGGAGGAAAGGAGGTTATGTTGTTTATGCTTAATTTGTTTATTTTTTACTCTAGATTAACCACAAATACCCAGAAAGACGACTACTTGTGGCAGAATCCTGTGGAGCATTGGCACCTTACCTTCCTGTAAGAATTGTCATTTTTTCTTCAAAACTTTTTTCCTTTTTAATAATAGAGAAACTTTTTATCAAGTGACTTATATATTTTAATTCAAATTCTCCCAGGGCATGCTATCCTAATAAAAGGAAGGAGATGAGCCAAAAAGATTAGTCTCACATTGATATAATATGGCATTACAGGCAGATAGGTATATTAACCATTTTGCATGAGCCATAAATGTATTAAATTATCAGCAGTTCTCAAAATTTGTGGTTCGAGGACCCTGGGAGATTCTTTGAGATCCTTTCAGAGGGGTCCATGAGGTGAAATTATTTTCATAATATTAAGACACTTTTCATCTTTTTCTCTGTGTTTACATTTACATTATTGGTACAGAAGCTATAATGGGCAACAATGCCAATGCATTAGCCCTGATCTAGGCAGTGACCCCCAAATATACTGATAATGATGTATTCTTCACTGCCATATACTCAGAAGAGCCAGTTTCACTCAAAAATAAGCTTTGATGAATCAATAAAATTATTAATTCTACTAAATTTTGACCCTTGAGTTTATATCTTTTTAATATTTTGTGTGACAAAATGGAAAATACTAACATCAATCCCTTTTGCTGAGGTATCCTGAGGTATAATGGCTACTTCAGGAAAAGGATTTCAAATAGCTTGAGTTGTGAATTGAGCTAGCTCCTTTTTTCATGAGATACTGATTTTACTTGACCAACCACTAACACACAAGCTCTCGTTATTCAGAAATGAGTATTTAGCAGATATTTTTATGAAAATGAGTGAAATGAGCCTGTCACTTTAAGGAAAAACAAGTAGATGACATTTATTGCCAATGATAAAATTGGAACTTTTAAGTGAGAACGAGAATTTTGGAAAATTTATTATCTGCCACCATGGGTTTGACAGCCTCTGAGTATGTAAACACATTTCTGAGATCTTAACATGTGATTTTTTGAGATTATAATAAAATGTGTCAATATTGAAGAGCGTCTGAATAAGTCTATGGTACAATGTTTCCCAAATGACCAATGCATACTGCTCAAAATCACACATGGGTAAAAATAGAGGCAAAGTCCAAGATAGACCAGTGGAATTTTTGTCTTAAAGACTTCATTTATTTATTTGACAGAGTGGGGTGAGGACAAGCAGGGGGAGTGGCAAGCAGAGAGAGGGGGAGAAGCAGACTCCCTGCTGAGCAGAGAGCCCCACAAGGGGCTTGATCCCAGGACCCTGAGATCATGATCCCAGCTGAAGGCAGACGCTTAACCGACTGAGCCACCCACACACCTAAGCAGTGGAATTTAATGTGCCAGAGTTTAGAGTTTATTAGCAAGGAACCATATCATGGTTTCAGATTCTACATTGCATCTAACCTCTAAGAAACTACCACTTGTCCAGTTTTAGTGTAGAATTAAAATATCTATTCTTGGGCGCTGGGTGGCTCAGTTGGTTAAGCAACTGCCTTCGGCTCAGGTCATGATCCTGGAGTCCCGGGATTGAGTCCCGCATTGGGCTCCCTGCTCAGCAGGGAGTCTGCTTCTCCCTCTGACCCTCTCCCCTCTCATGTGCTCCCTCTCTCTCATTCTTGCTCTTTCAAATAAATAAATAAATAAAATCTTAAAAAAAAAATCTATTATCAGAAAAGGCTATTAAAATACTCCCTTTTTCAATTACATGTCTCTGTGGGGCCAGATTTTCTTAAAAACTTCAGCTGAAACTATCATAACAATTGAATGCAGAGCAGATAAGGGAATCTACCTGTTTGCCTTTAAGTCAGACATTAAAGTGATTTGCAGCAAAATGTAAAGCACCATTCTCACTAATTTTTTTGTTTTATAGTTATTTTCATTAAAATGTTATACATGTTACTAACCTTAAATGATTTTATTGTTGTTTTTAAATTTCTCAGTTTAAATTCTAATATGATAAATGTCAGTAGATATTACCCACCCAAATAAAAGCTGTTTGCAGTGCTCAGTAATTTTTAAATGACTAAAGGAATCCTTCCATCAAAAAGATGAGGACCCCTGGACTGTTAAACTCTTTTAGGTATCTTTCCATAAGTCCAGGGCTTAGAGAGGGTAGAGGAATGAGGTGACATCACAGTTATTTTAATTTAAACAACCATAGTTTAAAGGAGGACTTGACAAACTGCAGCCTGGAGATCAAATCTGTTAGACCTTGCTCTGCATACTAAAATCACACTGTAAATTTATGAAAATGGTCACATCCTCTATATTTATTGTATTCTCACTATTAGATGTGAAAAGGACCTAAACAGGTGCCCCTACATGAGTCAGTTTTGAGCATCCTTTTATATACTGTTCCAAGCAGAGATGAACATCACATGCACAAAGGGGATAAATAAGCTGTTCTACACTGCCCCTGATAGTAGAATGTTAAGCAGTATCAAGAATAGACTTAATGGGTGCCTGGGTGGCTCAGTTGGTTGAGCGACTGCCTTCGGCTCAGGTCATGATCCTGGAGTCCCGGGATCGAGTCCCACATCGGGCTCCCTGCTCAGCAGGGAGTCTGCTTCTCCCTCTGACCCTCCCCCCTCTCATGTGCTCTCTCTCTCTCTCTCTCATTCTCTCTCTCAAGTAAATAAATAAAATCTTTAAAAAAAAATAATAATAGACTTAATGTTTCCTCCATGGATTTTCACTTGCCTAATATCCCACCACAGCTGCTAACAGTAAAATCTCAGCGTGGTCATGGCTTCAGTGGAGTAGCCTCCTGACTTGTCCTGTGGGTTCCCTGTGGCGTACTGAAACTAACTGCTGCAACTGACGTCAGCCCAGAGCAATGTGAAGCAAATACCCAGCTGAAGTTTACTTACCTACGTCCTGCTGCCGAGGCTGATACCAACCCAGAAGCCCTTTTAAGATCTTCAAGGCAGTTTTTTGGGCAGTTTTTATCCTAGAGGATAAGTAAACAAGGCTGTACTAAAAGACATACTCAACAACCTAAATGTGACCAAAATTTGGTAAAATTACATATACTTTTGTTTCTAGGAAGTCAAAGCAAAAACTAGGTCATTTAAAGATGACCGTTAGACCTTGCTCTGCATACTAAAATCACACTGTAAATTTATGAAAATGGTCACATCCTCTATCTTAATTGTATTCTAACTATTAGATGTGAAAAGGACATAAACAAGTTTAGATTTGAAGAATTTTATAAACTGATCAAATTATAATAATGGTCCAGAGAAGGGAAGTAAGGGCAAGAATTGGCATAATGATAGCTCTTTATTTTACCTTCAGGCATTAATTAGGCTAAAACATTCTTTAACAAAAAAAAAATTGTGAAATTAAGATACAACAGTGGTTGACATTATATTAAAAGAGTAGCATCTGAGGATAGCAATGCAGTTCCCTTTGAAGTATTTTTAAAGTTTGCTCTCATATTTTATCATCCTGTTTCTTTTCTCAGTTCTTCAAAAAATAGGAACACCAGGATTTTAGAATGTTTCCACACTCCTACCCCAGACAAATGTTTTTGATTAACGGAGCCATGTTTGTAATCTCTCCTGTTATTAAAACTCTGAAAGCTCTTCTCTGAGTTAAAAACAAGTATTGGTAGAAGTCATTGTCCATTTATAGCAGTGTTGACTTCGTTGGTTTGCCAAAAGTGCTTGCTACTATGTGCTGTAGGATTTGAAGGATTTGCACATATTTAGTAGATAGAAAAACATGCTGGGGGGCGCCTGGGTGGCTCAGTCGTTAAGCATCTGCCTTCGGCTCAGGTCATGATCCCAGGGTCCCGGGATCAAGCCCTGCATCTGGCTCCCTGCTCAGCAGGAAGCCTGCCTCTCCCTCTCTGCCTGCTTGTGTTCCCTCTCTTGCTGTCTCTCTCTCTCTCTGTGTCAAAATAAATAAATAAATAAAATCTTTAAAAAAAAAAAAAGAAAAACATGCTGGAAGATGATTAATACCAAATTCAAGGTAGATGTTATCTGTAGAGAGGGAGGGTAGAAGAAGGTGGGAGAGGCTGGAGAGTCAGACAAGCTGTATCTGTAATGTCTTATGTCTTTGAAAAATGAAGACTTAAAAAAACAGAAAATGTGAATATATTTAATCTGGATTTTGAATATGTGGATGTCTGTTATTATTTTCTATGCTTTTCTACTGCTAGTGTAAAATAAATAGTAAAAACATGTTTTTATTTATTTTCAGAAAGAAATACGTAGCTCCTTGGTTCTCTCAATGTTGCAACAAATGTTAATGGAAGATAAGGCAGATTTAGTAAGAGAAGCTGTGATCAAAAGCCTCGGTATCATTATGGGATACATTGATGATCCAGACAAATATCAACAGGTATGTTTTTCAGAATGAACTCCATTTACTCCATTATAAAATTCCAAATAAGTTAATATTCCAAATCTCTGATTCAGCTACCCAATAATCTATAGTAGGGATGGCAGGTATGTCAGCTTTAACCAATTGCAGTTGGCTGCCTGGTTTTACTTCAATTCAGAAGAAAGAGTGCTAGGATTCATTTGCAATCTCTGCCATAGTTTTGTGGCAGGAAATTGGCAACAAGCATGCCATGTTTACCACCTTTTCTTTTTGGTTTCCGCATCAATGGATACATGACATTTTCTTTAAAGAAAATGGGAAGGATAGGATTATGGATGGCTTGCTTTCTTGCTTAAAATGTTTTCTAAATGTACTGCAGTGTATACTTACTGCTTTTTATTGAGGGGTTTTTTTTTTTTTTTGGAAGTTTATTCTTTTAAAAATCTAAATTTTACCTGTTTCTTTTTGGCAGGGTTTTGAATTGTTGCTGTCAGCCTTGGGTGATCCCTCAGAAAGAGTAGTTAGCGCAACACATCAAGTATTTTTACCAGCCTACGCTGCCTGGACTACAGAACTGGGAAATTTACAGTCTCATCTTATACCTACATTGCTGAACAAGATAGAAAAACTTCTCAGGGTAAATGCTTTCTTTATGTATACAGTTTATAGAAATGTAAAAGGTGTGTTCTAAGTCATCTTGGAAGAATGCTGGGGAGCAAAGACAGAAAGTACCACTTAGCTGAACATTCTAATAATTTACCAGTTAAAGATTTTTATTGGATTAGAGCCAAGAGAGATTTGAGGAAGTTCTGCTTTGCTGAAGCCAGACGAGAAAGGGCATGAAGTAGCACCTTTGTGGAACTCACTTGTACATTATTCAGAAAGCTAGCTCTTCCTTGTCTCTTCTGAAGATTTAAAGATTTTAGGTGACATATCAGCTCCAGTCCCAGAATGCAGAGATAACTAAAATATTAGTCTCTAAAGCTTTCTTACTTACACGATTTCAAAATGCTTTAACTGTGTTTACTTCACTGCAGTAGTTCATTTCCTTTTTAAAATGAACATTTTTTTTTCCCAAATAAAAGAAATGAAGAAAAGTTGAAAAAAAGATAGTAACTTCTTGATTTAATTTTTGTACTAAAAAGTCCCTTTAGAGTCTAGAAGAAAAACTAACATTTCTTTAATGCCTATTATGTGCATTAGGGTAGATACCTTCTAAATAAAACGTATTATTTCATTCTTATAACTCTTTGAATTGTATTTTGGTTTCGGTATGGAAACTGAGCTTTTAGGGAACCTGCCCAGGGTCTTACAGCCATCAAATGACAGGTATGAGTCACTGATACTAAACTCTTACCCGTTCTACCCCCAAATTTTAAAGAATCTATAAGGCTCTTGCATAGTGACTACTCTGTAGACAGTCTTATATGTATCCACATGTATTTATTTAATTTAAAAATTTGGATTTTTTTTCTATAAATTTAAAAATGGGTATTAAAAAAACTATAGACAACTAGACCAAAGTACTCCTTTTTATGAAACCCAGGAAATTTTTTAAAGTATTTTTTTTAATGTTTGCATTCCTTCTACCTGAAAATTATCCATTCCTTTGTTTTTCTTGTTCCATTTCATAACATGGTTAATTCCATTTTGCTATTAAGGATGCAGTATTCCGCACAGGTAGTAATTCTTCCATGAAGAGATTAACTAATTTAGTTGATAGTGTGTAACTCATATATCTGGTATCTCTGACACAGTTGTTATTTTATAACATAGTAATGACATCTCAAGTGGATTTGAATAGCAGTACCCACTTTTGTCTCTAATGATTCTATTTTCTACTTTAACATTTGGTTTCTGTATACCATACCGATCCTTTTACTCTTTTTTTCTTTCTGTTATCTCTTTCTTTTGTTTCCTTTTGAAATTTTTTCTCCCACATTTCATCTGTGCGTTGAATTATTTTAAAGTGCTTTCAGTGCTGGCAAATACAGATGCCACCAAATCTGTAAAAGGAGACCAGAAGTAGGAGAAGGAAAGTAGCAAGCGCTGCTGCTGATCTAACAGTTGAACATTTAAAATTATTCCTGTGGCTCACTTTAGTTTCTTTATCCTGACTTATAAAATTTCAAAGGATAAGATCCTCTTAAAAGAAAAAAAGCCTTTAGAAACAGTTTCATACAAATTGAAATGACTGATGTTCACCCTAAAGATTTCCACATAAAAAATTATATTACTTATATAGTGCCTTAGTGCTTCTTCACATTTTCATGTACTTAGAGAAATTAAGAAAAGATTCATAGACATCTCCACTAAGTGCTGTGCTGTGAGTCTACCATACAGATCCTTAAATGCTTTATTCATTGCCACGAAAGGAAGAGCATTATAAATACCTAATTTCAGAAAACTAAAACTAGCTTCCACCTCCTTATGTTTCAGGAAGGAGAGCACGGGCTGGATGAACATAAGCTGCACATGTATCTTTCTGCTTTGCAGTCCTTGATCCCATCTCTCTTTGCATTAGTGCTGCAGAATGCACCTTTCTCCAGCAAAGCCAAGCTTCATGGTGAAGTGCCACAGATAGAAGGTACTGAACTTAAATTATGGAAGGAAGATGTAGAATATCAGCAACTTAGCTTCCCAAAGAATTGTTTTTGTTTAAACTTCTAAAAATTACTTTATAAGATAGCATAATTACTAAAATATATGTGTGGAATCTTGTGGTCATAGATTATATGATAGCTAAGTTAAATGGTGCCTTCATCTTTTATGAAGAAGCCTCATGGTATTATTTTATAATATTTGTACTTTCTTTCCATTCCTAATCTATAGTCTTGATAACCTTTTTTTCCAGCGGCTGAAGGAAGTTTTCTTTCATTAATAGAGCTGAATCAATGAAAAGGTCACTGAATAGTTACTAGTGCCAGTTTATGAAGCTTGTCATTTCCACTTTCTTTATATTTTTTTCTCCCCTATCTGCTTCATCTTACTTTCAATAGGGGAAGGTAAATGTAATTACTCTTTTCTACTTGTCCTTGACAGGAATATAAGCATTTGCAGCAGATTTTTTTTTTCCTCCAAAGAAGGAATATGCCTTAGTTTCAGAAATAGTGACATTGATAGCAAAAGCCAGTATTCTCTTCTCTCAGTGTCCACCTAACTAGTAAGAGACCTTTGATCCATGGCACTTAGTAACCCCACTGCACCCAAACCCCAGGATAAATGGCTATAGACCAGCTATTACTCTGTATGAGATCCCTTTGCAACTTCTTCAGATTTGTGAAATTGTCCATGTCTCTTACTGGCTTCTGATAGACAAAAGAATGATAACATTGAGAACATCAACAGACATTTAATGTTTTTGCAGTTTTCATGTAAACTGTGGGCTGCCTTTAATCTTTGGGAATGAAGTCGTGTCCAAGAATACACGAAGCACAACATAAAAATGGTATATACTGTTTGAATGTCTGTTTTACTGGAAAAATTGAGAATGGATGGAGTAGAGTTAATTTAACATTTTAAAATATTATTGAGGAGAAGGAAAATTCAGACTTTTAAGCAAAGTCTTCCTAAAGCATTCACAGCCATCTGCTTCAGGTTCTACCCTCTCACATATTAAGGTTCCTCATCTGCCTAGGGGCTTTCCTATCTTTCTAATTCCCTCTCTTTCTCTTTCTCTCTTGCCATATTGGTTTGCTAGGGCTGCCATAACAAAATACCACAAACTAAAATTTACTGTCTTGCAGTTCTGAAAGCTAGAAGTTTCAGATCAAAGTGTCAGCAGGGTTGGTTCCTTCTAATGGCTCTGAGGAAAAAGCTGTTCCATGCCTCCGTCCTCGCTTCTGCTGGTTTGCTGGCAATCTTTGTCATTCCTTGGCTTATAAATGCATCACCCCGATCTCTGCCTTCATATTCACATTCCATGCTTCCTCTGTGTGTGTTTGTCTCTATGTCCAAATTTTCCCCTTTTATAAGATCAGTCATATTGAACTAAAGGCCCACCCGATTCCAGTATGATTTCATCTTATCTAATTCTACCTGCAACAACACTATTTCCAAATAAGGTCCCATTCTGAGGTTCTAGGGTTTAGGACTTCAACGTAGGAATTTATGGGGGGGTACATAGTTCAACCTATAACATTTGCTATCATTCCTTCATTAATGTATTTAACAAATAACTCTTGAATGTTGCCTGTTGCCAACCATGTGCTGGAGAGTAGATGAAAATTGTCAAAACAACTGCTTTAACATCCTGAATATATTTCTTTTAGTATTTATATGACCTTTTCTTGTGATTATATCTTCATCATACCAAAAACAATCTTTTCTTGGGGCACCTGGGTGGCTCAGTCATTAAGCGTCTGCCTTCAGCTCAGGTTATGATCACAGGGTCCTGGGATCGAGCCCCACATCAGGCTCCCTGCTCGGCAGGAAGCCTGCTTCTCCCTCTCCCCCTCCCCCTGCTTGTGTTCTCTCTCTCGCTGTGTCTCTCTCTGTCAAATAAATAAAATCTTTAAAAATAATAATAATAATAATCTTTTTAACCCACACAAATATTTTTATTACCAATTTATTCTACACCATTAGCTAATACTTATGTCAGGAACTATTTTTTAAATACTTGGGATCGGGGCATCTGGGTGGCTCAGTTGGTTAAGCGACTGCCTTCGGCTCAGGTCATGATCCTGGAGTCCCGGGATCGAGTCCCGCATCGGGCTCCCTGCTTGGCAGGGAGTCTGCTTCTCCCTCTGACCCTCCTCCCTCTCATGCTCTCTGTCTCTCATTCTCTCTCTCGCAAATAAATAAAAAATTAAAAATAAATAAATAAATACTTGGGATCATTCATGAATAAAATAGACACAACTTTCTGTCATCATAGAGCTTACATTCTATTGAGAGGGAAACACATTAAAGAGTCATAACAACTGTTATTTTGCTGGGTAATTGTGGTTATTTTGTTGACAATAAAATGCTGGTATTTTGCCAGCCTATTAAAATGGCATTCTGAGGACCTTTCTATATTGTTATGTTAGATCCTCACATTTTTAAAAATTCTATTAAATAGAATAATGTTTTGAGACTCTTGAACCATTCTGATTATTTACCTATAATAACTGAGTTATCCAAGTAATTGTTTATTTCTTGACATTATTTTGCTTCTATTGGACCTATCTTTAAACTTTTTAGACCTTACTTTCCCCGTAGTTAATTTTGATGTATCTATTTTACTTTAAACTGTTCCATTTTTTTTCAATGATTTGTTAGTACTTTTGAAGAAATAACATTCATTCTATCATAGTATAGCAGATTGTGACGAGTGTGATATAAACCCTGTTTGAAATTACATCTAATATGTTTGACATGATCTATTTCTAGATGAAGTACAGATATCCCTCACAATCCAAATCTGTTTGATTCTTGGGTTGAGATACAGTGAGAATTCAAGCAGAAACCCCAGATAGTGAGAAATACCATGTTACCCAAACTCATTTATTTGTTGGTTGGTATATTATGATAGCAAATAGGAGAGTTTGGCTAGCAAGGGATGATCTTTATCTGTCCTTAATATATTGTTAAAAGCCTTGGGCAGCATAGAAAGACAATGACATCTTAATTTTGTCTTTGAGCATTTTTTAAATTTTGTGTATTTCATGTTTTCTTAAGCTTAATAATAATTATTAAGCCATTGATATGTTTCGAGACAATTCTGTGTATTTATGTGTCTTTTTAGGATGTTAGCCTCTATACAGGAGTTGTTAGGCAGTTAGGAGTTTCCTACTAACAGTTAATGAGCTGTCGGCATGCATTATTCATTTAATAGCCATCACGAAGTGTTCTCTTAATAACCTGGGATCTATTATGATCTATAGGATCATAAGTTTTATTGATATGTTTGCAAATTTAAAATATGCTGGTTATATCTTCATGTTTTATTTACATAATTTTAAGAGTTCTTCAGTTTTCCCCCAAATTTTTGAACTATATACTTGGGACCCTGGTTATAATATTTATAGTACATTTTGCCTCATCTTTGTGGTCACCAGCTTTAACACTTCATGTTAAGTTAATGTTTATCAAACTGTGGAAATTTTTTTAAATTAAGTATTTAATATTGGAGATTAACTACTTAAGAAACCTGTTCAGCTCAAGCTTTAATGTATTTTATATCATTATTCTCTGGTATTCATTATTTCCCCACTATTAATCTGTTAGTTCCTTGCTCCCTGAAGGAAACATATTTATCATATTTACTATTTCATCATTATAAACAGTCTGGTGGACTTACAAGTATTTCTTTTTTTTTTTTAATTAAATTCAAATACATATTTTAGCTAACATCATTGGGCCAATTTTAATTTAACCTAAATGAAATTTTACTCTTCATTAGCAAACTGTTTCATTACAGTATTTGTTTATTAACTGTTGAGTCTTATAAAATCTTTATTTTTGAGATTGTTAAATTTGTTCACATGTGACAAGAATTTGTTTTACTTTTTTCTTAAAATTATTTTATTAATATGTTTCAGTTCTATATTTAGTTTATAATAAGCTGGAGGCGCCTGGATGGCTCAGGTGGTTGAGCATCCGACTCTTGATCTCAGCTCAGGTCTTGATCTCAGGGTCATGAGTTTAAGCCCCGCACTGGGCTCTCACACTGGGCGTGGATCCTACTTTAAAAAAAAAAAAAAAAAAAGCGGGGGGGGCGCCTGGGTGGCTCAGTTGGTTGAGCGACTGCCTTCAGCTCGGGTCATGATCTCAGGGTCCTGGGATCGAGCCCCACATCAGGCTCCCTGCTCGGCGGGAGGCCTGCTTCTCCCTCTCCCACTCCCCCTGCTTGTGTTCCCTCTCTCACTGTCTCTCTCTGTCAAATAAATAAAATCTTTAAAAAAAAAAAAAAAAGATAAAGTTTATAATAGCTAATTAAATATCAGGAAGCAGAATCTTAGTTTCCTTTTGACAGTACAGCTAATTTCACAAATTGCCATTTTTCACATGATTTACTTTGCTTCTATTATTTATAGTGACTAGGTTCCCTCGGCCTATGTCGCCTCTTCAAGATGTGTCTACTATAATTGGAAGTCGTGAGCAATTGGCAGTGCTCCTACAACTTTATGATTACCAGCTGGAACACGAGGGTACAACAGGCTGGGAGACTTTACTATGGGTTGTCAATCAATTGTAAGTTACTGCCTCCATATTCATTTGGTACACCTCTGTCAGTTTAATGGAAGATAGCTCACTATGTTTAGCCTTGGCACTGAGGGACAAAATACAAAAAATATCACAAAACATAAGTTGCCATTATCTATCTACCACTATCTAAAGAAGTGGTAAACTTCTTTAGGAGAGGAGATTTATACCAGTGGATATGTAGTTATTTATCTATGCAGATGGTGCTGCTGTATTATATCACAACGACCTATTTGCTGCCTTGTTGTTGTCTAATAATGGTGATGGATTTTAAACTATATCCAGATTCTCATTTTTGAAGCTAAAATGGATGCCATGTTAGCCAAGCTCTTATGTGAGGCATCGAGTCCAGTGATTTGTGTCTCATTAACTCCATAGTTAGAACTCTACCATTAAGGTTCCATATATTTTATGGCAAGCAGTTAAAATATAGAAGAAGTTTATAGAATAGAATATAAACTTAAAACCTTTTCAAAGCATCTCAAACCACTCCTTTGATTTGCAATTTTGCTGGCTATGAAAAGCAAAACAGTGGGCGCCTGGGTTGCTCGGTCAGTTAAGCATCTGACTCTTGATCTCAGCCTCAGGTCTTGATCTCAGGGTTGTGAGTTCAAGCCCCGTGTTGGGCTCCACGCTGGGCATGGAGCCTATTTTTAAAAAAAAAGAAAGAAAAGCAAAAGAAGAGGTTGTTAGATTTGCATTGTTTCAGAAATTGGCAAGGAAACAGTAATTTATATGTATCCCCTGCCTATTTTTCTTTCCTTTCACATTTAGGTTGCCACAACTTATAGAAATAGTTGGCAAAATTAATGTTACTTCAACTGCCTGTGTCCATGAATTCTCCAGATTTTTCTGGCGCCTTTGCCGGACATTTGGCAAAATTTTTACAAACACTAAGGTAAAAACTTGTATTCCATGTTTTCTTATGTTCAAGAGATATAGAAATGTAATGTGTTAATTAATGCTGTAACAGAGTAAATAAAAGCATGAGCCCTTCCTTTAGTCTAATTATCTTTTAACATCTTAGAAAACTATGATAGTTTTTAAAAGAAAATTCTAGTCAGTAATATTCTTATCTTTATTGGTTTTCAGATGATTTAGCCTAAACTTAGTTTGTGTCCAGATTTGGATATAATATCTACTCACTGTGGATATCTTGAAGATTTCCAGCATAGGCAAGTGATACTTCCCTAATAAGTATCACTTAAGGAACTCAACTGCAATTCTTTAATGTGCTTTTCCTGCTTTACCATCTACCCCAGATTCAGGGGGCGGCTGTTTGCTCAGCACACTTTGGTCAAAACCTCAGGCGATGGAGGAACCAAAGTAGCTTATACAGAGGACTTGCTGCAAGGATACCAGTTGTTAGAATAGCGTGGACACTTGAGATTAGTGCTGCATCTTTCAGTCACTACCAAAACTATAGTTTGTCACATTTGCACATCCAGGTTATTTTATAATTTTAGACAATTAAAACTGGAATGTCCTTAGATCCCGGTTTCCTCTTTAATCCATTTGTCTTGCTGGCATATTGTTAAGTCAGTTCTTTAGAGACCTAATAAAAACATAAAAAGATACAGTTGCTATAATCAGATGCTAATCAAGACATTTAAAAGGTAAGAATTTTGTGCAGCTCTTTACTATTAACTATTACTTTACTCTGTAGTTATTGAAACATTTAAAGTAAAAGTTTGGTATAGCAGACTGAGCAAAATTCAGAAAATGGGTTAAATGTTATTATGTTTGTGACCCATAATAAATAATTAAGTTGTTTGGGCATGTGTCAAATGAAGAAGTCACTTCAATGTCTTTGTTTTATGATCCTGTAGATTAATCTTTTAACAGGGGGCTTCACCTCAGTTTAAGCTGAATATGTAAGTTGTTAGGCCTGACCTGCCGATAGGAGGGCAAAAACCAGACCTTGATGCCACTGTAGAAGAACAGGATCATTTTACATTTTTCACTAACATCTAATTATTAAATATAATTTGATTTTATGGTTATCAACATTGGCAAGCAAATTGACATCTCCGAAAGAAGTAGCTATTATTTAAAAAAAAAGAGAGACAAAGAAGTAAGTAGGAGTCTGCTTTAGCACTTAGCAGTAAGTGGTTGGCTTCAGTGGCCTGAAATCTGAAATTTGTGATAATGTTAATAATAAAAAATTGAATTAAGCATAAAAAATTATAATTAAATTCTGTATTTGATGTTTAAATTTATATTTTAAGGAAGTTAAAATCTAAGCAGATGGATATTGCATGATGAATATGTTATTTATTGAATACATTAAATGAATGGAATTTCCTTTTCATTCCTTTTAAATAAGCACATTTTTTAAAAAAAATTCTAATGTAATAATATTTACCTAAATAATCTTTCTGTCATCAAGTTCCGTTTTAGGAGATAGTAATTTCGAGCACTGAAAGTCACCTTGGAAATTATTTTAATTTAGTGAAGGAAACCAGAGGCCCTTGAGAAAATACTTACTGACTTGAATTGATTTTGAAAATACTTTTTCTCTATATGTTGTTTTCAGTAACTTTTATTCTAAGCCTCTTAAAAATTGTTATCAGTAACTTGACTCTTATTTTATTCTAAGCCTCTTAAAAATTGTTATATTTCTGACCACTCTACTGGTCTATAAAGCAAAACAAATAAATAGTAGCAGTAGTAGTAAACATTTTATTTATTTAATCATCAATTGATCCATTGGACCTAAAACTTTTTGTATCTTTTCTTTGGGTTGCATAGGTAAAACCTCAGTTCCAAGAGATTTTAAGACTGTCTGAAGAAAACATCGGTAAGTTCATTGTTATTACTTTTAAAAACAATTGATTGTATAGTGACTAACATAACATAATAAAATAAAATTTAAAAAAAACAAACAATTGTATCTCTTCACTCAGGAAAAATGCTATATTCCTTATATGCAAATTGTATAAATGAACTAGCAAGTATACGTGAAAAGGAAAATTTTATTTCTTGGTTTTATAACTGTGTCACATCTAATCTCTTTACTATGAGACTGTAGTGAGATTAATCTTTGTTAATTTGATTATAAATATCTACCTTCCTTGTAATCAGATTGACCCAAGACTGAGTTTCTCAAACGGAGTACTTGTACCCTTATAGATTTGAAGTGGTATATTCAAGATACTGAAAATTATAAAGGGCCTCTAATTCATAATTAGTTATTTAAAACTTTTAAAATTAAACAAATATAGTGGAAGAGAATGTAAGATATGCATATACATTTTTAAAATGAAACTACATGCTTGAATGGGCAGTTCCAGCCCCTCTGTTGATAGTTTTCACTCATCTGACTTAAGAAGTCTAATTATAGCACCATTGGCCTAAGAACTCATTTCTGTGTGGATCTTATGTCCTGTGTATTTTTCTAGTTTCTAGGAATAAATTGTGGAAAGTGTTAGAGGGGAAAATGTATAGCCTCCCTCTTTTTTTTTTTTTTTAACTTGGTTGATTTGGGATATATAAGTAATTCTTATCTCAGTCCAGTCCTACCTTCGTGATTTGATTTGAGTGAGCTAGAAAACTCCATCTTGGGCTATCCTCATAGTTAGAGAATGAATACATAAATCTTTTTCTTTTAAGTTTGAAACATGATGAGATTTTTTTTTTTTTACAAATGCTTCCCAAAATTTATATTTTAAAGGGTTAATGTTTGGAATGCCTAATAGTTGTTATTATCTGTTAATTATTAATTCTGATGATAAATTAGTGAACCAATATTTACATATTTTAGAAACTTGACAGCTTTTAGAATTATTCAGTTAGCTCTGAATGTTTAGCTGTTCTGTAGGAAGACATTATTAATCCCTGTATATACAGACTATATCTATGAATCCAATTTAGGCTTATTATGTTCCTAACCTCAGATTTAACTCTCAAATACCATAGCCACACTCAGCCAGTATCAGTATTCCCCCCAAAGAAAAAACATTACTCTTATCAATAGAATATACAAACCTCAAATACTAATTGTTCTGAAAATGGAACTTTCTTTTTTGTTATAATTCCTTCAGGGAAGTTAGTTAAATTTCTTTATATACTACTTTCTGAAAAGAATTTAGAACCATATAAAAACAGAAAAAAGTAATAAATAATTTGGGGGTATATAAAAGCAAATATAAAGCACTTAAAATAGTGCCTAAGGAACAATAAGCAAGAGGTGTTGGTGAACAAATAATGTCATATCATCTCTAGAATTGCTTTTTTGAAATCATCTACAGGTGATTTTATCTTATTTTACAGTAGTCACAGGGTACTCTCCTAGGGTTAAATGCTTTCCTCTTTTCTGCCACTTTGAAAATAATCAGGGTTATCTGGCTGAAAATTGCTATAGAGAATGCAGGAGGAGCTCTGGAACCAGACTAGTCCTGGAAACTAGGTAGTATCTCATATCTAGAAGCAGATTAAATAATATATATCTAGGTGCCTCCTTTACCTAAGTGCCTTTACGTTTTACTGAATACTATAAATTGAAAGTATAAAAATTTAAGAAGACCTGCTTATACAGACTGGCACTTGGGAGATTTCAAGAAAGTTCTGATTTCTGAGTATGGAAATGGAAGTATTTCCATTTCTCATTTTGGTTATTAAAGTTCTTTCCCATCTATCAAAAATGTTCATGCTAATGGCTTTATAAAAAGTATTAAGTTGTATTTTTACAACCATTGGATATTGTTTTAATCAAAAAATTATTTTCCAAAGTAATGATAATATTTAGTGTAAACCTTCTAGCCAGTTGGACTTTGAAATATAATTTGAATTGTGACTTTTTGCTTTACATTTAAAATATACTCAGATTTTTAAAATTATTTTAATGATTTTAGATTCCTCAGCAGGAAATGGGGTCCTCACTAAAGCTACCGTCCCCATTTACGCAACAGGAGTCCTTACGTGTTATATTCAGGTAAGGGAAAAATCCTTTTACTAGAAAATGTAAAAGCACTTTCTATTTAGAAAGATACTTAACATTATGCCTTTTTAATATGTGTACAAGTGAAAACGGTACCCATAAAGGAAAACAAAATTTATATATTTGTCTTATTCAATAAATAATTTATAGTGGAGAGCATATTTGGATAAGTCTCTGAGTAAAATCTCCACTGAACAAATACATTTAGAGATGGTATACTTCTTGATATTTTGTTAGAATGTTAGATTGCACTTACTTAGCAAAGTTTCATTGTGTTTCATAATTAATTTTTCATAAACAACAAACAAAGCACATGTATTAGGTGGAGCAAACTATGAAATGCTGTAGAATTCTATACTCTATCATTTTTAGCAAAGTATCTTTTAATAATACTTTATTTTTCTTACATAATAAATTATCCAAAAATGTAATGGCTTTTTATAACCCTTTTATTTGCTCTTGGGCTTGACTCAGCTTGGCCTCTCTTTTGTGGCCTTGCTGATGGTCATTCATGTTGTTGCATTCAACTTTTTGGTTGGAAGGGAGGTCAGCTAGGGTGACCGAGCTTCAGTCTCCATGTAGTCTTAGGGCTTCTCTCTCTCCACAGGACCTCTGGAGCAGCAGAGCCAGACTTAATACATGGTGGCTCAGGGCTCCTAAGAGCACTTTTAAAAACAGCATTTGCTAGGCTGGAATCAGCACTTCAATTCTATTGCCTTCTCTTGTTTATAGCAAGTTACAGGCCCAGCCATGAACTAGGAGGTGTGGTTCATTGGGGGTCACCAATATAACAGACTACCACACTCTACTTAACCTTATTTTAAGGAAATAATATGATGTTATATTAAGGTATATCAGTCATTTTTAAATGTGCAGCAGTCTCACCAGTAAAGTGAAAGTATGGATTCAGGATAAAGCATTTTTAGAAATTAGAATGTGAGGGGCACCTGACTGGCTCAGTCAGTGCAGCATGTGACTCTTGATCTAAGGGTCATGAGTTCGAGTCCCACATTGGATGTAGAGATTACTTTAAAAAAAATAAATAGAAATCAGAGTGTAAGAATCAAAAAGGAAGACCTTTTTTCTGAGTTTTCCCCTAATTAATACCTAAGGTTTCTTTTGCCCTTTGAATTCAAAGTATAACAATTCATATTTATTGTACTCTTCTTCCAAAACAGATTTGAGCCATCTTACAATTTTAAAATATAGTCCTACAGTATCACATACCTTGCAGTAAAGCTCCAATTCTGTTGAAGTAACACAGTATTCCTTTAGACTTTTATTTTCTACCACTAGTTTCAAAGACTGCCTCATAATATGAATATACACAGAATATCCCTGTGTGTAGGATATTTTAAGTCATATAACCTTAATAGATTGTCTGTATTGTTGTTCTTAAACTCATGGAGATTAAATCCCTGCATATTGTCAGGCACAATAGTGTGGATACCGTTTTCTGCTCTTTAGTTTTGAAAGCTGTACCAGCATAATAGCAAGTGTGATGTCAGTTTTTTTTCTCTCTTTAACCTCTGGAAGTTTGGTTAGTATGTTGATTTTGACAATAAATAGTATCTTAAAGCATCATAAAGTACCAAATGCAAGGTTTGCCTTATAGTAAGCCCTCAGATTTGTCAAATAAATGAAAAAGTCTGTGAGTCATTGTGTAAAGTTCAGACATCTAAAAGAGATAAGAACTTCTCAACTCGTTACAAAGTGTGAATTGAGGTAGCTATCATAGATTGCCAGTGTTACTTGTTTTAGGAAGCATGTACCAGCAGTTAATATTTTTCTTACTAAACAAAATTTTCTATTAGGGCAAGTCACTGTCCTGTTTGCTTTGGTTAACAAAAACTATTTTGAATCAAATACATTTTTTGTCTTGAGATTCTAAAAATAAGAAATAGGATTATAGTAAAATTTCAAGTTAGAAGAATCTGTGCTTATTTAGAAGTATGGATTTTCCAAAGTAATGATAATATTTAGCTCTTACTTCACAATTTAGGTTTTTCAGGTTTACAGTTTGTTTTCCAATTTTTTGTATACTTTGTGTTTGATATAGTAGGCAACTAAAATTGGGTGAAATCTCTATTCCAATGTTGCTTTGATGCTGGTGTGTCAGTGTCCTGAGCTTTATATTAAGTACACTGTTGTGTTCTAAAACTGCTCTTTCTGTCATTGTTCATGCTGATCATTACTTTTGTCAATCCTTTATTCATTCTAAATGAACCTTATTATGTAGAAAAAAATGGTAGGTGGCAATCTAGTATGCTTCATAGATCTATTTATTAATATTCAGAAACTATTTATTGTTGACTAATATATCCCTAATAACAAAAAACTTGACCTGATTTATTATATATTTATTTCATGATAGAATGTCAGATTCTCTTCCTTTATAGATTCAGGTTAATTCAACATACACAGTTATATTTCTAATGTTCCTAATTTAGCAGACATTTTCTTAATTAGTTTCTTTAATAGTTTCTTTTATTAACATATTCTTAATAGAACACAATATAAGAAAAAAGAAAACACTATTTTCTGATTATGAAAATAATGGTTTATTAAAGAAAGTTTGCAAATACAGATTACTACTTTTTAATCAAGGGTGTGACTATTTCTCTTATGAACACAGTAATCTATATTTCAACAACCATGTAGCTTCTGACCACTAAGACATTGCAAAGATAATTTTTTGGAAATGGATTTTCTGTTAGGGGGATAACTTTTACTTGTTTGTATTTAAGTATTTAGTGTCAAAATTAATGAGAACTAAATTGGTAAAAATAAATTTTAATTTAAAAATATACCTGATGATGTTCCAAACCAGGACTGTCTAATAAAACTTTCTGCAACAGCAGACGTAATCTATATCCGAGCTGTCCAATAAGGAAGGCTCTAGCCACACGTGGCTTTTAAGCACTTGAATGGTAGTTAGTGCCAAGGAACTGAATCTTTCATTGTACTTAATTTTTCATCTAAATTTAAATATTATAAATAATCACATGTGGTGAGTGGCTACCATTTTGGACAGCACAGGTCTAAATCTATGAATCAAGATAGTCTTTGTCCTCATACCATTGTGGTCATAGATATGCTTGATAAATATCTTTAATTAAAATGCTTCTAAGACTGGATATTTCCCCATATTTGGTAAAATTTTCTAATTATAGATAGGAAATTATTATTTTAGTTCTACTTAATTGCTTAGAGATTCATTATCAGTCTTTATCCTCTGTAGGAAGAAGACCGAAAACTGTTAGTTGGATTCTTAGAAGATGTAATGACCCTGCTTTCATTATCTCATGCTCCTCTTGATAGCCTGAAGGCGTCTTTTGTGGAACTGGGGTAAAAATAATAGCTTATAGTTGTGTTTTTTTTTTTTTTAACTAATATAAAGTTTTTAAAATTGGATTTATAGAATACATAATTTGAGTCTAAAAATATTGGCATATACACCAAATCTTTTGGTTTTTGAGGCCTAAGTTGGTTTTGGTTTTGGTTTTGGTTTTGCTTATTTATACATTCTTAATATTTTGTAAAATATTATAGTAAAAGAATAGGGGAAAGAGTACAGACATGTTTTCTTTGAAGCAGTTGGAGAAATAAAGTTCACATTTAAAGAAAATTTAGTTTTCCAAAACTGAAAAAGTAGCCCCAAGTAAAAGCCAGTTCATTAAGCTCCTTTTTATGTCCCATTTGATTTCCCTAATCCTGCTCATAATCACATCATCTAGCTGCTATTGTAGTTTTATCTCTGCACTTAATAGCAATACAGCCTTAAATCTGGATAGGCTTCACAGCCAACTTACCGTTCCTTCCTTACAGATGATTTGAGTTGATCTGATTTGATCCTACAATAAACATATGACAAAATAAGGACATGTATTGCTTCCCCAATTTTTGTAGATGTAGAAATTAAGCCCCACAGAGGTGTGACTTACCCATCTGACTCTTAGTCCAATGCTTTCTTTTTTTCCTCCTAGGTAAATTTTCTTTTTCTTTTTCTTTTTCTTTTTTTTTTTTTTTTTTATAATTTTAACTTTTATGCTATTAAAGAGTTGAAATTTCTATCGTATTGCAAATGTTTATAGAACCTAAAAGTATAATTCCTGAATATGCTATGTTTGTAGCTTTATAAGGTGACTTCCTTTTTTTTTTAAAGAATCTTAGATATAACCTATTAAACCTATACAGAATAATTTCATGTTTTGCCAATATTTTTGTCATCAATATTACTTATAAGTATAGTATTTTTCAGTACACCAGTAAGGCACTGTGGCCCTCACTTTTAACACTGAGTTTTTTCTTTCAGTGCAAATCCAGCCTACCATGAATTACTGTTAACTGTTTTATGGTATGGTGTTGTCCATACTTCAGCACTTGTGAGATGTACTGCTGCTAGAATGTTTGAGGTATGTAAACAAATGCTTCTCTCGGTTCAGATTATAATGATTTTCTTTGGAAGAAGGAGAAGGGAATGTTTTTTTTAAAAGGCTTTGCATACTGTGTTATGTTGATGTATATTTTATAGCAATAAACAGTATCTAGTTGTGTACTGTGTGATGGGGCAGAAATTTAGCTTTGATATATTTAAGAATGTTTTCTAGCCTTATTGGTTCCTTGGATGTTATTCTATTATCAGTTCTATTTCTCAAATTTTCTTTTAAATCTTATTTTAATTTCCATCCTATATAAATCTTTCTGATTATACTTTTCTATTTATTGAGATAAAATGGCTACTAAAATAAACAAAAACAATATAAGATATATTTAAAGTTGTAAATTCTAGTGGAATTCATGAATAACATTAAAAAATCAATTATTGCAAATATGAAAATATTTACTTTACTGATTACTTCCACTTGGTTATTTTCTCACATGTCATATCTAGAATAATATCCCTATACATTAACTGCCCGTAGACTTTTTAAGAGAGAAGAGACTATTTAACTAGATGTTCTTAAATTGCCACCTACCCAACTTAAGTATGAAAATTGAAATGCCTATCTTTTGAAAATTGAAATATCCATCATAAAGGAAATGCTGCCATAACCTACTTTATTTATTTATTCATCCATTCATTTGTTTATTGATTGATTTATGTCTCCAGAACTTGTATCTGGAGACTAAAATTGATTTAGAGTGTTTCTTATCGCTGTTGAGTCTTGCCATAGAGCCTGACTGCCTGGGTTCAGTGTCTGTCTCTGCCACTTAGTGGCAAGTTCAAACTTCTCTGTGCCTTAGTTTCCTCATCTACACAAAGAAGATGATAATAATAAGAATCCACCTCAAAGGATTTTTGTTAATATGAAATGAATTAATACTGTAAAGCCCTTAAAACAGTGTATGGCACATAATAAGAACTAAATAAATGTTAACTATCATTACCATTACTGTTCTTTTTTTTTTTCCTAATCATGCTATTTCATGAAGTAACATACAGTTTAGGGAACATATATTTATCCAAGCTAAAAGTATCCCTAATATGCAGGTGATTCTTAAAACATCTTAAAGCATTGGGCGCCTGGGTGGCTCAGTTGGTTAAGCGACTGCCTTCGGCTCAGGTCATGATCCTGGAGTCCCGGGATCGAGTCCCGCATCGGGCTCCCTGCTCGGCGGGGAGTCTGCTTCGTCCTCTGACCCTATCCCCTCTCATGTGTTCTCTCTCTCTCATTCTCTCTCTCAAATAAATAAATAAAATCTTTAAAAAAAAAATCTTAAAGCATTTATTTCTGTAAAGAGAATTGGTTAATTCAGTGCTTTAGATAATTTTTCCTGAGTTTCAGAATTTTTCCACAATTTAAGATACATTGTCATTTGAAGAATAGAGCACTGGTATGTTTAAAATATGTATCTTCTAAAACTTTTAAATATGTAAAATGGATTTGTGAAATCTAAAGAAAATTCCAGTCTTACCAGGAGGTTGAACATCCTCTGTCCATGTTACTCCCTCCATTATTATACATATTTGATCCAAAAAACTGTAATCAAGTGTTCTTTGTCAAGTTGAATGCCAAATTAAAAAATTCAGTTTGTTCTGAAAAGTTCCTTGTGAGTATAAATAATGTTTGATTATTCAATATGCTGAAAAAAAAGTCACCCATGAAAGAAAAAAGCATCCTTTTATATAAAGAACTGTCTTTAATACACTATTCTCATAGGATTTTATTCTAAGACCCTAAAAGCTACTTCTTTCTCTTAAACCATTTGTTTTTCAAATTATGTATGCACTGGTAAAACATGCCATATAAATGGAAATAGTTTTAAGTAAATAAAATGGAGCATCCTCTCTTTTTACTTGTTTTTGGGTTCTTTCTGTCTTATTTCTTATAGGTGGCTTTTGTCTGGTTTTGGTTTGTATGTTTACAGTCAGTGCTGGGTTGGAAACTATACCTATGCTCCAGCAGTTTTCAGTGTTCTTTCAGGTTGCTTATGAACTTCTGAGTCGAATTTGAGAGATTCATTTCAATATTTTTTCAAACTCATTTATGATAAAAAATTTTCAGTGATCATGCCAGTAAAAGTCATCAGTAGAAGAAATTAAAGTTACTTTTTTGGGGAAGCCTGGGTGGCTCAGTTGGTTGATTCCAGCTCAGGTCATGATCTCAGAGTCCTGGGATCGAGCCCCACATTGGGCTCCACCCTCAGCAGGGAGTCTGCTTGAGGATTCTCTTTCTTGCTCTCCTTCTACCCTTCCCCCCTGTTTGCTCTCTCTTTCTAAAATAAATAAACAAATCTTTAAAAAAAATGGTTACTTTTTTTTGTCAGTGAACCTTATTTTGAACAAAACCGTACTGAAAGAATGTTGCATTAGGTTTTTTTATACTAATACCTTATAATTTACAGTTGTGCCTGCTTCCCCCCGCCAAGCGAATTAATTCAAAATAAAAACATAAAAAGCAGGACATTTATAATAAAAGAAAAATTTTAATGTGAGACCAGAAACTGTTGAGAAGAAAGCAAGAAATAGATATACCAGGAACATAATAGGCAATACTTAATGAAATTGGATGCTAAATGTAGCTCTAAGTTTTCAGATAGCAGGACAAAAAGGGGAACCCAATCAGTCATATTATTTTCATTGTTAAATAAGAGACAATATGTTACTTTTTGAGGTAACAAATTGTTATTGAAATTGATTTTTAAGGAAACTTTATCATGTGACATAATGGATTTCCCAAGAGATGCAGAAAAGAACTTCATGTCATGATTCCTCATATCAGTAATAAGGAAGCTAAACATGTAAAAGTAGCCAGCTCAAAGACCACTGGGGCTTGTGAGACAGATGTGGCTGAGTCCGTTTTCTAACACTGCCTATTGCCTCTAAAACCCTGGACAAGTTACTTAACTTCTTCCCTAAGCCTCCATTTCTTCATCTGTTAAAACATTGATAGTAATTGTACTTAGCTCACCAGGTTTAACGGTCAAATGAGGGGTACCTGGGTGGCTCAGTGGGTTAAGCATCTGCCTTCGGCTCAGGTCATGATCCCGGGGTCATGGGATCAAGCCCCACGTCAGGCTCCCTGCTCAGCGGGGAGCCTGCTTCTCCCTCTCCTCTGCCGCTCCCCCAAAATCTAAAAAAAAAAAAGATCAAACAATACATTGTATGTAAAATGTATACTGATTGATAGCTCTTAAATTTTGCTTTTTTATTTTCTATCTTAATAAAGAAATTATACATAAAACTGCAGAGCAGTGAAAAATTAACTTGTCCCCTAGGTTACTCCCCCCCCTTTTTTAAATGCTTTTTGCCTGGCACAAGATAGCAGACACTTTAAGATACACTTTACTGATTCAAATCTAAGCTATCTTACTTATAAAGTGGTGTAGAGAAGAAAGGTTTATTTAATAGTGTTTGAACTTCTTTCCCCTATTTCTTTCCACTTGACATCTATAATATTTAAGGTAGTAGCAAAAGTGCTTTTGTCATTTTATTCCAGCCTAATTATCCATGTATTTTTATAAAAATTATTTCAGAATATCGAAGTCGATTTTAAAAGTCAATCAGTTGTTAAATAGTAATAGATTATTGTAAAATTAAGAATCCCACATAAAGTGAGTTCTGCTGTTTCTGATATGGTGTGTAGGAGGAATGTGTTAACATGTACACAGTATTAGGTTTTTGTTACTAAAAATTCCATGGCATCTTCCATCTTCCTTGAGGCCTAGATCCATTACAAGGTGAACAGATTGATTAGCATTTAGGATTCATTTGTTTTTAAATTCTGAAATTGAGAATGTAGGATTAGGATGTCACCCTTTTAAAAACAAAATGTATACTGCTGAATATTGTCCTCTTTTTCTAGATTTAGGGTTGGTGGCTAAATGGATTATTTTATCATTAGATTATAGAAATAGGTCTGATTGTGCTTATCGTATTTATTTTCTTATTCATTTGAGCTTTTAGAGAAATGTAAAGTAACAAACTATAAATGTTAACTACTTGGACCAGCCAAAACAATTTTTTAATTAATAATTTCTTTATTCAAATATATCATAAATCTTATATCATGGAGTACTCATAATAATTAAACTCACATTTCTTGAATGCCTAATCTTTGTCAGACACAATATTTAGGTATATTATGTGTAGTTAGTAGCACAATGATCCTTTAAGATAGATAACAATATCACCACATTCAGATGAGAAAACTGAGTTTCAAGAGATTATGTAATATATCTAAGGCCACATAGCTAATAAATGGAGAGGTAGAGTCTGAACCCAGATCTAATTCCCACACGTAATACTTTCTACTTAGGCTGCATTATGTCTCTGTACCTCAAAAGAGAAAGCTATGTGATATAAAAGGTTTGGAATTGTCCTGGATCTTTAAGTTGACTTGCCATAGAACAATCAGAAGCAGTTTAGTGGTGTCTGCTAGCCATTTGAGTTTGGTTTAAAAACAGTCCAGTTTGTAACTTGTTGGTCTTTACTTCAACAATTTTAACCGTAGAACCCAGTATATATCTTTTTTTTAGTATTAAAAAAAAGAGAGAAAGAAAAGCTTTCTTTTAAATTGCATTTAATTGAACACAAAAATTGCATAGAGACTGACCAAAAGTACAAACTGTCATTGAATTGGTGACAATCTGTTTTCGCGGACTGCTAGGCTATTTAAGCTTTATTTTCCTCCTAAGCATTCTCTGCCTTTATAAAGCACTCTAGTAGCAATATTTGCTTAGCTTCTAATTTTGGTTTTGCATTTGTGTTTTCTCTCTTTCTCTTGGTTGTTCCTTTCTTCTTCCCGTGGCACTGTGTTTGCTCTTTCCATGCATCACCTGTGAATACCCCCTGCGCTGACCAATCAGCTGTTGGTGAAGGGGGTGAATGAAACTCTGGTAGCTCAGAGGGTTGTTCCTGCTCTCATTACTCTCTCCAGTGACCCTGAAATGTAAGTGTCATCCCTGCCTTTTACATTCAGCATCCCTTTCAAAATGTGCCTGTCAAGAAATAGCCATCAGCTTTTAAATCCATTAAAGAATATATTTATCTCTTTAAAATGATCATATTGGATTATGTTCACTTGATTTTAAACTTTATTATACTGTTCATGTATCTTTTTTTTTTAATGTCAACCGTCACATTTGGAGGCCATATATGAAAAGAATACATTAATATCATTCTCAATAAACATTTCCAAAACTTAGAATATGCTGATGGACTATTTCTTCCAAGCCAAGAAAGGATGCTCTGCTAATCTCACTAACATGTTGTTACCAGTAAGTATAGTGGCATGAACCAAAGGCTTAACATTTTAATGTCTCGTGTGGGTGACTAAACCAAGAAAGACCAATGAGTCTGCCTGCCCATCCTCAGTCACAGCTAACCCAGTTCTCATTCCAGTTTACCAAACCATTTTTTATTGCATGTTGACTGGTTTACAGCTGACTCTTCGAGGCATGAGTGAAGCGTTAGTTGACAAGCGGGTTGCTCCGGCCCTTGTTACCTTGTCCAGTGATCCTGAATTGTGAGTTCCACAGACTGCGACCTTAAGTTATCCTGTCTGTCTTTTTGAGCATTCTTCTTGGTCTGCTTTTTTTTAATTTAATTTGTCATTGCTAGAGACTAATACAGTATATTTACCTTGTACTTACTTTGATATACATTTTAATAATCAGTTTTTCATCTCAAAGAAAGTTTCAGTTTCTTTCTTTTTTAATTCTAACAGCTCTGTCAGAATTGCCACAATTCCGGCCTTTGGCACTATTATGGAAACAGTTATTCAGAGAGAGGTAGGAAATTATTGAAATTTAATATCTATGTACTGTTGAGGTGATGATACATTACATACATGCACCCGGGGGTAAGGGGCAGGGAGCATTTTATCTCTTAGTTGGTTATGGGCCAGAGGACTATCTCACTATTTGAAAACATGAGAGCCTTACCCAAAATATATTTTCATATCCTAAGGAAATCTCTATCTTCCTTCTCAATTAGAAAATTAAATATAAGCCAACTCTTAGATGTTCCATTTTAAGCCTAGCTGAGTACTGCAGTTTGGAGTAACCTTCAAACCAGATCTAGTTCCAAAGCCTTCTGTTACCCAGTAGACTTCTAGATAGTCTACATAAATTCCTGATTGCCATTTTGCACAGATTTGAAGACGATTTTGCTAGATAACTTTAGGAACACAAACCTATTTCAGTTTAGCAAATGGAGGCTAGAGGGCACCTCTGTTCTCATAACTGTGTCATTGATACCAAGGTGCAAGTCTAGTGGGCTGGTACCATGTCACTGCAGTGCATATGACTGTGACAACCCTCTGTTAGGCCTGCTTGAGGAGATTATCACGGTCTTTCTTCCTAACAGTGTATTTTGATTTAGAAACTTGTGATTTAATTTCAAGTTTGTTAGGTTCTGTCTGCAACATTAACTATAAGACACTTCTTAAAATTAGTATCAAAATTTCATTCTTTATTATCAAATTGGACATGTTTTATACAAATGAAAAACCCTATAGATTAGAAAATAAATCATTTGTGGCTGTATTACATAGCCACTTAAATGGAAACAGACATTTTACTCCCCAAAAAAGGAAACAGTATTTTATGAAGTTCCTTTGTCATAAAGATTTTTTAATAACAAATTAAACAACTTAGTTATCGCAGGGGGGAAAGTTTTACGTTTTTTCCTTATATATTTCACTGGTGAAGCAACATTAAAAAGTATCATTCTGCAAAGCTTGCAGTCTTGGCAGAATTTCAACATGTTCTTAAATCCTAAAATAAAAATGTCTTTTAGGGAAATGTGAGTAAGATGTAAGTCATTAATGACTCATTGCTTTCAGAAGGTGAATAATTGGGTAACTTACACTGTGATTGGTTTTAAAAATTAAAATGTAGATACAAAATCATTATGAATTTATCTGTTTTTCTCTAAATACTGTGGGGGGTTTTGTTTTTACAATTTGTTAGGGAATATTTGTATTTTCAAAAAATAAAAAAAGAAGAATTAATAAGCATAAACAAAAATGTAAAACCTTTCTGAACCAAAAGACTAAATAAGTACTTGTTTAATTGCAAATTTTTACTGTCATGTTGATATAAACCATTTGAACCCATGCTGCAAGCCATGTTTAATGTGTAACATTCTCTTTAACAACTTTACTCAATTTTTAATATTCTGTGAAATAACTGTGCAATATCCAATTTTAAGTTGCTGGAAAGGGTGAAAATGCAGTTGGCTTCTTTTCTGGAAGACCCTCAGTACCAAGACCAGTATTCTTTGCATACAGAGATCATAAAAACATTTGGTAGAGTTGGGCCTAATGCAGAACCAAGGTTCCGAGATGAGTGTAAGTTACATTTTCTACCTTTTTTTCCTGAATTGTAATGTAAATCAAAGCCAGAAGCTTCTCTCAGGATTTGTCCTATGTTAAAGCCCTTCTACACTTTATCTTTCATTTACTGAAAGCTAAAAGTGAACCAAGTGGACTGTTGTGAATTGATCAGTAATACCGTTACTGGATAGTTTCTATACTATATACTGACTGCTGTAGCACATATGAAAAGTAACTCATAAACAATTTCAAGTTATTCATAAAACATTTTTTAATAACTAAATTTCAAAATACTATGCTATGTTCTATTTAAAGCTTACCATGTAATTCTCATTTTTAAGGAAATTTTTATGTGTTTCTAGATGTGTTCTTATGAAAAATATGCTTTTCTTCCAGTTACCATGGCATTCAGCTATGATCAGTGATTTTGTTTTAATGCACAGTTTGTTCATCTGCTAAATGATTTGCATAATTATCTGCTAAAGCATTTTCTCTAGTTTCTATAATACCTCTTTTACTGTGGGCCTCAGCCTTTATGACGGCGATTTCTTTTAGTGGCATCGAAGTGTCCAGTAATTATTACTCCAAAAGCATGTGTTAGTTATCATTGCTATACTTTAGTCCTTTAATTTTTAGCAATTTGACATGCCCTAGAGAGGACCACAAGTTTGGCTTCTTAAAAGTCATTTTGGTTTCTAGAACAAAATTTGATTCTCCCATGGTCTAGTTGTTGCATATCTGGCCTGATACTTTTAATGTAAGTGTCATCAACAAAAAATATTGTTAGGAATTGGACAGCATTGTCCAAAAGGTCTTTCGAGGGCATAACACTTAATGAGCTACAGAAAGACAATCACGAAATTATTTTTTAATGGGTAATGTTGGTAACATGAGAAAATAGCAATATTTCACGATTAGTTAACAGGAAAAGGTTTGGTATTTTAGCTAGCAATAGGGATAGTTCCATATACTGTAACATCAGATTTGTAGGTGATTCTAGTAAAAACTCTGAAGGTACTTTGACTAGCTTTATTGAGGGTGTCATTGTTCTGAAGTGGAGAGACTAAGTCTTAGCTCTTGGATCAAGGAATTGGCTAAGTAGGCAATGAGTCTTTGGTGTGTGCCATGTTGTCGAGTTAGTAACTCTCTAGAACATGATCTAACCTTTTTTGTGCATTCAAAAGAAAGATTTATGCATCGCAGAGAAGGAAGACATTTTCTTTTCATAACGGTCCCAAAATAATAAAGGTTGGCTTGGGAAAAGATTGACGATAGACGTTTCCACTGCTTGAATAGGTGTAATAAACCATTTGTTATCCCTGTGGCCTTCTACAATTTCATGTATACCCACAGTTAAGTTTTATACAATCTTCTTTCACGTTCTGGTACGACCAGACTCCCCCCCCCCCCCCCCCCCAAACAAAAAAAAAAAAAACAACTTTTTTTTTCTTTTGTACTTACTGTCCAGTCAATTGGCTTTCTTTTTACTTTAAGACTTTACCCTGAAGACTTTAAGGTACTATGTTAATAAGGCTAATGGTAGAGTAGAACCCATATTGACAAGGATTCCATACTGTTATCCATCTTTATTTATAGACAATTGCTTTTAGGAGTTTAGAAGAAGGACAGAGTATTGTTGAGTTGTAATATCTTCCTCAGAGTGGCATTTTGGATATTTGTCATTCTATTTCTTAGAGAATAGAGGACATTGATTCATCCAGTGGACTTTTTTCTTTCCCAGCTCTTCATTATCACAGGACCTTTTGGTCTTGATTTTTTTCAGAGGCCATTGGTTTTATCCGGAACACAATTCAGCCTTTTGTTGTTGTTTGTTTTCAGCTTTTTTACTTTATAAAGCCCTCTGAAAATGCTCAGTCATATGCTGGAGATTTTCTAACATAGCAATTTTACATTTCAGATTAGTTTTTTTTTTAGAAGTTCTTTATTTCAGTTCTGAGCCCATTTACAAAAAAAGAGGATAAGATTCCCTTTACTTTGGCTGTTGGATCTACCCCAAATATTTTTTTTATAACATAATAATAAAAATAAATAAATAAATGCATACAAAGTATTTAAAAAATATACTTTATTTATTTGACAGAGCGAGACAGGGAGAGAGGGAACACAAGCAGGGGGAGTGGTAGAGGGAGAAGCAGGCTTCCCAGTGCACAGGGAGCCCGATGTGGGGCTCGATCCCAGGACCCTGAGATCACGACCTGAGCCGAAGGCAGACGCTTAATGACTGAGCCACCCAGGCGCCCCTACCCAAATATTTTTTGAAAGTTTATTGAAATCAATTTTTATAAAGTCTCCTATTGATTTATTTTGTTTGTAGTGTAGACTCTGTCCAATCTGCCCTTAAGAGAAAGGCTTCTGCAATGGCCTTATGTTGTGCATTTCCTATTTTCCTTGCCCACTGAAGGTGAGTTGTAGAATTACGCATATCTTCGTTAGGAGATCTTTTAACCATTCATTTCCATCTGAGGAGTTATCAATTAAGTAAATTAATTGCTACAGTTGTGGTAGCTAGGATAATATGTATGGAATGAAATGTTGAATTCTGTAGTAAATTTTTGTCTCTTTTGAGATTTAGGAGGATCTTTAATTATAGCCTTTAATTGGCTCTAGAGTTGAACTTCCGTAGATTTGTTTTCTAGTTAAGAGGCTATTGTGCAGTATGGTTACGGAGTTTCTGAGAAAAACATTAAGGAAAGGATTACTTGTTTAGGAGGTCAGAAAAGGAGCAGAAGGAATAAAGAGGCCATGTGTCAATAGAAAAAGAAGTTCGAGGAACTTTCTAAAGGTTTGGGTAGAAGTGAATCTCAAAGATTCTCTAGAGAGACCATTTTGTTGAGGCCTCAGCATGCCAGTTAGTGAACTGGAGTTTCAGTGAATTCAGTGGGAAATCAATGAATGTTTGGAGTTTTTGTCTCCCCATTTTTTAAAAAAAAATATTTTATTTATTTATTTGACAGAGAGAGACACAGCGAGAGAGGGAACACAAGCAGGGGGAGTGGGAGAGGGAGAAGCAGGCTTCCCACAGAGCAGGAAGCCCGATGTGGGGCTCGATCCCAGGACCCTGGGATCATGATCTGAGCCGAAGGCAGACGCTTAACGACTGAGCCACCCAGGCGCCCCTCCCATTTTTTTCTAGAGCTTCTCTTAAGTATGTTGTTATTAATTTTGACAAGTCAAAATACCCTAAAAATGGCCATTGTTATTCTAATTTTCCTTTTTTTTTTTTTTTTGCCATTTACTAACGTAAGTGTAAAAGTTGTAATTATAGTGTGTTAATTAGGAAGCAGGAGGTTTTTATAGGAGGAGATTGTGGCTTTCACATACATAAACTCAATGCAAACATGAAAGAAGTCACTACAGTTGATCAGAAGTATGTGCTTATGAGTGGTGTTTTGGGTTCCCCAACCAAGCAGAGATTAGAAAGGGACCCTGTGAGCAATACTTTAATAGTCACTGATCCTGGAACCATTTCTCCAAGGAACCCTGGTTTTACTAGGAACTGGTATTTTAGGAAACACAGTCTTAGGCCGTAGAGATGCTCATTGCTACTGAATTGGATACTGTTTCTTGGGCCATCACTTTTATTTGAGCAGTAGGTTGTCTATATTTTTGAAATTTTATATTATTTATTGAGACAGAAGATTATTGAGCCCTTTGAGTGACTTGAACTAAACCATCAGTGCTATTTGACATTGGTCTTGCTAAGAATTTGAGAAACTAAAGCTAAGAATTGTTTTATGGAGTGAAATAATTTGATATTGAAAAAGAATAAGTATACTATATTTGTCCTTTGTTTAATAGCAGTGGTAATACCTGATTTTTATAAAGAAACTAATTTGTAAAGATAATAATAACACAAGAGGTAGATTGTTTACATTTGTTTATTTGGTTTTCATCTTTCAAATTGGGAAATTTAATTTCAGTGTGGCCAAATGACCTGTAGACATCCTCGTAATTAGGTTATAGTGACAGTGCTATGTTCTGTTCCTTCCAAATGTTTTTATTCTGAAAAACATGCTTTCCTCTCTAGTAAGAAAAAGCAAGTAAAGGATTTGAAATCATCTAGAATTAAAATGAAATTTTAAAATAAAAAATTTGTTTAATGTATGAGTGTATACAATGTTTTAGATAAAAATCTAACAATTTCTTCTTCTTTTTTCAGTTGTTATACCACACTTGCATAAGTTAGCCTTGGTGAACAATTTACAAATTGTGGATTCTAAAAGACTGGATATTGCTACCCATCTTTTTGAAGCCTACAGTGCACTTTCCTGTTGTTGTATCCTTGCTTTATTAATGTGTATCTATATTTATATAACTAATCATACAGTGAACCTCAGTTGTTAAAGTTTGGAAGGTAGTGTTTTTTTCTTCAGCTTACTTACATAAAGGTTATAGAAAATTAAAATTTGGTTTGACTTGCCCCACTGCTTATTCTAGTCATCTCGTAATTTTAAAAGATGGTTTTAAGTCCTCTGTGCTTATATGTTCTATAATTTTGAAACACTGACTAAAGTTTTATCTATGTTAATTGGCTATGTAACTGAGCAAGAAATGAGTTATAGCAGAAGCTTCTGTTAATCAAAAGGAAGCCTTGTATGTGTTCTGGAATTTAGGTTTTTCCGTGAATGTTTAACCATCCGTATCCCGTGGAAAGCTATGGAGAGATACCACTCATTGAGGAAGTGTAGTGCCAACATGGCTGATTATCTCCAGTGATGGTAGAACTGAAGGAAAACTCAAAATTCATCTAACCCATGTCAACCAGTACATTTTATAAATGATTAGACTGAAGCTTAAAGACATTAGTGACTTCTGTTTTTTTATAGTTAAAAGCAAAACTGTGACTAGAACAAAGAACTTCAGCTGTCCTGTTACATGTTCTCTTTACTATCCTAGGCCTAGTAAAATAAAACTAAGAAGGAAGCAAAGATAAAGATGGGCAGAGTGAGCTGTAGCTTCTTTGCTCTCCCACTAAAAGGCAGGCGAGGTCAAGAAAGGAAATAAGAGATTGAAAAAGGAGTGAAAGGCTGAATACGCAAACAGAACTATAAAAGTACATGCTAGACAACATAATCAGAGAATTCTGATTATAACAGAAAAAAATGACAGTAGAGAGAGGTTCCTAGGAGAAAACAGAGGACAAAAGAAGTTTCAGGATTAATATTTATGGTTCCATATTATTATATACCAGTTTGAAGTAATAAGTCAAGTGAACAAGTAATTTTAAATAAGGTAAATATGTTCCAAAATACCACTGATTGGTATTTTAGTATATACCAGTTCACTGTCACTGGATTCTTAACTGGAACATTCCAGTGGGAGGTTTTGTTTTGAATAAATCAAATAGGGAAAGTAGAAACATAGAGCTGTTAAGGAGCTATTTGTCCTTTGGAAATGTTAAAACCTGAAGTTGGATGAGTAGTTGAGAGCATTTCATTTTTAGGAATCTACTATAGAGCACCTATTCATGTGGATGATGTAAGCCATGTTTTTTACAATACAGATTATAAAGTGGCAGAGACACCATATTTTGGTAATTTTGTATTTCAACTATCCGTATATCTTCTATAAGTTTATTTCCACTAAAAGGAGAACTTACTACTATTCTTGATTTATCTTGTTGGCATTTTCTACTTAGGGAAGATAGAGGAAGCAAAAAGAGGAAGTGATATTCTGAATTGGCAAGGAAGAACTCTTTAGTAATGGAGAAGTAACAAGACCCTTTCAAGAAAATAATAATGGCATGTCAAAGTTTGTATTCCAAAGCAAGAAAATATTGCTATGTTTATACCTTCCCTAGACTTCGTGAAAATAGATGTTTAGAAACTTAAGCCAAAAGTTATGTATAACCTTATATAGCAGAGAGTTTCTAAAAGAGTATGCCTCAAGGGAAACTGGAAAGTCAAAAGATCAAAAATTGTAGCTGTATAAAACCAAATATTCCAAGTAGGCAAGTCAGTGATTTCTAAGTGCATAGAATCTGTATAGAAAGAGTATTATTGTGTGTTTAGGTATGCACACAATATAGAGTAAATATAATAAAGTCTTTACACCAATACGGTAAGGGGAAGAACATCTTAACAACAGACCCACTTCAAGTACTAAAAGTATTAGTTCTACATGAGTCATAACTTGTACTTGTGTCAACGGAGTGGTATGGCCACAATAAAATCACATTGTTCTGTGATCTGAATCTGTTCTGAGGTTCCATTGCATTCTGAGCTGATAGAACACAAGAGTATTCCTTTCAGCACTGATATCATATTTTAATAAGGACATGGAAAAACTGTAGTGTTTAACATTAAGTACAGTGATAAGTCAAAAAATCTGTTTTAAAAAAATTTGAAGGAATTTAGAAATGTTTAACCTGGAAAAGAGCTAGCTTGGGGATGAAAAAGTAATTCAAAAATTATTTTAAAGGTTATTACATAGAAGAAAGTTTAGGCACACTGTGTAACTCAGGTGTAGAGCTAACACTAACAAGAAGGTTACAGAAAGTCTGATTTTATAAGAAAAACTTTCTGGGGGCGCCTGGGTGGCTCAGTTGGTTAGGCGTCCACCTCTTGATTTTGGCTCAGGTCATGATCTCAGGGTCATGGGATTGAACCTCCTGTCGGGCTCTGCACTCAGCAGGAAGTCTGCTTCTCTCCTTTTCCCTCTCCCTCTGTCCCTCTGCACTTTCTCTCTCTAGAATTAATAGATAAATCTTTAAAAAAAAATTTTTTTTTTAAACTTTCTAATTTAGCTATTTAAAAATGGAGTGATCTGTCTTACGAAACTATGAATGCCCTGTCATTATTAGCAGTTAGAGGCTTTATGGCCATTCACAGATGAGGTAGAGGTGATTCCTAATATCAAATAGGATAAAATGACCTCTAAGTTTCCAACCCTTAAGAAAGATCCTGTGATTCCACAGGGAAAAGGTATAAACAAACAGTGAGTAGAAAGAGGAGGAGACGTAACTCTTTACTTCCAAATAAGGCCATCTTCAGCTTCTTATTCCATGCCCATACTTCTCTAGATCAGACTCTTTTTTTTTTTTTTTTTGAGAGAAAGAAAGTGCAAGCCAGGTAGGGGAGCGGTGCAGAGGGAGAAGGAGAGAGAATCTTAAGGAGGTTCCACACCCAGTGGGGAGCCCAATGTGGGGCTTGGTTTCATAACCCTGAGATCATGACCTGAGCCGAAGTCAAGAGTCAGCAGCCTAACCAACTGAGTCACCCAGGTGCCCGATCAGACTCTTAACTACTAATTGAAAGATCACTCACAGTTACATTTTGGTGGTACTTTCCCCATATCTAGAAAACAAGACTACATAGCCATTATGTTGCAGCCATCTCTATGACTGTAGGGATTAGTTCAACCAAATGATGTCTATATTTTTAGTACTTAACAAATATAAGCCACTCATTATAGGAGTCTTATTTACAAATAATGTTTACTCATAACTGTATTTTTTAAAGTTTATTTAGGACGTAAATTTTTTTTTTAAGATTTTATTTATTTAATTGAGAGAGAGTGAGTGAGCACCACCTCGGAGACAGGTAGAAGGAGAAGCAAACTCCCCACTGAGCAGGGATCCCGATGCGGGGCTTGATCCTAGGACCCTGGGATCATGACCTGAGTCGAAGGCAGATGCTTAACTGACTGAGCCACCTAGGCACCCTGGTCATAACTGTATTTTTAAGGCAAAAGTTATTATACTAATTTTTTTTAATTAATGAAATTCATAATTTTTTTTCCAAAAAGACTAATTAACTCATCTTTATAAGGGAACTCATTTACTGGCATTTTTTACTTTAATATAGTGTATATATAATATTAAATAAGAACTATTTTTAAATGGCTAACAACTATGATAAGGTAAGAATGTGCTGTGAATAAACAAAGGGAATTGTTTTCTTGAGAAATATACCTGCTTTCTTGATCCTTTTGAATGTCAGGATAATCAACTAAAACTCAAAAGTGACCAGGAAATATAACTAGTACTAAACTTATGTTATTATAGTAAAAGTTCTCTTACCCAATTCAATTAGGACCAATAGTAGGCCAGTTTAATAGGATGCTTAAAGCAGGAAATCAAGAAAATGGTTTATATAACTTATTTTAACTTAAAATACGTAATATTTTCTTTACCAATCTTTTTATGTAGGACTGAGGTCTTTCTTTTGTGTGAGTCTGCTTAGTAGACTTAAATATCATCTTTCTTAGATAAACCACATCCATAATGTAATTGTGATTTTCAGTTTAAGTTTTCTTTAAAGAGGATCCAGAAACATTTCTTATACTGGGTATAGACCTTTTTTAGTTTTTTATCTTTTTCCTAGTCTTTTATAGTTGCTTCACACAAACATAATTAAACAGCACCATTTTAAGCAATTGGCCTTTACCAATTCTTTTAAACCTTTCAACTTAGTTGTCATGGAAACATTAATTTTCTTACTTTTCATACTCATTTAAGCATCCAACTAAATTACATGATTGAATTTTTACACTTACTGCATGTGTTTACATAACATGTAATTAAATTATGTAGTTTTACAATAATGAAGACCACTGACATTAAGGGATTCGTGGGGATAAACACAATTGACTCTTGGTAGGTGACTAACTCAACAAATGAGAATCGTGCTTGAGGGAAACCTGTTTGCTCTAAGTGATCTGCGTGCCTTAGGGATCATTTTTATTATTACTCTGTTGTTCTATTGGACATACCATTTTGTTTTTTTTTTTTTAATTCCCTTAACTGCCTTGTCTCAAGTCATTTCAGAGGATTTAATGGTTAATCACTTTTTACCTGGTCTCAGATGTTTACGGACTGACATGGAACATCTTTCTCCAGAGCATGAGGTGAGCCACCACGATGATTAAGCCACTGTGATTATCTGTTCCACATTCCTGTGTTTTACTATCTCCTCTACAGACTTGCATTCTTTATATGAGGCACAATTATGATATGTTGTGCTTAATTCTTTTGAATCTAGTATAGGGTCATTTTATGGCTTTACTTACTGGTTAGGAGATCTTGAAAAACTCCTTTAACATCTTTGATCCTCTGTTTAACTCTGTATAGTAGGGGTTACATGCTTTCCTTCACTGAATATAATTAGAATTTAATCAGCTAATGTACATGAATTGCTTTTTAATCTGTAAAATGCTATGCGATTTGATCTCTGACCATTAACTTTCTTAGAAGCAAAGCTTCCATTTTCTGTCTTCCATTTCCTTATAACTCTTTTATTCTATTCGTCTTCCTTGTTTCCTCCAAAACCATTTATCATTTATTTCGTATTCTGTATCTTCATGCTGTTTATCTACCCATTATCATGGTGGGTTTGATTTTTTTTTTTTTTCTATTTTTCCAGCTTTCTACAGAGGAAGCTTAGATTACTTACTTTTAAACTTCTCTTTTTGGATACATGAATTTAAGACTGCATATTCCTTTAGCCACATCCTGTGTATGTGCTACATTGTATCTTCACTATCATTCAGTTCAAATTGGATTCTCATTTCTATTATTAGTTGATCCATGAGAGGCGCGTGGGTGGCTCAGATGGTTAAGCGTCTGCCTTCAGCTCAGGTCATGATCCCGGGATCCTGGGATCAAGTTCCACATTGGGCTCCTTGCTTGGCAGGGAGCCTGCTTCTCTCTCTCTCTTTCTCTCTCTCTCGCTCTCTCTCTGGCAAATAAAAAATAAAATCTTCAAAAAAAATGGATCCATGGGTTTTGTTTAATAAGGTAAATTAAGATTTAATTCTCCTACATTTTTATCAGTTTTTTGTGATCTGCTTCTATTAGCTCTTGAAACTTGTATTAAAGTTAGGAGTGGGAATTATCTCTTTCTCCTTGTGGTTTTTTTCAATCTTTGCTTGGTATGTTTTATAGATGTCCTCTGTCAGGTTGAGGAGGTTCCCTTTTATTGTTAGCTGGTTGACTGTTTTTATCATGAAAGAGTGTAGGATATTGTCAAATGTTTTTTCTGCCTTAGTTGAGAGGATCGTGTGGTTATTTCTTTTAATCTCTTGATTCATTGTTTTATACTAATGGATTTTTGGACATTAAATCAGTTTTTGCATTCTTACAATAAATCCCACTTAGTTATGGTGCATAATTCCTTTTATATGAAGCTGAATTTGGTTTGCGAGCATTTTCTTGAGGACTTTTGCATCCAGGATGAAGGCTAAGCCTGCAGAATAGAAGAAACAAGATATTATAAGGTGTATTTCTCCACCCTCCATTAGGGTAGGTTGGCCTGAAAATAGGAGTGGTTAAAAGTTTTTCAAAGGATCAGACTCCCAGATTCCCTTTCCAACCTTGGTAGAACTCTGGAGCTTTACTTTTAAACATGTAGCTGAGAACAGGAATGAGTGCTATAAGAAGAGGGAAATTAAGTGAAGGCATAGTGATTGGAAACCTTGTTACCTTTCCCCTTCTTGGATCCAAGAATGCAGTCAGAATTATACCTACAGGGGAAAAAGATTGGCAGAAAGTTTGATTTGTGCCCGATTTACCTTAAAGTGAAGTTATTCATGCATGAAGAGATTTTAATCAGCAGTTTAGTGCCCCAGTCTTCAGTGGGCATCCCAAGATCACCAACCATTTGAGAAAAACCTTTAACGTCAAAGATGGAGATGAAAACATACATGCAAGAAAGAGGGTACTAGAGGAAACAGAGACAATGCAGGGAGCAGAAGAGAAAGTACAAAAAACTCCCACCAAACATAATAAAGCAAAAACTAGCTAAACAGACAAAATATATAATCTGTGAGATGAAAGAGTGGAAAACCAGAAAAGATTCAAAAAAGGATTAATCTAGATCTAACATGCATATGACAAAAGTCTCATTTAATAACCAACGTCCTTACTATAATCTGCAAGGCAGTCTAAGATCTGGCTCTCTCCTCTTTCACATCTCAGACCTCATCTTCTACCCTCTCCTTTGCTCACTCTGCACTCACCACTCTGGCCTCCTTGCTTAGAATGTGATAGACATAACTTTCACCTAGATGGAGCCTTTGCTCAGACTCTTCCTGGTGTCTCTTCCTTGCTCCTTCATCTCCCTCAGGCTTTTCCCTAAATGTCATCTCCATGAAGCCTGCTTGGGACACCTCCATGTAAATTGTAACATTCTTCACCTTGGCCTCCTAGTACCCTATATTTTACTTGATATTCTTTCCAAAGCCCTATCACCTTCTAATATACTATATAACTTACTATTTTCTATGTTTATTGTCAAGAACATAAGCTCTCCATAAGGAGGGAATGTTGTCTGTTTTGTTTGTGCATTCTTTGTATCTAAAAAAGTACCTGGCACATAGTAGGTGACAATAAATATTTGTTGTGTAGTGACCTCCATGCCCAAATATGGGTCAAGAATATTCAGAAGACCAGTTTCTGGTGTGGTCGCCAGCAATTGGAGGAGCAGCTTAGATCCCTCCACCCTTTCCATCACTCACTCAGTCTCCCTGAAAAAATGATGTTAATTCTTAGGTGCCCATTGTATTCCCAGTTACATTTTAGTAGCCACAGACCTATACCTGGTCCCTGCTCTAGACATTAAAATAGAGCATCTTGCTATTTGCAACCTGGAGAAAGCAAAGGGGTATGGGACAAACAGCTTTTCCTGGGAAAATATGTGTGATCATGGTATGTGTATATGTTAAATGTATAGATGTATACAAGTTTTACTTTTAACATTAGAGGTAGGAAAAACTAAGGGAGAATTGAAGTCAGAGTTGGAAGGTTAGTGAAAATCAAAATCAGTTATTAAGTTATATGATTGAGGTCTTTTAAAACTATTTCTGCAGGTAGTGTAGCAATCTAATGTGAACTTCTTTAACAAAGTAACTGCCAAAATGTTACATTTTTAATAAACATTAGTTTGTGGTAATATTAAAAATTAAATTAAAAGGTTTAGATTAAGTAATAGCATTTCACTATTATAAACTAAAGTCATTTCACTAAAAAGTATTTCACTAAAGTCATTTTTTTTTGAAATCAGGTCATTTTAAGTTCCATGATAAAAGAATGTGAACAAAAAGTAGAGAACAAGACCGTCCAAGAGCCTCAAGGGTAAGACATTAATTCTCTTTTTAAGGCTTCATATTAACCTTAATTTCTCTATCTAAATTTTCTATAGATGGTTATGGTGTTTATTTTGTGTTACTTTTCAGTCATTTATTTGGAAGGCAAGAAAATTATTCAAATCAGTTGTTATCAAATGCCAGTTTATAAACCATCTGTATCAGAATTATACGGCGAATTTAAAATTTAGATCTCTGCCCCATGCTCTGTGCCATCCTCTCAACAATCTGATTCAGCCTAGGGATCTAGATGTTTAAAAGCTAAAGACGATGTGATAGATAGCTGGATTTGAGAATCACTGGTCAAAATACTTTCTTAGAAATTTGTGACAGGAATTATAAGGTGTAACTTGATTCACTGCATAAAGGATTGTAAACTTGTGAATGTTCTATTCACATGCTCCTAATCAAAGTAACTAGAATTCGAAGATTCATTGAAGTTAAAATATAATCACAGATGTGAAAGAGTAAAGGTGAGCATTCAGGAGAGGAAGTAACTTACAAATAGACTGTGTGTACTCTTATCTCTTGTTGATGTAACCTTGAGCAGTTAATCTTAAATAAACTGTTAGGCATAAAAAGCTCAAAGGTTTTTCCTTTATAAAGCTGACAACCAGGAATAAGTGTGTCATCCCATCAGGCTAGGTACCCAGAAACACACACTTACCTCCCCACACCCCCAGCCTCTCCCACATATGCAGCTTTTTACTTCGTACTGTAGGTCAGAGCCCTTTCTTGAGCCTCCTGGGATGGTAGGAACTCTCCTACCATTGTAGCCATGGAAAGTTAAACAGTAAAAATACTTTGATAGGCTTCGATTCTGAACACATAAGCCATAAAATTAATGCCAAAGCAAACACTTTTGTTCATTTGTCATACATTTAAGTGTTAAGATTATTTGGTGCCTTATCAGTTGAAAATGTAAAAAGTTTGGGGGCAAAATTAAGAAGAATTATATGTGAAATGCATTCTAAATGAAATTTCATTAAGTAGCATGTAGGAATTAAGAAAGAGAAAAATATCGTAATAACTTCCCAAGATTACTTCAGTTATATGACCTTCCTTAAAAAAAAAAAAAAGTTTATTTTCATAATCATATTTTCCCATGTTATTCAGATCTTTGATATTATTTTTTTAACTTTTAGATAATTTCAAATAAGCACAAAATAATGTAGTGAATTCCCATGTACTCATCACTCAGCTTCAATAATTATCAACTCATAGTCAATTTTATTTCATCCAGCCCCCTCCTATATTCTGTTATGTATCTCTAAAAGACAAATGCTGTTTTCTGAAACATAAATGTAACGTCATTAACACCAAAATAACAACTTCTTAATATTATCAGTTATCTGGCCTGTGTTCAAATTTCTTATTGTTTTATAAAAGTCATTAGTGATCTGTTGTTTGTTTTTCTTCCTTACAGTCTGTTTCTTTGAGTCAGGATCCATAGGTCATTCATTGCAATTAGTTGACATGTCTCTTCAGTCTCTTTTAATCAGTAGGTTCCCCTTCTATCTCGTTTTTTTCTTCACGTACTTATTGAAGAACTTGAGTCTTTGTTCATAATATAGAGGTTCCCACAGTCTGAATTTGGTTGCTTGCATTTCCCTTTTGTTGTTTTAACGTGTTCCTCTGTATTTCCTATAAATGTGGTGTTTGGGTCTAGATCTAGAGATCATCACATTCAAGGCATGTTTCTTTATTTTGCAAGACTGCTTCATAGGAGGAGGTGTGTTTTCATCATGAGGGAGACAGTGTCTACTTCTCTCTTTTTTTGGTGGTATTAACATCTGTTCTTGATCAATACCTAGCTCCACTAATTCATTAGCTATTACTAAATACATTCTATCTTTCCCTTTTCATTTGTGAGCTAGAATACTTAAGGGAAGAAACCTTTATAGTAAAGGCAAGGTAAATGTTCAGTTCTTTCTCTTTACTTACCAGTTTTCTAAAATAATGAATTGATTCACCCTCCGATGGTGACTGGTTAGGGGATTTGTTTTGTTCAAGTATCATAAACTCATGTGTTTTCAAATATTTGATATAATTCAGTGCATTGCACTTACTATCTTTTGATGCCCAAATTATCCCATCTTTGGCCATTACAAGGCTTTTCAAGTTGACTTCCCAAGTCCTTTTGAAATTAATTTGCAAAATGGAATGGTATGGAGGGAGAGAGAAATATTCTAGGATATAAATTGTTTTAAAGAAGATCAGTCAGGTATAAGAAGTTCTGCAGATTCCGAATCAACAATCAACTCATGGTTTGATATGAGTTGCAAAGGAAAGATCTGTGATTTCTTTGAAAACTTGCAGGAAGAAGACAATATTACCTTAGAAGGCAGCCCATTTCATATTTTAGCAATTTTTTACAAAGTACTCTTATCCTGAGTTAAAGTCTCCCTTCCTATTATGTTTCCTCTCTAAAATACGTTTCATCATCTGGCAGAGAGATAGGTGAGTGTTACAAACCCCTTTGTAAAACTGATAAAAATGTAAACTTTCTCTTCAGAAAAAATGCTGTAATGTAATCGTTCTTTGTTGGAAAGCTTTGTGTAAAATAGATACCTGGGTCCTTTATACCATATGGAAAGAATCAGAATAACGGGGGTTAGGCCAAGGCATCTGTATTTTCAATAAGTTCTCCAGGTGATTGTGATGTATATCAGTAGAGCTATATAAATATATACAGCTGTGCAGATATATATTTATATCTAATTTTTTACGTAACATTGGTATTTGTTAAGTCTTCTGAATCTTCTCTTCCCCAGACTGAAAGTCCCAGATGCTTTAACATCTTTGTCGCCCTCTGGTTAGAATATCATTAAAACATGATAGTACTCAAGTATTATCTGACCCTGTATCCTATTTTTCTCAATGCAAACTAAAATCGTGCTTTCCTTTCAGCTTACAGTATTGTTCTACAGAAAGAAAACAAAACTGTAAACTTGGAACATTAAGGAAAGGCATTAGAGAAAATCTAGGACTTAAAGGATTTGAAGGATGTTTAGACACGAGATAGAAAGGAAGAGATAAGTTAAAAATGTTTTGAACAAAAACTCGGCAAGCTTGACTCAGGGAGGTCTAGAAATTGAGCAGTAATGGTTGGTTAAAACACACATACACACACACACACAAGAATTAGATTGCTATGTTTCTTGAATGCCAAGCACACTTTTATCTTGTAGGTAGTAAGTAGCCATTGAAGATTTTTGAGAAGGGATAGGATATGAAGAAGTGATTATTTCAGAAGTTAATCTGATCATGCAAGGAGACCAGATCTAAGACTGTTGGAATAATTCAGTTGGAAGATATTGTCATTGGAAATAAAAATAAATGATAGATGTTTCATAGGATAAAATCAGGATTTGATGATTGGTTTTATTTTTTTTTTAAGTCTTATTTATTTAAGTAATCTCCAAGCCCAGCGTGGGGCTCCAACTCATGACCCCAAGACCAAGCAAGAGTCATGTGCTCATCTGACTGAGCCAGCCAGGCACTCCTGGTGATTGGTCTAAATAGAAGAGAGGGAGCCATTATATTCCCTGTTGGGAGGAGAGGAAAATAGTAAAACCACTAACAGATAAGGGATTAAAAACGGTGGATCATTTCTAAAGTTAGGGGGTGAAAAAAAGCTTGATGTTAGCTTATCTAACAAACAAGAGTAATAGGACACTTTTCCCACACTCCTTATGGAGATGATATTTGAAACTTCAAGAGAAGGTTTCAATAGTAAGTTTTGTAACTGAGGAACTGGGAGCCAAATGCTGAACCTTATGGAGGATTACTTTGTGGGAAGAGAAAAGGCAGCAGGGGATAAGTAGTCAGAGACAAGGGAGAGGCCAGGTTGGTGTACTGGCTGAAGAGCTGTGGGAAGAATAGATTTTCAAGATGGGAGTCGTGGTCTGGCATTTAACTTGTAATTCACAGCACACACCTTTAAGAAATATAGAAAACCAGAAGTCCTTGGTGGCAGCACGTACTTCATCTGTAGCTTCAGTGGACATCTGCTGAGCTCCTACACCTCAGCATTCACTGCCCTTGACATGTTCAAACATACTCTCTCCTTTAGTCCTCAGATATTTTGCAATAGTAATTGCAATCTGTATTTTTCAGTTGAGGAAATTGAATCAGAGTAATCTAAAGCATATTGGCTAAAGCCACAGGCCAATAAACTGGGTTTATTGTTGGATCACTGAAAAATTGTACCTGATCAGTGTTCTGTTTGGTATTATGATAAATTAGCAATCTTCAGTAGTGATTTAGATTGTGTTTACTCCCTATACAAAAGGTTGTTCAAAAAGAAGAAGAAATGGATTTAAAATTGTCGATTGAAACTAATGCAAGTGGCAATGGAAGACATTCTGCCCTGTCCTCCCAAAAGTAATGTCATAAGATTGTTATCAGCACAGTATATAAAACCTCACTGTGATTTAATTTACTCATTTGTGAAAATAGGGATAATATCTATCTTCCAGGGTTGCTATAAGAATTAAAGTGATGCTGGTAATAAGAAGAAGAACTGCTAACTTAATACTTACAGCATGCTATTACATGCCTGGCACTGCTCGTAAGCACTATATGCACTTGTATAATTCTTAATAGACCTATGAGGTAGGTAATAGACTTATCTCCATTTTACAGATGAGGATTACATTACAGATGAGATCAAATAACTTGCCCAGGGTCGCACAGCTGCCAAATGACAGAGCCAAGATTCAGTCTCACTGCAGACTTGCCTCTAACCTCTACACCATTCTGCTTCCTTTAATAGAAACGATGAACATGAAGCTCCTAACCTAGTATGGTCCATAAAAACTCCTGTCCGTAAATATTAGTTTCCCTTTTGTGATACCAGTTCAGAATGTATTTATTAACATTATTACTACTGAAGAAATGAAAAAATGGATATTTTAGTTTTTTAATTGCTTTACTTGAATTTTAAAATTTCTTTCCTAGCTCAATGTCAATTGCTGCAAGCTTAGTAAGTGAAGATACAAAGACCAAGTTTTTGAACAAAATGGGCCAGTTGACAACATCAGGTGCCATGTTGGCCAATGTGTTTCAGAGAAAGAAGTAAAAGCAGGAAGGAAGCCCCCAGTAAACACTAAGATGGACTCAAGCAGACTGGTTCCTTGTACTTGAAGTACTTGCCTTTTTTATCCTTATTTTATGTTCTTGCATTATAATTTTATCCTAACCTCCAAAGATATTTGCACTGCTTTTGATTATTGCTGTATATCTGTTAATTTTGGAGTTATAACTGTGGTGATAGAAAATTGAGTTTATAGTCTGTACCTAGTCCCTCTTCTATGTTCTTGTCTTTCAGAATAATTTTTTTTATATATATACATATAGTGAAGAGGTTTTTTTTTTTTTAATTTTTGGATGGGATATTAGCAAGTATCTGTACTATACACTAAGCTATTACGATGGTACTTAAAATAATGTAAATTTGAAGTCATTGTTATAAAGTAATAAAAGTGGAGATTACTTAAGTATTTAAATTATGAAAGAATAATGCAGACTTTTTATTGTTTCTTAACTGACTAGAAAGAGCCACCAGCATTACTCTGTGCCTTTTGGACTTCAGTTTGTGTGTCTGTAGGAATTGTGTGCATTCCATTCACACAGTATTTTATAATGCTGTGATGAATTTGAGTTACAAATCCTACAGTAAGTAGATTATAATGAAACTTTCCACATTTCAGAGCTCTCATGAATATTCTTTAAGTGCTATTCAAACCTCCCCAGCACTTTCATGCATATAATGGACTTACCTGAAGAAAGACAGCACATAAACACAGGAAGTGGTAACCAAGGTGAATTTTGCAAACTGATGTGTAGTAGATTTAAATACTCAAAAATAAATGTAAATTAAAAGAGCTGATAATTGTGAAATTCCTTCCCAAATTTAAATACACAGGAAAATATGGTTTGAATTTGAAATTTAACACTTATTTATGTAAAATATTTTATTTAAGATATTTTTTAATGATTTTAATTTCAGAGATTATCTTTTCATTCTGTGTGTTACAGAGAAGTACCGAAAAGTTAAGGACATTTGGGGGCTGCTTTTTTCCCTCTAAACTAAAAATGACATTAGCTAAATTATTATTGGTTAGCTAACACCTTGTCCCTTAAAGTCAGTGACTATTCTTGTGTTTGATATATATTACATAGAGTCTTAAGTCCGTGTACAGTTCCACTGGAATTTGACAGTTGTCTATAAAGTAATGCAACTTGAAGTAGAAAAGAGTGGTACTGGACATAGAAGTGGGTGATTGGTTTGAGGGGTTAATGTGAGGCCTTTTTGAAAAATGAATATTTTGATAAAGAGAATTCTTGTTTGAGCACAGTTGATACATAGGTGATTCTCATGTTTGTTGTATAAACTGGTTTAATACACTTGGAACATAGTTGGATTACATTCACTTCCTGGGAAAGCTAGCTTACCACACAGTCAAGCTTATAAAATAAGTTGCCATAAACAAAGCCATTTAAAAAAGTTCATTCTGAAATTATTTCTTTTACCTATAGTGACATAATTGTTAAAATTAACTAGTCTTTCAGAAACGGTTGGATTCTAGGCATTCCTGAGAAATTGAAAGTGGCTACCTTTCATGTCAAAAATGTTGATCTATTATAAATAAAATGTTTTTGCATACTTGTTTTTGTTTTGTTTCTGGCTATGTGTATTTATTTTCATTTTGAAACACTATAGGGGCGCCTGGGTGGCTCAGTCGTTAAGCGTCTGCCTTCGGTTCAGGTCATGATCCCAGTGTCCTGGGATCGAGTCCCGCATCGGGCTCCCTGCTCTGCAGGAAGCCTGCTTTCCCTCTCTCACTCCCCCTGCTTGTGTTCCCTCTCTCGCTGTGTCTCTCTCTGTCAAATAAATAAATAAAATCTCCAAAAAAAAAAAACCAAAACACTATATATTCTCTATCCAAGCAAAAGGAAATGAGAAAGAATATATTCATTAAAATGTACTATGTTATTTAAGGAATATAATTTATATAAATTACCTATTTAGTTTACTTTTACTAAAAAAAAGATTGTTGCTATAAAATGAATATATTTCAGAGACAGTTTAAAGAAACTGTTATGGCTCTCATTTGCTTTGAAATACAGTAAAAGAAGAATATTCGTTACCAAATGAATGAATATAAATATTTTTATTGTGATAATTTTTATCAATTTGTGAATCCATTTATCTAAATGCTAGTGGTTTTTTTTAAAAGGCAACAGCTAGTAAGATACACGGTATATTTCAAGGGAGCCTCCCTTAGTATGCTGTTAATATCTTAATGTCAATAAGACTTCATGTTTATTTTCACAATGATTTTTAAGGCAAACTATAGATTCTTTAAAGACAAGACAGACTAATCACACTAATCACTGAAACTGAGTGTGTTCTTCCAAAACAGGCCATAAAACTCCCATATTCACTCTTTTTAAACAGAAATAAAAACAGTACAGGTTTAAGTATTCGACTTAACAAAAAACTAAGTTTGCAAAGTAATGAAAAGCTAATTTGAAATTATGCCTGTGTTTCTAAAGTAAGCCAGAAATTAAAATTTTTCAGAAACCCATAAATGCCATAGCTGGCAATTTTGCTGAATTACTCCAAGAATGATGCTTGAATGGTAGCAGTATCTAACTTTATATGTGGGTGTCCTTGACTTCATTTTGTTTGCACCAGTCACCCCTTTTGAAAGATTACTTTGCTAAACACCAAACGGATTTACAACCTGAATGAAATTGTAAGTAATTTTAATGGAGTCTCAATTCAAGTTGCTATCAGATTCCTTTTTTGGGGCACCTGGGTGGCTCAGTCGGTTAAGTGTCTGCCTTCAGCTAAGGTCATGGTCCCAGGGTCCTGGGATCGTTTTTCACAGAAAAAAAATACCGGTTCAAATAAATAGTCTCTGATAAAGTTTGGGGAGATGAAATGACTATGTATTGAATTGTCTTGTCATGACCCCAATTCTTAAGATAACCTATTTGAGACCATTATTTGAACTTTAAGGACAGAACTTTCTCTAGACACCACCTTATTGATCTTTGAACTGTGAGAGCTAACTACAATGAACATTTTGTGCTAGTTACCAATTCCTTAACTATTTTTGTATAAAGAATGTATGTTTGAAAAGTCTTGTAATTAGCAATTCTAATTCCCAAAATTCTCCAGATTGGCTAGGTAACAAACTTCCCACTTTGTCTTGGATGTTAACTCTTTTTATAAGCAAACTATGAAATAAATTTAGCTTTTCATATGAGTAGATATGTGTTTGAAAATTCTAATGTAACTTTACAGTGTGCTTATTTTCATTACTATTTTATTTCAGTACGTTTAAAAAATAATAGATTAAAGGTATTTGCTAGTAATAAAAAATAATGTATCTGGCAGATTTCTGCATGTTGGCAAAATAACTGTATTTTAGGCTATTTTCACACTACAAATGGATGTTCTGCATGCATTTCATCTGTGGAATTTGCACTCCACAGTCACAATCTCTGAGTGGCACATTGGTCTTTCATATTTTCCCTTCAGAACAAACTACAGGAAACTTTGCTTTGATTGCCTTCTTTATAGTTTACTTTGCATATTTAAGAAAAATCTTAAAATAAAAAAATTCCTATTCACTGTAAGACCACACCATTCATAAAGTACATGACAGTTATTGTGAACTTAACACAATATAAAAAGGTTTATTATATTTTTTGATAATATATAAATAATTCCTTCAGTTCAGTGTGGTGACAGATATAAATTATTGCTTTCCTTAAGAGTCTTCAGTAATACCTGGAAAATTCTGTCCAAAACATCTATATAGAAAAGTATATTACTATTTTAATATCCCTTTATTACATTAAAGACTAATCCATTATATTTATTTCAGTTAGAACATTGGGTGAATAGATTTCTTGAGGGACTTTAATGTAGTAAAATTTGTTTTCTATAAACTGGCATTTTGTGTTATATGTAATAGATATTAAATTTTTTGTCAGTGATGTTATTTAGGGTTATCATTTTTGATAGTCTACTTTTAACATTTTTTAGGGGTGTCTGGGTGGCTCAGATGGTTAAGCATCTGCCTTCAGCTCAGGTCATGATCTCCAGGTTCTGGGATTGAGCCCCATGTCCGACTCCCGGCTCAGGGGGAAGTCTGCTTCTCCCTCTCCCTCTGCTTCTCCCCACTGCTCGTGCTCTCCCTTTGTCTCTCTCTCTCTCTCTCTCAAATGAATTAATAAAATCTTAAATAAAATAAAATGAAAACTTTTAAAACTATTCTTACTGGAAAAATAACCCCTTTTTTAATTGTTAGCATTTCCAACCTTAGATATTTTTAGGACATGCATTTTCAATGAAACTGAAAGTGTTATAAGTATCTTATGTAACATGTACATTGCTAAGTAAATCTAATGATTTCTCATTGACTTTATAGTTTTATAGATACTTTATCTTCATTTCTGATAATTACTTGACAATTCTTTAAATTTTTAGCTTCCTCTGTTCATAAATCTCCCTGTCATGTATTAAGTATTGAACCTAAGATGGATGCTTATCATAATGTAAATCATTTCCTCATTTCTTTTTTATATGAATTTTATAAATACAGTTCCCTTTCTAGCAAATTCCTTTTTGTCTTACCATCAAAAAGCATGGAAATAATAACATGCTCTCTATTCCTTACAGGATTTTATGAAAATTATGTAATAGTAAACCTAAAAGTGCTTTAGCACTTAGTATTATGAAAGTTCAAAGAGAATTAAGATAAGCCCCTGAATAACTAAAGCATGGGTAACTGTGGATAACCTCCTTCCCCATACTTTTGTTTTCTAGTAAGTGTGTAAGTTACCATGACATGCATCATTTACCTAAAACTGCAGTAGAAGGCAGAAACCACTTTTGATTGTTACTTTTGCCTTAGTGAAGACTGGTAAGGTAATTTTACTTTTTGTTTACCAAAACTTGAAATTAAGTTTTTTTTCAAAAGCCTAATAAGTAAATTAGTCCAATAAGTTAATTTTCATTACATAATTAATTTAGAGTTTGTAAAATATTTTATTTACCCTTTGCAACTTCACTCGTGTCTTTTAGTATATATTTGATTTTTATAGTAATTTACAGCTTTCTTTGATATTTAGTTTGAACCACCTCATAACGAAACTTTTCATACTAATGGAAGAAGAACAAGAACTGCCATTTCTTGAAAATAATTGGTTCCTAGTGTTATCTAAGAGAAGGAAACAAAGGTTAACCATTGACCAATGATTTTAAAAGTTAGAATTCTGGTTTCTTGCCGACACTACAAAAGTATTTAGATCTTAGGAGGTAAATGCTACATACCAAATTTGGAGACCATTTTGTTTTATTTGTCATACTACTGAAACAGTGTTGTGGTGTAATCATCCTCAAGAAAATCATGGAGAGGCGACAGATTAGAGATGGATAAATGTCCTGATTTTCGAAAATGAGAAGCCAATAGATATGACAAAATGTGGATTACCATTCTAAATCTGTATAAAGCCTCTTGGTTGGCCTTTTCTGACTACTCAATCCAAAGTAACTCTTCTAATTCCCTAAGATCTCCCTGGTTCTTCTTTTTCATAATTACTCTTCTCAATACTCATTTTCTTGTTTTTTATTGTCTATCTCTTTCACTAGACTCAGCTCCATGAGAGAGAATGTTGTCTATCCTTTTCAACCAATGTGTCTCCGGTATTTGAAGAATGCCTGGTGTATGATAAGTACTCAACATTAATTGAATGAATTAATGAATTGCAAGCTTGATACCAATTCCATGCAAGTTTGCCAATTACATTGAAAGGATGAGTCCCCCAAAACAGGATGAATTTACTGAGACTATATGCCAAACTCACCTAAAGTCCTTTTCATTGAGCTATTGTATGTTGTTGATCAGGAGAATTGCGTAGTCTTGTGCATCTTGACCTCAGCAAGGTATTTGACTTTGTTTCTCATAATGTCCTTATTTATATCCAAGGTAGAATATATGGAATAAATAAAAGTGCAAAAGAGTTGTGTCATGTGTATATGGGCTAAAAAGCTCTACAGTGTTTACATCCATATCTGGTTCTCTGGGCCGCAACTCTTACCCACAAACCTCACCAAGTCTTCCAAGTGATCTGTAAGTGTGGAGAAGCCATCCCTTTCTGAAGATTGTAGAGTCATTCACCATTCAACCTACATTTATGGAGGACTTATTTTGTGCTAAGCATGAATGAGACTGACAGAACAGAGCTTACAGCCAGTCAGGGAAACAAACAAGTTGAGAAAGTAGGGCTGAGGAAGACGTACTTTAATTAGGGGGATTATCTTTATGGTTTGCTTTGGAAGACATCTCTGAGGTAACATTTTACCTGAAAACCAGGAAGAAAAACAAAAGAGAAAAACCAGGAAGAAAAACAAAAGAGAAAAAAGAGCAGTATGTGCATAGGCAATGAGATGAGAAATAGTGCTGTGTTCAAGGAACTGGGAAAAAAATGACCAGTATGGTTGAGACACTATCAAAAGATGAAATTGGAGGGCGCCTGGGTGGCTCAGATGGTTAAGTGTCTGCCTTCGGCTCAGGTCATGATCTCAGGGTCCTGGGATCGAGTCCCGCATCGGGCTCCCTGCTCCTTGGGAGCCTGCTTCTCCCTCAGCCTTTCTCTCTCGCTCTGTCTCTCATGAATAAAAAAAAAAAAAAAGATGAAATTGGAGATGGGTGTAGCCAGATCATATAGGGCTTTGTACACTATGATTAAAAGAAAGGGAAGCCTTTGAATAGTTAGAATAGTTATAGTAGAATGGCTTAATCCAATTTATATTGGATATACTTGTACTTTCTAAGAATGTTTTTGAAAAGGAGATGAGTAGAGGCTGAAGGCAGAAGCTAATGAATGCAGTAGTCTAAGCAAGAGATAATGGCAGCCTGGACAAAAATAGAGGGAAAGGATCAGATCTGCAACATAGTTGGAAGTAGAATTTGCATGACAGATTGGGTGTGAAGAGTGAGGGAAAGGGATAAACCAAAGATGTCGCTGAGATTTCTGACTGCAGTAACTGGACAATAGTAAGAAAGTAAAGAACAAGTTTGGGGGCTGGGTAATCTACATTTTTGTTTTAGATGTGTTAAATTCAAGATGTCTGAGAGCTACCTATGGAAATGTTAAGTAAGAAGTTAGTTATCTGGATCTCAGGCTAGATTATGGAGTCATCAGTATTTGGATAAAGCCATGGGACTAAATGAGATGGCCTGGGGAGAGAGGAACCATGGAGAAGAGGATCCAAATCTGAACCCTGGGACACTCCCCATACTTCAAAATCCAACAGAGCAAGAACAACTACTAAAAGGATCAGGAGGAGTGTACAGTGAGATAGGCAGGAAACCAAGAGAGTGGTTTCATGGAAGCAAAGAGAAGAGCCTTCTAAGGAGGGTCAGTTGCTACTCATAGGTCAAGATGAGGATAAATCTGAAACCCACTGGAAGATTAAAGTCATTGATGACCTCAATAGAAGTTTCAATAGATTGATGGAAATGCAAACCTGATTGGAATGGGTGAAAGAGAGACAGTGACTAGAGATGACAGCCCTTTCAAGACATTTTGCCATGAAGGAGAGCAGAAGTACTGGGAGCTAGAAAATAACAGGAGGTCACAGGAGGGTTTTGTTTATTTTGTTTTGTAATAGGAGAAATTAGATCATGTTCATAAGCTAATGAGAATAAGCCAGTAAAATGAAAGAAGGTGATGATGCAGCAGTGGTAACAAGCAAAAATGGTGCAAGTGAACTTGAGAAGGCAAGAGGGGTTGAGATTCAAAGCACAAATGGAGGGACTGGCCTCTGTTATAATAGGGGAGAAGGCCGATAGATGCATATGGAGGTGATTCAGTAGATTTAGTGGTGGGAAGATTAGGGGGTTTCCATTTAATTCTATTTTCTCAGTGAAGTATGAAACACAGAAATTAACTTGGCTGGCATATGGGAAGTGTTAAAAGTTTGAGGAGAAAGAAGGTAGAAATGGTTGTCTTTGAGAATGGCAGAATGAATTACTGAGGGAATTGCAGGATTGCTAAGCAGTTTTGAAAGCCAATTTGAGAATAGTAATTGTGAATTTAAAGAGAGCTAGTTCACTATACGTTAACTAACTGGAATTTGAATAAAAACTTTAAAAAAACAAATAAAGAGAGCTAGTTAACACAAGTGAATTTTTTCTCCAGTCAGGAGCAATTCAGGAGCAGGTGTAAAGTATCAGAGAAGTATAAACAGGGCTGGGTTTTTCTAGATGCTTAAGAGGAGGAAAAAGGACAAGGACTTTAAAGCTACTTGTGAAGGAATGATTATAGTGATGGACCATAGAATCCAAACCAGAGAAGGGGAGAAAGGAAATACTGGAGTGAAGGGGGAAATAAATAATCTGAGGGATGGGTCCCAATAAAATTTTTTTAAAATGTGTTTTAGTGAAAATATCCAAGTAGGTGAACTGCAAAGATACTTCCTTTGGGAGTAAAAATGAAAAGCAAATAAGATACCTTTCCTACCTCCAGGCTATAAGGTACAGAAGTTTGTGAGAACAAAAATGAAAAGCCTCCACTTAGAAGCTTAGCAGGGCATCTTATCTTGGGGATAGGTATCTTAGGGGTAGCCAGGATTCAATTACAGTTGACCCTTGAACAACATGGGTTTGAACTGCACAAGTCCACTTATACATGGATTTTTTTTTTTACTGTCTAGTACTGTAAATGTATTTTTTCTTCCTTATGATTTTCTTAATAATACTGTCTTTTCTCTAGCTTACTATATTATAAGAATATGGCATATATATACAAAATATGTGTGAGTCAACAATGTTATTTGTAAGGCTTTCAGTCAATAGTAGGCTGTTAGTTAAGTTTTGGGAAAGTCAAAAGTTATATGCAGATTTTTGACTGTGTAATGGTCTGTTCATGAGACATAATGGTCTGTAGTTTTCTTGTAATGTTTGTGTCTAGTTTTAGTATTAGGGTAATGCTGGCCTCAGTTTCTATCTTCTGAAAGACTGCAGAAAATTTATCTTCCTTAAGTTTTGATAAGAATTCATCAGTGAACACACTGGACCTAGTGCTTTCTGTTTCAAAAAGTTCTTAATATTTTGATTCAATAAATATAGGCCTATTCTGATTCTGAGTTTTGGCAGATTGTACCAAGAAATTGGTTAGTTTCTTTTCTTTCTTTCTTTTTTTTTTTTTAAGTAATCTCTACAGCCAACATGGGACTTGAATTCACCACCCCAAGATCAAGAGTCACATGCTCTACCAACTGAGCCAGTCAGTCACCCTGGAATTGGTCCATTTCATTTAAGTTATCAAATTTGTGTGCATAGAGTTGTTCACAGTATTCCTTTATTATTATCCTTTTAATGTCCATGAGATCTGTAGTGATGTCCACATCCTCCTTCATTTCTGATAGTAGTAATTTGTGTCTTCTGTCTGTTTTTCTTAGTTAGCCTGGCTAGTGGCTTATTGGTTTTATTGATCTTTTCAAAGAACCAGCTTTTGGTTATGTTTATTTTTCTGTTCATTTCCTGTTTTTAATTTCATTAGTTTTCTTGTTTGTTTTTGTTTTTTGGTTCTCTTATTGTTTCTTTTCTTCTTTTTACTTTGGATTTAATTTGTTCTTTTTCTAGTTTTTTAAGGTAGAAGTTTAGGTGACTGATTTTAGATCTTCCTTTTCTGATATATGTATTCAATGCTGTAAATTTCCCACTAAGTACTGTTTTTGCTGCCTCCCACAAATTTTTATAAGCTGTATTTTCATTTTCATTTAGTTTAAAACATTTTGTACTTTCTCTTGAGGTTTCTTCTTTGACCCATGCATTATGTAGAAGTTTTTTTAATCTTCACATATTTGGGGATATTCCATTTATCTTTCTGTTATTGATTTCTAGTTTAATTCCATTATGATCTAAGAGCAGACATTTTCTGATTTCCGTTCTTTTGAATTTGTTAAAATGTGTTTTATGGCCCAGAATTTGGTCTATCTTGGTGAATGTTCCATGTGAGCTTGTGAAGATTGTGTTTTCTGCTGTCACTGGATGAAGTAGTTTACAGATGTCAATTATATCCAGTTGATAGATGATGTTATTGAGTTCAACTATGTCCTTACTGATTTTATGTCCATTTTTTTTTTAAAGATTTTATTTATTTATTTGATAGAGAGAGACAGTGAGAGAGGAAACTCAAGCAGGGGTAGTGGGAGAGGGAGAAGCAGGCCTCCTGTGGAGCAGGGAGCCCGATGCGGGGCTCGATCCCAGGACCCTGGGATCATGACCTGAGCCGAAGGCAGACGCTTAACGACTGAGCCACCCAGGTGCCCCTTCTTTTTGTGGTTTTAAATAAGAATTTTATGATTCCATTTTCTTTCCTTTCTTAGCATATCAATTTTACTTTTTTTTTTTTTTTTACCAGAGTTTCAAATATATATGTACAGTTAATCCAGGTCCACTCTCACAAACACTAGAATGCTTCAAAGGTAGTGTAATTACCTTATGATAACAAAATAATCCTAATTCCTTTCATTCCTTGTATTATTACTGTCATTCATTTCACTTATGTATAAGCATATATATAATATATACACAAGCATACATAAACACATTGTTGATATTATTTTTAAAAAAACTGTTAAAGAGGGCGCCTGGGTGGCTCAGTTGGTTGAGCGACCGCCTTCGGCTCAGGTCATGATCCTGGAGTCCCGGGATCGAGTCCCGCATCGGGCTCCCTGCTCGGCAGGGGGTCTGCTTCTCCCTCTGCCCTCTTCCCTCTCGTGGTCTCTGTCTCTCATTCTCTCTCTCTCAAATAAATAAATAAAATCTTAAAAAAAAAAAAAACTGTTAGAGTAAGAAAAGTAAAAGTTTTTATTTTACCTTCACTTATTCTTTCTTCAATGCTTTTCCTTTCTTTATATAAATCTGAGTTTCTGACCAATATTATTTTCCTTCTCTCCATTAACATTTCTTGTAAGGCAAGTCTACTGGCAACAAATACATTCAATTTTTGTTTACCTAAGAAAATCTTTATTTCTCCTTCACTTTTGAAGGGTAATTTCACAGGTTACAGAGTTCTAAGTTAGTCAATTATTTCTCTCAACACTTTTCGTCTCTGCACTCTGCTCTTACTTGCATGATTTCTGAGAAGTTGGAAAGTAGTTCTTATGTCTGTAGGTAAGACATTTTTTCCCTCTGTCTTTCAGGATTTTTTTCTTTATGTTTGATTTTCTATAGTTTGAAAATAATATGTGTATTTTTTCTGGCATTTATCCTGATTGGTATTCTCTGGGCTTCTTAGATCTGTGGTTTGGTGTCTCATATTAATTTGGGGAAATCCTCAATCATTATTGTTTCAAAGATTTCTTCTGTTTTCTTTCTCCCTTTCTTCTTCTGTTATGCCCATTATGCATATGTTACACATTTTGTAGTTGCCCCACAGTTTTGGATATTGTGTTCTGGATTACTGTTCTGTTTTTGTTTTTGGTTTTTTTCCCCAGTGTTTTCTGTTTGCTTTTCATTTCTGGAAGTTTCTACTGAGATATCGTCAAGTTCAGAGATTCTTTCCTCAGCCATATCCAATCTATTAATAAGCCCATTAAAGGCATTCTTCCTTTCTGTACAGTGTGTTTCATCTCTACTGTTCCTTTTCGGTTCTTTCTTGGGATTTTCATCTCTCTGCTTACATCACCCGTCTGTTCTTGCATGCTGTCTACTTTATCCATTAGAGTCCTTAGCATATCCATCATACGAATTTCCAGTCTGATAATTCCAATATCCCTGCCATGCCTGGTTCTGCTGCTTGTTCTGTCTCTTCAAATTATATTTTTTTGCCATTCTATATGACTGGCAATTTTTTCTTGATAGCCAGATATTATGTGCTGGGTAAAGGAACTATTGTAAATAGGACTTTACTAATGTGGCAGTAAGGTGTGCGGGAGGTGGCAAATATTCCACAGTCCTCCAGTTAAGGCTTCCGTCTTTAGTGAGCCTGTGCCTCTGGGCTGTGAACTTAACAAGCGTTTCTCAGTTTTTCTCTCCCCACTTAGGTAGGACAGGCAGGTGAGAGTGGGCTAGAATTTGATAATTCCCTTCACCAGGTTAGTTAGGCTCTGATAATACCCATCAGGTTAGGCTCTGGGTAACTAGTTTCCCCCGAGGGCAGCAGGCCTTATTAAGAAAAACAGAGTACTCTTGTCCATTTCAAAATGGTTTCTTTTCCTCTCCGTCTGCCGAAAGCACAGGAGACTTTTTGTCTGGTATTTACTGTGAGAACCTGGTTGAGCTCCTGGAGGTAAAACTTACAAAAGTAAGGGGAGCCCTCTACAGCTGGGTCCCCGTAGAGTTGTTTTTTTTTTTTTTTTTTTTTAAGGTTTTATTTATTTATTTGACAGAGAGAGACACAGCGAGAGAGGGAACACAAACGGGGAGTGGGAGAGGGAGAAGCAGGCTTCCCGCCGAGCAGGGAGCCCGATGCGGGGCTCGATCCCAAGACCTCAGGGGATCATGACCTGAGGCCAAAGGCAGACGACTGACACCCAGGCACCACCCCCCACCAGAGTTTTTAACTAAGACCTGCCCACTGTGCCTCCAGCAATTCATTAATTACAGTTCTGGTTTTCCTACCCCAGCACTGATTCCCAAGGAGATTTCAGCTCATGAGTGTCTGACCTGGTATCTTGTGATTCTCTGTATTTGCCTGTCAGTCTCTACTTTGGGGGGGCAGCAGTGTGCCCTGTGACCTCACTTCTCTTATGGATTTGGGAAGATTTGTTGATTTTTCTGTGTGTTTGACTCTTCACTTGTTGTTAGGACAGAGTGGCAACTTACAAACTCCCTGTGTGCAGAACCGGGAACAGGAAGCAGCACACATTTTTTTTTTAATGCAAAACACAGAAAAGAGAGTAAAAGTCATATGAGGCTGAAAGAGAAAAGAAAGAATGGGTAGAAATACTATTTGCAAAGCAAAATGGCCAAGAATTCTCTCAAACTGACAAGAACCATCAAGAACGTCAATGAACCACAAACCAGGACAGATTCGAAGTACACTAAGCCTACATATGTTATAGTAAACCTGCTGAAAAACAAATACAAAGAGAAAATCTGAAAAGCAGCAATGTAAGACTCATAGTTTACTTACCAACAGTAAAAAAAGAATGATATCTTTAAAACGCTGAGAAAGGGGCGCCTGGGTGGCTCAGCCGTCTGCCTTCAGCTCAGGTCATGGTCCCAGGGTCCTGGGATCGAGCCCCGCATCGGGCTCCCTCCTCAAGGGGAAGCCTGCTTCTCCCTCCCCCACTCCCCCTGCTTGTGTTCCCTCTCTCACTCGGTCTCTCTGTCAAATAAATAAATAAAATCTTTAAAAAAAAAAGTGCTGAAAGAAAGGGCACCTGGCTGGCCCAGTTGGTGGAGCATGCGACTCTTGATCTCTGGGTCGTGATCACAGTAGTAAAGCCTACTTAAAATAAAAATTGAATAAATAAATAAAATACTGAAAGAAAATAACTGCTACCCTAGAATTCTATACTCAGCAAAAATACCTTTTACAATAAAGGTGAATTAAGATATTTTTAGACAACTCTTGCCCCCTGCCAAAAAACACAGTTTGTTATCAGCAGACCCACACTGAATGAAAAACTGTAAGAAATTGTTCAAGCAAAAGGAAAATGATCCTACATGGGTACCAATAAAATTAAAAAGTTAAGAGGGAAGGACATATTACTATTACCAACACAAAGGGGCACCTGGCTGGCTCAGCCAGTAGAACATGTGACTCTTGATCTCAGGGTGGTGGATTCAAACCCCATATTGGGCGTGGAGCCTACTTTAAAAAAACATAAACTTTAAAAAGCCAACACAAGAAGAAACAAAATCTCAGTAGTTCTAGATCTATTAAAGAAATTGAACGTGTAATTTCAAACTATGCCACAAAGAAAGCCCAGTGCTCATATGGCTTCATCAGTGAGTTCTACCAAATATTTAAGAAAAAAATGGCATTCTTACACACCCTTTCAAAGTTCTTCCATATATTTCACAGTCTTGCCCAGCAACATACTGACACCAAAAATTGACCCCATTGAAAAAAAGAATAATGACAGGCCAATCTCTTAGATATAAAAACTCTTTAAATATTAGCAATCTGATTCCATCAACATGTGAAATAACCCAAATATCCTTCACCAATAGAATGACAAATAAAGAGTGATATATTCCATACTATGGAAATTACACAGTAATGAGCTGGATGTCTCACAAATAATATTGAACAAAACCCATACACAAGGTAATACTACAGTGCAGACTCCATTTATATAAAGTCCAAAAGCAGACAAAGTGAATCACTGGTGTTCTAATTAAATCTATCAAGTAGGATGAGGGGTTAATGATTAAAGGGGCTTTGGGGGTTCTGTTCTACTTCATGATTTGGGGGCTGGCTCCATGTACATCTTCATTTTATGACAATTAGCCATGCTGTACACTTGATGTATGTTCTACTTCAATAAAAGTGTTGTTGAAAAGAAACCGTTCCGTCTCCATGTAGATTGGCAACATTAGTTGTCTATTGTGGCCAGTCTGAACCTGACCAGTCTGAAAGCAGAAGTGCCATCAGCATATAGGATAGTACTTGTTCTTGTCTTTGTATATAAGGGACATACAGCTACTTCGTCCCTCGTAGTATTCAAATAGGGTTAAGAAGAAGGGAAGTAGAGAAAATGTAAATTCCCTCTCTGTTTCCACTTGAAACCATTTTATCTGTAACAAAATATCCAAAAAGTAGTGGTAACTACTAGTTTTACAGGTCAGTTCAGAAATTCATTTATTTTGAATATCAAATCTGTAGAACTAAAAAAAAAAAAAAAAAAAAAAACTTGTCTACCAAAGCAAGCAAAATAGGTTTCCATGTATACAGTTCAAAATTTCCATAAATTTTCATGTGCTGTTTGGATATCATTACGGGATAGTATTGTGCCTTAATTTATCTCTGAATCAACACTGATTTATCAATGCCTTACTTTTGTTTAAAAAGTATCTCATGGGCAAGATGAGAAGAAGAGCAGAACATAACAGGGTAGGTGATAAAAGCATTTGTATTTATTAGTAAGTTTTCCCTGAAAGATTTGTAAAGTCCTACATTTACTTAATAAATTTTAAAATAAATAATAAACTTGCTTTTTTAATGTATTCTCTTTAGCTCCTTACCACAGTAATAGTGACTATTTTGATATCACCATGTCAAAAAATAAGGATTTCATTAACAAGATGGTGCCTCTGTTTTCTGCTGCCTGAATGAAGATTAAAATGTCACGTTAAAATTAAAATATTGCATTAAAATGTAATATAAAACTTAAAGGCCATCCACTAGAAACAAAAATGATAGCTACATTTTTATGTTACCTTTTTGATTCTGAAAACTAAAGAGTTCATGCAGAAGTGGGACGTAGTGGGGATTTCCAGGGTAAGATGCACACTATCCATATAGAAGAATTTTCATATAAACCTATGATTCCTGTATTTGCATAATGTACTTTATTTTTCCTTAGTACAAGTAAGTACAATTCATTGTCAGCTGATTACTTTTTAAAATCAGAAACATTTAACTTTACTATATACTAAAATATCTTTTGCTTAAAATGTATTTTTACATTCATTACATATAACCAAAATTTAATTGTACATGTGCTGGTAAATGGGTGGGGGTTCTTAAATCATAAATAACATTTAAACTAGTTTCTGTAAATGATGAACAACCTAACTGTAATGTGTGCATCCTTGACTTAAGAGAGAAAAACAGTATTTGAAATAACTTCCCTGTTCCTGATAATAATAATGCTGTTTTTCTGGGAAAGATGACATCCTCAGGCCCATTTTAGTAGATTTTGTTACCAAATGGTATTCTACATTAATATTTATAAAATATTTGAATTATGCGAATGATAGTTCTGTAAATATAGAAATAGAGCCTTCAAAAAGTAATTTAGTTTTTTTTAAATTAAGGTCTTTTTTTGCTAGTAGATTTAACGTGTTAACATGGGCATTCTATTGTTCAAAGTGCTTCCAAACCAGCACACTCACCTCTGGGGCTTTCCAAGCAGAAGTTTAAGTCCTTTAATCTTTTTTGAGAAAAGAAGGGGGTAATGTTGGAAATGTGCCAGGAGCAAGCCTTGGTATTTCTCATGAAGTGCCACGGTGAAAGTATCCTCTCCACAAGTCAGTTCCTTGTAGCAAAATCCTAATCTCATCTGGCTTTCACACCATTGCTTTTTCTAGAAAGCCTGTCTCCACATTCCAGACAACAGTAGTCCAGATACCTAAAGTTGTTCATTTCTTCTTTCCCTTCATCAACTCACCTGATATTAAAAATCTGATGGTTAGTGAGGTGGGATAACACTCCAGAGCCAGATAGCCAGGGATTGAATCCCAGTTCTGCCACTATTGGCAAGTGACCCTAAGGCAAGTTATTAACCACTCTGTGCCTCAGTTTCCTCATCTGTAAAATGGGACTAATAACATTCCTTGCAAGGCTGTGGCAAGGATTAAATGAACTTGCATGCTTAAGTATGCTATTATTGTTTGCTATTATTATTGTCTTTCTAGAAACGTCCTTTGCATATATAATAAAATCATGTTTATGATTGTTTACAAACATGGGACATTACTCTGTAACTTGCTTCTTTTACTTAATAACAATAGACATCTTTCCGAAACCACTTAATTGTCTTAAGCAACTGCATTATATTCTATACTACAAGGGACTAGAATTTTTTCTACCATTTCTCCATGAACACTCACATTTTTCTCTTTTTGTGGTTTTACAAAAATGCTAAGGTAAATAAGCATCCTTGTATGTCTCTCTTTATATCTTGATATATTAGAGTCCAAGACATGGAATTGCTTTTTCAAAGGATATTTGCACTTTTAATTTTTTTTAAGTCAGCACTACCAGAGAACTTTCCAAAAGCACGGAAGTAGCTGGGCAGGCTGCACACTAGGGAGTTACAATGCAAAACCAGTAGTCTGACTACAGAAGCACAAAGCTGGGGGGGGGGAAATGGATGTATGCTGCTCTAAGGCCCTTACACTATACATGAAGTGGCAAAGTTGTATCCAAAGGTGGACTATGATAAGTTACAGATGCATACTGTAAACCCAAAGCTGAAGAAATACAACAAGGAGGTATATAAAATAAGCTAACAGTGGAGACAAAATGGAATCCTAAAAAACAGTCCAAAAGAAGATGAAAACATCGGAACAAAGATGGAACAAACCGAAAACAAACAGCAAGATAGTAGACTCGAATTTCACCATCTCTATAATCACATTAAATGTGAATGGTCTGAAAAACTCCAATGAAAAGATAGAGACTGTCAAAGTAGATAACATGAAAGAGCAAGACCCAATTATATGCTGTCACTTTAAATAGATTTAAATTGAAAGGGATGGTCCGGAGCCCAGGGACATGGCAGAGCTGGAGGGTCTGCACTCCCGAGGCTCTGGCCATGACTTTCTTTACCTGGCGCCTTTTCTCCCCTGGGCTTTGCCTACCTGACGCACCCCCAAAACCCACTGAGGACGCAGCAGCTGCTTCGCCTTTCTTAACCTTCCAATAGCCATCTCCATCCTCGTCCTCGCCCTACTGGCCCTTCTGTGGCCCCAGGATGTCTCCTCCCCTTCCTAGATCTGGCTCCTTCAGAGGAGTTTGCCTTGAACATTTGAACCCACCAATCAGCATCACACACCCTCAGGCCAAGGCAACCGAGTGGGTCCCAGGGGGTCAGAGGTGGGCCTGCAGAGGCCTGGTTGGGGTCCAGTGTCCACCTTCTGGCCACTTGGCCGAGAGCATGGTAGGGAGGGAGGGTGGTATATTGGGGCCCTCCAGGCTGGCCTGCCTCTCACCGCTTCTCCCCTGGAATCCTTGGTAGTCTGTCAGTGGGAGATCCTTGTCACCATCCCCTTGCCCTCTCCAGCCCTGCAGAGCCCTACAAGTCTCAGGCATCTCCATCCATGGTGGCCAGGCTGGTGTGCAGATGGGCAATGACTACTGGGAACTCCATTGCCTGGAACAGGCATCCAACCTGATGGCCAGATGCCAAGTGACAAGACCCTTGGGGGAGGAGATGACTCTTTCACTGAGACAGGTGTTGGCAAGTATGTGCCCAGGGCAGCATTGGTGGACCTGAAACCCACCATCATTTGTGAAGTTTGTACCAGCACCTACCACCAGCTCTTCCACCCTGAGCAGCTCATCCCAGGCAAGGAAGATGCTGCCAGTAACTATGGCCCTAGGCACTACACCATTGGCAAGGAGATCATTGACCTCACCTTGGACCAAATTCACAGACCAGGGCACAGGTTTTTAGGGCTTCCTGGTTTTCACAGCTTTGGTAGGAGTACTGGTTCTAGGTTCAATTCCCTGCTGACGGAAACTCTCTGTCAATTATGATGAGAAGTCCAAGCTGGAGTTCTCCATTTACCCAGCCCCTGGGCTTCCACAGCTGTAGTTGAGCCCTACAACTCCATCCTCACTACCCACACCACCCTGGAGCACTCTTATTGTGCCTTCATGGTGGACAACGAGCCCATCCATGACATCTATCGTAGAAACCTCGATACTGAATGCCCAACCTACACTAACCTAAATAGGTTGACAGGTCACATTGTGTCCTCCATCACTGCTTCCCTCAGATTTGATGGAGCCCTGAATGTTGATTTGACAGAATTCCAGACCAAGCCTTTATTCCCACATTTACTTCTCTCCAGCCACATACGCCCCTGTTATCTCTGCTGAGAAAGCCTACCATGAACAGCTACTGTAGCTGAAACCACCGCCCATGCTCTGAGCCAGCCAACCGGATGGTGAAATGTGCCCCCTGCTGAGGTAAATACAGGGTTTGTGGCCTGTTGTGCCATGGCAACAGGGTTCCCAAAGATGTCAATGTTGCCATTGCCACCATCAAGACCAAGTGTAGCATCCCACTGGCTTCAAAGCTGGGTTAAGTACCAGCCTCCCACTGTGGTAGCTGGTGGAGATCTGGCTAAAGTACACCACAGCCATTGCTCAGGCCTGGGCTTGGCTGGACCACAAGGTTGATCTGATGTATGGCAAGCATGCTTTTGTTCACTTGGATGTAGACGAGGGCATGGCGGAAGAAATTTTTCTGAGGCCCGTGATGACATAGCTGTCCTTGAGAAGGATTATGAGGAGGTTGGAGTGGATAGTACTCAGGGAGAGGATGAGGATGAAAAGTTCTACCTGTCTGCTGCAATTTTCCGCTCTGTTGTCCTGGGACTGTCCTATTTCCATTGTTCTGTGAAGCTGTCCATTGTGGCCCTAACTTGTCAACAAAAGTGATTTTTTTTTATTATTATCAAGAGGATATTAAATCGTTTATTGCTTACACATAATGAATGATATACAAGCTTTAATCCCATCTATAATTTTATCTGATACTTACTCATATTTCAATATGAATTCAATTCATATTTAGATATATTGCATAGCATGTGCCAACAATCATATTGATAACCAAATAAACTCCATGACTTTGCTTGGGTGACCCTTTTAATGGTAAACTACAGGTCACAACACATTAACTGTCAGTTCAACTACACCAAAGTCTGTGGAAACAATGGCTTCTCTGCCCAAGCAGGTTGCAAGTAAATTTCTAATGGAACCTGACATCTCCCTGAAGGAATTCTAACTTCACACTGTTGGGGTAGTTTACCAAGTTCAAGTTGACTTCAAGTTGACTAACTTTACACAAGCACATTTTTTGAAAAAAGACATTTATTCAGCATCATGATTAGACTATTACATTTAGCAATCAACCGCATGGGTGCAAAAAACAAAACAAAAAAATACACGACATTAAAGCCCTTTGTTGGAATGCTTTATACTTTCCACAGGACAGAAACTAAAATAACCTGTTATACAATTACAAATACAGTCCTCAAGTGTTTTGCCCCCACACATAACTATTGTCTAAAGCATGTCTTCTTCGTAGCAGCTCGGCCCTGCCACCACTGTTCTTGGCTGAATTCACAAATGTGTTAGAAGTAGCTTCCGTGTCCCTTGTCTGGCTCTCTGCCGCTCCGCTTCGCTCCCTGGCAGGAATGAAAATCCTCTGCCGCTGCCCTAGCTACTGCTGCTGCTGGAACCACCATACCCACCTTGGTTTTGTGGTTTGGCAAAGTATTGGCCTCCACCACCATAGGGGCCAGAGCTCTGCCTCCGCAATTTCCTCCTTTCAAGGGCCCAGAATTTGAAGATGGATTGTTGTCATTGCCAAAATCATTATAGCTTCCGCCACTCCCAAAATGGCTTCCAACGTTACCAAATCCATTATAGCCATTCCCGCTGCCACCATATCTGCCACCACCTCAACTGCCCCCAAAGCCACCTCGCCCACTGAAGTTCCCTCCATGACAAAAGTTGTCATTTCCACGAAACCACCTCCACGGCCACCACCAAAGTTTCCAGGACGACTTCCACCTCTTTGGCTGGATGAAGCACTCGCATCTCTGGCTTAGACAGGGCTTTCCTTACTTCCCACTTGTGGCCTTTCATAGTGTGGGATTTTTGAATGACAACCTTGTCTACAGAGTCATGGTCACCAAATATTACAAAGCCTCTCTTCTTACCACTGCCTCAGTCAGTCATGATTTCAATCACTTCAGTTTTCCCATACTGTTCGAAATAATCTTAGATGATGTTCTTCAGTGCCTACTTTAACGCCACCAACAAAAATCTTTTTTACAGTTAAGGGGGCACCAGGTCTTTAAGAATCTTCTCTTGAGACCACTCCCCTTATGTGGCCTTGCATTCATGGCTGCATCTACCTCCTCCACAGTGGCAAACCGACAAACAACCCAAAGCCTCCCGAGTGCTTCGTATTTGGATCTCTCATTACCACACAGTCCGTGAGTTTTCCACATTGCTCAAAATGGCTCCTCAGACTCTCATCAGTTGTTTCAAAGCTCAGAGTTCCCATGAAGAGCTTCCACAGCTGTTCAGGCTCTTTGGGAGACTCTGACTTAGGCATGAGGGCCTTGGGAGGGGAGACTTTAATGATGCTTACACACCAGCATCCATGGGCAGAAAAGCTGATATTTCTTTCTTTCTTTTGTTTTAAGTTTCTATTTTAAATGTAGAAAGAAAGAAAAGAAAAGGAAGGAAGGAAGGAAGGAAGGAAGGAAGGAAAGAAGGAAGGAAAGAAGGAAGGAAGGAAGGAAGGAAGGAAGGAAGGAAGGAAGGAAGGAA
>NW_023270854.1:13697090-13748650 GCF_011800145.1 Mirounga leonina | reverse complement strand
GCGCAGATGGTGAGCAGCGCGGGCAGCGGGCGGCGCCGCCGGGCGCGCGCGCACGCGGCGGCGGGGCGGGGCGGGGCGGGCCGACCGGGAGGTCCCAGACAGCCGCGCAGCCCGGGCCGCAGAGGCCGCAGAGCGCGGCGCCCGCCCGCCCGCCCACCGCGCCATGGCTCCGCGCGCCCGGCGGCGCTGCCCGCTGCCCGCGCTGCTCACGATCTGCGCGCTGCTCGGCCCGCTGCAGGTAAGGAGGCCGCCCGGCCGCTCCCGCTCCCCGCGCACCCGTGCCCGCGCGCGACGCCTCCTCGGGAGCTGGGGAGGGTCCCGGGCGCGGGGGCAGCGAGACGGCCGGGGACGTCCTGGGACCTGGCCGAGAAGCAGGAGACGGCGGAAAGGGGTCCCGCGGCTTGGACGGTGGAGGGGCGGGAAGGGCGAGCGGAGGGGTGTCGGGGCGCAGAACCCGGAGTCGCGGGGCCCCAGCACCCGGACACGGGCTTCCAAAAGTCCGCTTCGTGGCAGGCCTTGAGGGCAGTTATTCGAGTTCCCACGCAGAGTAGCTGCCGTGCCGACGCGGCCCCTGTCCGCCCGCGAACGGAATAAGCGAGGGGGGAATTCAGAGCCGCAGACGGGCCCACATTAGCTAAGCGCTCCTGCACATCACCGCTCCTTCCAGGCCATTTTGAGTCCCTCGGGAGCGCTAGGCCCTTCCCTCTACCTGGCTTCGCACCCTCTCCCCACCTCAGTTTCGTTGGTCACCTGAAGACGAGAGAGCAAGGCTCGTCGCCTCACCGGGATGTCTAGAGCGCGCAGTGAAGCCGAATTTGGCAGTTTCTGCGGGCAACTGCCGCAGAATCTGACATAAGATTTTCTTTTTATGCCCCCCCATTCTGTTTTTTCTGTCTCGTCCTCCCCTCCGACTCTCCCCACTGACAGCTTAAGGTGCACCCATAGAATGCCCATAGAATCACTTGTCCTTGGAAGCACTCTGATGACCTTAGGACAGAATACTGTTTGCAGTTGGAGAAACCAAGGCCCATGGGGTGCTTCAGGCGGGGGGCCGGGGCGGGGGGGAGCCCGAAACTGAGCCCCGCTGTGCGCGAGCTCAGCCCGGGCTGGGGCTGGGATGGCAGGCATGCCCAGCGGCGCGGGGCTCGTCCTCGCTGCTGCCAGCCCTTCTGGGGCTCCCCAGCCCGGGATGCACCTGGGGCTCCCCACGGGGGCCGTCCGCCCTTTGCCTCGGGAGGGCGAGGCTTCAGCGTGCCCGAAGATGAACACCCTCTCAGATCCTTGTTGCCGCCTGGTTTGCTCAGAAAGAAATTTCTTTACCACATCACTCAGCACAGTTGCCAATAAATAAAGCTGGTTCCTGATTTCCTGACCTCCTGGAGGAGAGCTGAAGTGCAGCAAGCCGAGCGCCGCAAGCACGATAAAAACCTTGTATGCTTGGAAGTTCCTCAGAGGGAAGAGTGAATGGTGGTGGTTTTCATGGTTTCGGCAGTTTCAGATTTCCCTTCTGTTACAGTTGGCTGAGGCTGTTGTTGACAGGGGCTCCGCAGAATGGCCCAGAACCCGTGAAGAGGGGAGAGGCACTTGTAGAGCTGTGTTTGGGGTGCGAGATGGGCCGGCCGGGGGAGGGGGGGGGGAGCTGGCTTGGGATTTAAAGTCTGGACAAAAATAATAGGAATATGCTGTAGGTTGGAGCAGAAAACTCTCGTGAAGGTTCATTCTATTCCGCTCCTATGGGTACGGGTCTCTTAGAATGGCGGAGGGAAAAGAAGGCGGAAAAACCTAATGGAATTTTTCATTTTAAGCACGTCAGGTGTTGCTTAATGAAGTGCTCGACAGGTTGGACAGGGTGCTACCTTATTTGAACTAAAGGACCAGGGTGCCCGTGAACGGTTAGCTACCTGAGAAAAACCTACCCACTCTGCAGTTCCAAAAAAGCATCTCACGCTGCTCTTGCAAAAACTACATACATACATCTATTCATTCGACGCCGTAGGTTCTAATATGAACAGCAGATGCTATGAAAACAAATTTATTTTTTTGGAGATAGCTTTCAGCAAGTGCTATTTCCCCTCCCTTTCCCTTTTGGCCACTCGAATTAGGTGCAGTTTTGAGTCATACCTAAACAGGAAACCGATGATATTACGACAGTTCTAATCAAATGATAGAAGTCTGTGCCCAGTCCCACCAGTGGAAATCCATTAATTCTGAAAGGCGGGGCTGGGTGTTGGAACAGTGGCAGTATTACCCCCAGATGGTAACGTGGTATGTTCAGCTGTGGCATGTGGTTCTCTGAGTGTTTCATTGCTTCTTTGGCCAACCGGTTCATTCGTTCAAAAAAAGAAAAGGAATGGCATTGGCAATCCACTGGTGTTAGTTATCACACCCTGGGCAAGGCTTGAAGAGCGGCTTAGTGAGAGGCAGGGCGTGTTGGTTTTGTAAAATCGCTGGCAAAGCTGGCTTCTAGAAAGTGCTTTGTCTACAAGTATTGTATTTTGTTTCATTGACATTCTGGTAGATAGATTGAAACGTCCCTGGAAGGCTGAAAGTTTTGCCTTTTAAAACGTTCCTGTGGGGCGCCTGGGTGGCTCAGTTGGTTAAGCGACTGCCTTCGGCTCAGGTCATGATCCTGGAGTCCCGGGATCGAGTCCCGCATTGGGCTCCCTGCTTGGCAGGGAGTCTGCTTCTCCCTCTCCCACTCCCACTCCCCGTTTGTGTTCTCTCTCTCGCTGTGTCTTTCTCTGTCAAATAAATAAATAAAATCTTAAAAAAAAAAAAAAAGTTCCTGTGATTAGATCTCTGCTCGTATCTGGGAGGGAATTTGTTTTCAGTGTTTGCCCACCGATAAAAACATTTTATGATTTTATGTTAATAGTTCTGCTGTTTATTCCCAGTAAGAAAATAGAGAAGCTCGCTGTTTTCCTTAAGGTCACTGACTGGAAGTAGCCGTGTTTGTCCCCAGTTATCTACGACCTAAGGGCAGATTCATTCAGACCTAGGCCAACAAAGATTTATGGCCTGCGACACCCACACCGTGCTAGTGAGAAACAGGACGAAGACAACTACGTTCACGGGCCACTGTCTAGTCAGAGGACTAGACAGGTGAATCTGTAATAATAATAAGGCAGCACGTGATGACGGAAGTGCAGAGTGGGGGCGGAGGGAAGGAGGGAAAGAGTGCAGCTAGAGCAATTAGGGTGGACGTCTGCAGGAGGGGGTTTTTTTCTGAAGTGGTCTTTGCAGCACAGGTGGGAAATCAAGGGTCAAAGAGGGATTGATGCCAAGAAGCTGTTGGGGAAGGAAAGCTCTCTAGTCGAGAGGGTGGTGTGAGCGGTTCAGGCCCAAAGGAATCTTGAAAAAACAAACCAAAACAACCCACGTTGGTTGTTTTTTTTTTTTTTTTTAATGACTTTACAGATAGTACAAAGCACTTAATTCAGGAAAACCCACAACAGACAAGTCATTAAACATTTACAGTTTTTGAGATAGCTCTTGTATGGCCCTTGCTGAGGTGGTAAGGTAGACTGATCAGACAGATAAGCCACAGGGCCCTGGAAAAGCCTGTGGGGAGACCCCACGGAGGAAATCCCCTAGAGTGGAGCTCCAGGCTGTAGGATAGGCACCTGCTTGCTGTCTTCCTGCCCCCTCCCATCCTAGAGAGAAGACTTGGCTATATGTTAATACTTTGTTTGGAGAACCACAGACATGTAGATCAGTGGTCTTTTAGTCCATTCTGTTGATAACAAGTATTTCAAATGCCTCGCCTGTTACTTCCTTCCCACTACTCCCCCCGCCCCCAAAATGACAAATCTGTAATATAAACACATTCTCTGTGTTGATAAGGAAATATGAGCTTGCTTTTTCAGTTATCTACCAGAAATTCTTACACCAGGAAAACTGAAACAATAAAGGTGTATCTTTGAAGGTCAGTAAATCAGTGTTTTATGAGGCCATGAAAAGGGGAGTTCCAGACCAGGGCCTCCTTTGCAGAGAGTGTTGTGTTAAGAAGGCGCTGCGTGAACTTTATATGCCATGTCAGTATTAAAATTTCCCTCATTGTATTTTCCTATTTTTGAAGTACAGGGGAAAACAACATTAGTGTTTTTCCCACACGGTGTGTCCTGGTGTGTCCAATGGATTAGGAATGTTGTCTAGGCCATTTTTGTTTTGTCTTGGTTTGGTTTGGTTTTTGTTTTGTTTGTTTGTTTGTTTGTTTTGTTTTGTTGCTGGTACGGCTCTCCAGGTGATTCACTCCCAAGGGCACCTACCTGCCTGGCCAGGTGGCCTCCCTAGACAACCAGTGGCCTGTCTGCTATCTCCCTGCAGCATCCTGACCCCAGTCCACAGGGCAGCACCCCTGACTGAGCCTAAGACAACCTGGCCTCACCTCCAGGCACCCAGAGCTGGCCTGGGGAGCATTCTGCCCAGCAGGTGATTCTCCCTCAGAGCACCACACCGTTATGTTCTCCACCTGGTTGGTAGGAAGTCATTCCCTTTCTCTTTGTGTTTCCCTCTGCTTGCAATGAGTGGGCTTCCCATAGGATCCACCTCTAGAAACTCATTTCATTCTTTCTGCCCCCAAAACACTGAGCCCGAAGAAACCAAGATGGAGACAGGGAGCTTCAGCAAAACAAAAGACTTGGTCCGTCTGAAGTTCTTAGTGAGCTTTTGAGGTTGAGCCCCGCGTGGGCGGCGAGTGAGATTAAGCACAGCCCCACATCTCTGTCCTCATTCTGAGAGACAAGCTCAGTCTGTTTCCTGCAGCAAGACCGACCTGCCTGTGTGCCCCTGGCAGGCTTCCCCTCTGTCTCCGAAGTCAAGGGCTGCCGGGTGCTGCCGTGAGAAACGGCAGAGCCCCCCCCGCCCCCCGTCATTCTTTATGGATGTGTGCTGATCACTTGATATCTGTATTTGCTGTGTGGGCCCCTCCTCTTTCAGCCTTTGATGTCTGCGGACTGCCACATTCAGGACAGGGAACCCAAGAGTGAGAAATAACACTGAATCTGTGTTCATTTATTTCAACAAAGTGAGCACCTACTACGGCATGCCGGACACTCTGCAACAGGCTGGGGAGACAGAGACCAGGGACATAGCCCGCGCCCCCTTCTCCAGGAGGCACACAGCTAGACCTGCACCCAGAGGATTAGAGGAGGCCTGTTTACTGAGAGCCTTTTCCATGTGTGGTGGGCACCCAGGACAAAGAGTGCTTTAACCTGCCTGAAAGAATATCTCCTTCTTCCTTACCATCCAGTCGTGTACGTCTGAAGCTCAGAAGGAGGGACAAGAGGCAGCATTTGGTCTGGGGGGCCAAGGGTGGCTGGTGCCAAGAGACATGACAGTGCAGTGTTTTCAGGGAACTCTAAAAAAGACAGCACTCCTGGACTCCCAAAGGCATGTGGGAGAGGGAGGGAGAGCGAGCCAGCACTCCAGGGCCTTATATGCAAGCAAAAGAGTTCAGATTTTATCTCGCTGCATTGTGCGCTGGGGAGGGTCATGATCAGATTTGCGCATTACGGGGAAGGGTGTCTGGGGGTGGGTCCAGGGGGCAGTAAGGAGGCCACTGCCCTGTTCGGGGGAAGAGCTAGTAAAGGCTTGAATCAGGTCGGTGTAGTGACAAAAGAAAGGAGAAGCCAAGTGCAGGAGTGATTTCGGAGCCAGCCGAGCTGTGCTAGGCGCCCACAATACAGGGGCAAAGGATGTGGTTGGACCAATTACTTAAAAAGAAAAAAAGATGTGATAGATGTCAGAGTAAAATAGCTGACCATTTGAATTGTGTTTCTCACAGCTATTTAAGGAGATTTCTGTCTCAGGTTCAAGTAAAGAAGGATTTTTTTCTTTTCCCTAAACCAGCAATAAAGGAGGATGAATTTTAGGCCATTGAATCCCAGCTGCTTTGGATTATTTTACTGTAAGGCAGAGACAAAAATTCTTCACACCCCAGCAAGGTAAACAAGCTAAGAGCCCCAAGGCCCTGGGATCCATGGAAATTTGTGTGCTCTGGAATTTAGAGCCATTTCCTGACCTAAAGGTGTCTTTGAATCAGAAGTTCAGGATGTAGGCAACATCAAAACTCTCAAACTCAGGACTAAAGAGAGATAAGCAGCCAGGGATCCCAGAGGGTCCATCATTAAAGCAGGTGTGACCTGACCCTCAGTTTTTCTGCACTGGCCTTAAATATGTCACCTGCCCCTGAATAGAAGCAGTGTTTACCTTGGAACTATGGCTCAGCAAACCCCTTTCGCTCACACGAAACACGTTTTCCCTGTGGATTGCTAGCGCCACAGAGGAGCGTTTCCCTTTCTCTCTGCCCAGTTCCCTTCTGCCTCCCCCGCCACCCACCCACCAAAAAAAAAAAATCTATCTGAGCAGGTGACACAGAGGCCCGTCTGGCACCAGCATGGTCAGAAAGCTGCCAGGTTTCAAAGTGGAAGGAAGAACTGACTGCAAAAACTATCCTTCCAGTTTATCAGAGTAATAATAACTTATTACATTTCCTGTTCACTGTTGAGAGTGCAAGAGCCACTTCCTCCCACCACCAGAAATTTGAAGACTTTCCATTAAAAATGAGGAAGAAAAACTCTCTAGCTTTTCGTGAATGTGATGGTTAAACCTGGCAAGTGGGAAGAGAGGACTGCGGTGTTGCATAAATCCTACTAGCCCTGCAGGGTTGGCACATGTGGGTTCTCATGACACGCCCCCCAGAGGGAAAACCAACCACTTCCCTAAGGTACTGATTTAAAAAAATATATATATGTTACTCTTTGTAATGCAGTTAGCAGCAAACTTAACAGTGTGTATCCTTAAGTAACACAAACAGCTGCCAAACCCATATCCAGTTAGAAGAAACCTGTAAAGAGCCCTTCCCTCCTCTCAACTTTGTACCCAAGATATAAAAGCAACATCACATTTAAAACTTTCACGGTTGAGAATCTGTTCCACTTTAGAGGAGAGTAGAGATTATTCACATCCGCCTTTGCTAATCCAGTTCACTGTTAATAATTCCCAATATCAGGAACTTCCCTATAGCAGACCTAAATCAGATATGTCACAATTTGACCCCATTTCCTCAAATTTGTTCTTTCAGAGGGGTAAAGATCAGTTGGTCAATGTTCTTTATTTTAATGTTTCCATTGTTGAAGATTGTTACCCACAACTTCCCTCTGCCCAGAGTTATTCATTCTGGTTCCTTTAACCTATCTGTCAGCTTTTTTTCCTTTCAATCCAGTGGATCCTGATTTTGTACTTAGTGGCAAAACCCCACAAACACACAAACAAAAGTCCAGAAGACCCCATGGAAAATGCCAGACGCCTGCCACACTGCCCGTGACCCGGAACGCTCCCCATCTAGGAGGGCAGACAAGACTGGACAGTCTGCACTCCTTGCAGTTACGAGGGTCTAAAGCCCCACAAAAGAGGAACACGCAAGATGGCCAGAAGCACGGGGTGGGGCAGATGCACGGGAGCAGGTAGTTCGTGACCTGGTCCTGGAGGGTGGGGGTGTTTCTGAGGGCAGGCAGCAGGGGAAGGGGCAGAGCACACAGGGGAAAACTGAGTCCAGTCCTGATGTCTGGAGTCCAGGGCTGGCCAGAGAGACCAGGAAAAGATCAGGCCGGCTTGGCAGAGGAGGGGGCGTGAGCTGGTTAGTCGTGAAGAGCTGTGTGGACAAACCTCAGGAGCTGGGACTCTACCCTGTGGAGACTGTGGTCCCTGGACCCAGCATCCACCCTACCTGGGAGCTTTTGGAAATGCACATTCCTGGGCCGTACCCCATGTCTACCGAATCAGAACCTCTGGAGGCAGGGCCCAGCAATCCAGTTTAACAGTCTCTCCGGGGGATTCCGATGCACCAGGAAGCTTGAGAACCACTGCTGGAAACCCTGGGATTCCCTAAAAAGGTTTTGAGCTCAGCTCTAAGTTAATAGTATAGGATCGGTTATATTAAAAACACCTGCCATTTGTTGAATCCCCCCTCCCCCCACCATGTGCCAGGATGTGCTTGGTGCTTTACATGGATTCTCCCTAATCCTCACTCCACTTTTAGCAGGAGGGAGAGGTTGCACAGCTCATAAGTGGTCCAGCTGGAACTCCTCCCAAGGGTCCCCTCCAGTGACATGGCCTTACCCCGCTCAGGGAAGGTGCTTATGCAGTCGACTGCATGACCCGGTGGGGATGGGAACAAGACCCTCTAGGCGTGCTAGGACAGAAGCAAGCTTTTTAGTGTTTCTGGAAATACCATAACCAGGATCCAGGGTGCACACTCATGAGGGTTTTCTTTGGTTAACTGTTGTTATGCAAAAAGAAAAATGCTGTGACTTTAAGGCCAGCCAAGTTTAAACTGGCACCCTGAACACCCAGCACAGCGTCCGTCCGTCCGTCCGTCCGTGGGCCAGTTGATCCCTGACTCAGGAGGAAAAGAAATGTGACATATTGAATCACCTCGGCCACTTCCTGACACAGAGGCATCTCTGACTCCTCTGTGCTCCCCCCACCGGGAGTACACCGGACCGTCGCTCTACTCCTGCCAGGACAAGTCACCGTCCTGTGTGTGTCCCCCTCCTGCCACCTGCCCGGCTCTGTGCTGGATGATGTGGACTGGAGGGGAGACAGGCTGAATGTAGCTCTATTATCTCTTTAAAGGTTCTGTATGTCTTAGCATTACTATAATTACAGTGAATCTGGGGACTCCTCTCTTGGCCCAAATGACCTGACTCCAATTTTGACATCTCTATCATGGCATGCATCTAAATCCTTCCTATTAATGACAGCTGTTTTTCAGTGCCGTAAAAGTCTCTGCCCTAAGCAGTAGGAGAAAAGTTCCAAACAGAAAGACAGAACGTACACAGCCCCTGGTCACCATTAGGTCTTGAGCTTTCCCTTGGAGTGAGAGAGGGAGCCTCCGGTGGGGTTTGTATTACCATGCACAGTAGCAAGAAACCTAGACACGGACCCCAAACCTCTGACAAGGGAGTGTCAGATACAGGGGCAATTAAATTCGGGGGCGGGGGGCACAACTGGAATCTCTGTCTTAAACTTTAACTCATTAATTTCTAATGGTTACAAGGTTTTAAACTTTTTTAATGAAATCATAAAACATTGCCCCCTTCCGATGAGCTCAGGTTTTCCATGGCCCCAGTTGGGGTCCCTGTGACCAGGCCGTCAAGGTCCGATTTATGCGTAAAATTACAAATGAGCAAAGGATCAGAATGTACAGCTGAGTGGTTGTCATCTTAATTGTGCAGAGTGAGCCTCACAGGCCAGGGAGTGCAGGGGGCATGAGCACCCGGCCGCTCTGCCTGGACAGGGAATGTAGAGTGACCTCATAAAAGGGCGAGAGGCCCCGCATTCCCGGGGCGGAGTGCCGGGCATGAGGCTAGGCCAGCTGCGTTGTGTGCTGGTTCGGCAGACCTGTGTTCTGTCCCGATTGGAAGAGAATTTGAGCCCAGGAAGAGATTTCTGATTTTGATTTTGGAACCCCCTTCCCCAGGGTAGCTCTAATTTTGCCCAAAATTGGTGGAACTCTTCCAAGCCCATGCTTGGGAGTTCGAGTTTGATCCAGAACTAGTAGGAAATGATTATGTCTTCTATAAAGGGAAGTTAGGAGATCCCAGTGGCCCTTCAGGAAGAATTATTCGTCACTTTAACAAGAATCTGAGCCTTTGCTGCATGCCTTCGCTACATCACTAACCGTCTGAGCAGGTCACTCCGTCTCTTTGTGAGGATGCCGGAAGTCAAAGAAAGGAAAAGCCTCCAGCATAGTGCCTCACGCACAGTAGGTGTTTTGTAAGGGCCAACTCTTCCTTCACTCCCCCTCAAGGTAAATGGTGTCTGCATCCAGCAATGGGAGAGGTGGTTCTCAACATCCTTATGTAGATGGAGATGACTGTGTGGTGTTTGGGGATATGAGAAAGTTCTGGATCTTGGTCTTTGACGTAATCTCTGACCTTGCCACACGGAGACCAGCCACAGCAGCACCCGGGAGCCTGTTAGAAATGCAGAATCTCAGGGCCTGCCCCGGACCTACTGAATCAGAATCTGCACTTTCATCAGATTTCCAGGTGATTCTATGCACATTTGAGAGCACTGGACTTCATTCTGAGGGCCAGGGACCATCTAGTTCCTTCTCTGGCCATGTTGGGGGATAGTGGTCTTATTAGCTTGGTGCATCCCCAGAATGAAGGCAGGGCCTAGAATGAACCTTGGGCTTCAGCAGACCAGCACGCTCTTGGAAGCACAGGGGTCACTGACTTTAAGGAAAGAAGAGAAAAGTAGCTCTCATCTCAAACGAATACAAGTTAAAAAAAAATCAGGAATGGCAAGAGAAAGAAAGAGAGAGAAAGGAAGAAAAGAAAAAGAAAAGGGAAAGAAAAGCTGGGCACTGGGAGAATAAAGCGGCATTCACTGGAGCCTCTTGGGTGATAATATAAAGACAAGTCAAAGCCATCCTAATTACTGTGTTTAGAAAACAAAGGGTCCTTGCACTTTCCTTTCAAGTAGCGAACTTGTTTCCCTCTTTATCTGTCTGGAAGACAAAGACACTTGAAATTGAAGTTTTGAAATGCAAGGTTGTTTCTTCGTTTTCCCTTGGGCCATATGTTTTCTTTTCAAGAAACAGAGATAATGACTGTATTGTGAGGAAAGTAAGGAAGAGGGTTGAGCAAAAATCAATAGAGCTTTGATGGGCCCCTTCCAAGTGAGTGCAGTGCTCCTGGTTTTCCTTAAGGAGCACACCTGGAACCCAGGTGGTTCAGGGGACGAGGCTGATGGGGCCACACGGCACCTTCCAAGATAGCTGATGAAGTCAGTTGTTGAATGCTTGCTGAGTCAAAATGACCAGTATGTCAAGACATCGGATAGGCCATAAGTTACTCTACGTTTTTGAGGTGTTTTTTTTATCACACCTGACCTAAGTCAGATTTTTTTTTTTTCTGTGCATAATATTTAATCCTAAAAAAATCTTACGGCAAAATGGTTAAGATAGTAAATTCTTGGGGCACCTGGGTGGCGCAGTTGGTTAAGCATCTGACTCTTGATTTCAGCTCAGGGTGGTGGAATCGAGTCCCGCAGGGGTCTCCAACCTCAGCGGGGAGTCTGCTTGAGATTCTCTCTCCCTCTCCCTCTGCCCCTCCTGCTTGTGCTCTCTCTTTCTCTCAAATAAAAATAAATCTTTAATGACAAAAATAGTAAATTTTACATTATGTGCATCTTATCACAACTAAAATTTTTTTAAAAATTTCCACCTCTTATGGCAGATGTTGTAATTCCTGCCTGGTAATGAAAATAGCATGAAGTGCTAATTATTTAAACCTTGATGGTGTCAGTCACTGTCGGATGGGAGCCTACAGTCAGTACCACACAGTCCGGGCGCTGCGGGGGTGTATTACCTCAAGATCTGGGTGATTATGTAATGAGTTGTGTGACTTCCTATACCACCCCCCCACCCCCCCCACCCCCACTGCACCAGTCACAGGGGCCTTCCTGCTCTTCCTGATCAAGCCCTTCACACTCTTGGACTTCTGCAAATGTTCCTTATGGCCACAGGCAATACTCCTCCTCCTGACACGCTGTGAACTTGGCTTGTTCCCTGCCTTTATCCAGGTCTCCACTGAATGTCATCTGACCTCAGGTTCCCCTCCTGAGCTCATCACATCACCTCACCCAGTTTTATTTCTTTCATCATAGTCATTACAACCAGATTGCATTTATTTTTTTTAATTTTTTTTTAAATTTTATTCATTTTTTGACAGAGAGAGACAGCGAGAGAGGGAACACAAGCAGGAGGAGTGGGAGAGGGAGAAGCAGGCTCCCCGCTGAGCAGGGAGCCCGATGTGCGGTTCGATCCCAGGACCCTGGGATCTGACCTGAGCCTAAGGCAGACGCTAAACGACTGAGCCACCCAGGCACCCCCAGATGGCATTTTATTGTCAGTCTTCTCTGTGGACTATAAGCAAGGACACTCTCTTTCTCCCCGGGGCTCCCACTGCTCCCTCCTCTGTCTCCCTCCACCTGCCCAAGCACCAGCCTTCACTTCTCCCTGCTCTGGCTGCGCCCCTCACCCCTGCCCTCCGGGATTTGTGCACCTCCCTCTATGATTGCTTCCCAGTCCTGGAGCTGGGGAAGATGTAGCCCAGGCCCTGCTCTCTCTCCTTCCCTGCCCATGACCAGGGAGGGCCAAATCCAGGGACTTAGCGGGACTTGGATCTTTCCAGTACATGGACCAGCTCTTGTGCGGTCATGTGGGTCTCTATTACAGTTGTCTGTCTGTGCCTGTGTCCGGTGCTAAACACTTTGAGAGGCCAGGGATGGGCTAATTTCTTTAGTCCTGCACCCAGCCAACCCTTTGCCCAAGTATGTGAGGGCTCAGTAAAGACGGTTTTGAAAGTCTGCTGATAGCGGAGCTTTTAAAGAGATAGATGCTCTCTTCCGGGGACGGCGTCCATAGGCATTCAGAATGGTCCAGCGTTTGACCTACCGTCGTAGGCTGTCCTATAAAACAGCCTCTAACAAAACTAGGCTGTCCCGAACCCCTGGTAATGGAATCGTTTACCTTTATACCAAGAAGGTTGGGAAAGCACCAAAATCTGCATGTGGCATGTGCCCAGGCCGACTTCGAGGAGTTTGTGCTGTGAGACCTAAAGTCCTTATGAGGTTGTCCAAAACGAAAAAACACGTCAGCAGGGCCTATGGTGGTTCCATGTGTGCTAGGTGTGTTCGTGACAGGATCAAGCGTGCTTTCCTTATCGAGGAGCAGAAAATCGTTGTGAAAGTGTTGAAGGCCCAAGCACAGAGTCAGAAAGCTAAATAAAAAAATGAAGCTTTTTAGAGTAATAAAAAAATCAGAAGGCTTTATCTGTTATTGCTGTTGTAAAAAAATTAAATAAATAAAGAGATAGATGCTATCTATTATTAAACCCTAGACTAGAGCAGAATGTGTCTTCTGGTCATTAGCACAGCAAATGACAGGCAAAGGAATGACTGGCCTTACTCTGTTATTTGCACAGTAGGTAAATGAATCACAGCCCCTTTATGGGGTGTGGTCTCTGTGTGGGGAGGGGGTTGATTCATATTTATGATTTTCAGTGAGACCAGTAGGAGTTGACCAGCTGTGATGAATGCCCTTCGAGTCTGAGTTTTACATCCTCTTTGTCACTGGAAACATATTCATAAAATGCATTTTAGAATGTTCCAGATGCTTTAAAGATTTTATTTATTTGAGAGAGAGAGCAAGAGCGGGATGGGGGTTGGGAGGACAGAGGGAGAGGGAGAAGCAGACTCCCTGCTGAGCAGAGAGCCTGTCATAGGGCTCGATCCCAGGACCCTGAGATCATGACCTGACCTGAAGGCAGATGCTTAACCGACTGAGCCACCCAGGTGCCCCCTGTTCCAGATCCTTTTTTTTAAAAGATTTTATTTATTTATTTGACACAGAGAGAGACACAAGCAGGGGGGGAGCGGCAAGCAGAGGGAGAGGGAGAAGCAGACTCCCCGCCGAACGGGGAGCCCGACGTGGGGCTCCATCCCAGAACCCCAGAATCATCACGACCCAAGCTGAAGGCAGACGCTTAACTGACTGAGTCACCCAGGTGCCCCATTCCAGATCCTTTAATAGCAGGTCAATTAGCAGAGTATCTGTGACCATCATAATGTCCTTCACAATCTCTCAAACAAACTAGACACATCTTTTCATGTTAATTAATCAGAGAATACTTGAGCCTCACTTTTCGCAGATTTTTTTTTCAAGAGTTGTGTGTAAACTATATTTCTGTGAAATGAATTATATTTTGAACATTCAGGGAGTTTTCTGTTTAGACGCTCTGTATCTCTGTATCCACTTCCATTATGACTTGGGCCACGTACCTGGCTGGTTTGAGGGCGTCTCCAAGTTTTTAATGTGTCCCATAGCTCAGTGTCTCCCAGGTGAGGGGAGTATGCTAGGTGATCTGTTGGGGTGTATGGGGGATTCCCCAAAAGCTGCCCCTTCTGTTTGTGCCTTTCTAACATACTGTCTCCATGAGTGCCTATGTTAATGTTCTGAAGTGTGGAATGTGAAGCTTTGGTTTGTACAAAAGGAAAATGAGTCTGATACTCTGTAAATCTCTAAGCTTGAAATTCTGTCAAGTTTATTTAAAATGTAAGTGTGTAGAAGGGCATTTGGTCATAACTCAGTTATGTCCTAGTTAACAGAAATCACTGACAGATATAATCTAGCAGCCGCTTTATCAGCAGCCACCCTGAGTAAACTGCTTCTGCCCTCACCCAAGCTTGGCCTGTATCACAGACTGAACCCCCAGGCAGAAAACCACTGAAATGAGTCTGACCACTTGTCACGATTTCAGTCCTATGAGAAAGCACTTCTTTATGTGCTTTAAAAAAAATAAACCTCTTTGATTAACAACATTTTTTTCAGGGCGCCTGGGTGGCTCAGTTGGTTAAGCGTTTTCCTTCGGCTCAGGTCATGATCCTGGAGTCCTGGGATTGAGTCCCGCGTTGGGCTCCCTGCTCAGCAGAGAGTCTGACTCTCCCTCTCCATCTGCCTCTCCCCCTGCTCATGCTCTCTCTCTCAAATAAATAAATATAATCTTAAAAACACCACAACAACATTTTTTTCCAGTCACCCAGATGAAATACTGTGCCATCACCTTTACTGGTCATAGGTGGGTTACAGGTAAACAGGGATGGTGCACTCAGTGAGACTGCGGGCCTTCAGAATTTTCTTGCGGGTCCCCACCCTCTCTTCTCCACCCTCTTCCCCCCTTCTGGTGACAGTCTTCCCTTTACCCCCTCAGGAAATGATCTGATGTAAGTAATGGATGCTTACTAATCCTGCTTGGGTGTGCACAGAATTCCCCGCCCCCCATCACTGACCACTGGCCAGGGGTCTACCACTGTGCTGAGTGAATAAATCGGTTACCTCACTTCATTCTGCCACCAGTTACTAGAGAGGTCTTCAGCTTCAACGTGAGGAAGCAGAGCCTTAATTTTTCTGAGTATTGCTGCCTCATTTACATGGATTATCACATCTGATCCTCACTGCAGTGGGAGGCGTGCGATGATTAGCCCCATTTTACAGGTGAGAAGACTGAGGCTTAGAATTGCCCTCCCCCTTGCCCTCAAAGTGTAGAAATGTAGACAGTTTTATTAAAGCAATGTCAAGGATTCTACTATCCCAGCCAAACGGGAAGCTCAGTTCTGAGCACGGGGTGGAAGAATCCTGTCCTAGAGTCCACTGTCCTAACCAGTGGGGCTGCCTGGCCAGACCCTTCCTCCCGGTCCCGTGCTCCCCTCTTCCTGTGTTCTCCTGGCCCCTCCCTCTGTTCTGCTGAATTCCTACATGCTGGCACGTCAGACTTTGTTTTAGTTAGTATTTCATTTTTCTTTTTTTCTGTAGAAACCTGTCTTATCGGACCTCTGAGCTACAAATGACAGCTGTGTCATTTCCACTTCTAGTTATGAACTTTTAACCAAGAAGCATGAGGGTAGGATGCTTTCTTTTAATCAACAGACGTATGACTGTGCCATGATCGAGAACAGATAAAGCAGAGTATGGCATCTGGAAACTTCTGGAGGAGAGGAACTAAGAAAAGACCAAGACCCCAAGGTTCCTCAGAACATCATGAGGCGAAGGGCTTTGCACACTAATTGAGACGTCTGTGAGGGGAGAAACTCAGAGCTCTCCGGCCTGTCTTCGCAGTCGGCTAGGAGAAAAAGTCCCTCAAGGAAACCCTCGAGGAGCAACCGCATTTGCTAGGTTGCTCTGCTCTGTTCAGTCATCTTTACCACCGTTACCTTTTGTTTGTTTGTTTGTTTCTAGAAACAGAGTCTTCAGAGACAGTTTCCTGGCGTGAGACCATGCTAATGAACCAGGTCTCTTGGTGTTCTGGGGGACACGGTCCCTCGTACTTTGTATTCAGTGGTGACTTTCTTTCAAGATGCTTTTTCTCAAGGGCACCAGGACTATTAAGTGAGGTGTTAGTTTCACATTTCATAGTTTCTCTCTTAACAAAAACCACATCTTTCAATTCTGCAACATTCAGAAATTTGATACCATCTTTACTTAAATTATAGCCAAATTTCTCAAATATAGTCACGGATGATATTTTATAGAATAAAATCTATGGAAAATCCCTCATTTGTTTTTCTGGGTTGGGTTCTTTTTCCCCTTGATCTGACAGAAGGGGCCAAGCTTCTTTCTGCTTTGTTAGATGTCAGCATGAATTTTCAGTAGGGCCAGAAAGTAATTTTAGTGTTCATGATGACTTTCACTACAATTGGGTTGCTTAACGGCACAAAAAATAAATATTTAAGTCAACCTTCCCTACAGGATCTAAATAGAGACCCGCTGGTCTCTGTCGCTCCACTGACAGAGAGGTCATGTTTCCTCGGCTTCGGGTTTTTTCAGAATTAGACCCCACATGGCTTTGCATTGGGAAATAAATCCATGTAGCTTTATAAAGAGAAACTTGATTTACCATTATTATCTTGCCCCTGCCTCCCAAAGCCTTGCACCGGCTGTGGACGTGCTTGTTCAAGACGAGTTTGTTGTCTGTCAAAATAAACAGCAGCCTGTATGCCTTGGAAAAAACATACACACGACACAAAACATACAAGAAAGTCAAGCAACGGAAGGCAAATGAATTAAGTATATCGTCTTGCCATTTTAACTCCTTTTTTTAGGACTTTCCAAGGAATTTATGCGGGTGGGTGGGCAACGTAAAGACTATTTGCTATAAACAGACTCTAGTGTTCCTTATTAATTCAGGGGGAGTCTATTAGAAAACAAAGGTTCGTTGACATAAACTCTGTGGGCCAGACCTCATTTTAGTAGGTTATAAGAACTGTAGTAGGACCCTGTCAATACATGGCTATTTGTTTGTTTTTTTAAGATTTTATTTATTTATTTGATATAGAGAGAGGGAACACAAGCAGGGGGAGTGGGAGAGGGAGAAGCAGGCTCCCCACTGAGCAGGGAGCCCGACATGGGGCTCGAACCCAGGACCCTGAGATCATGACCTGAGCCGAAGGCAGACGCTTAACAACTGAGCCACCCAGGCGTCCCCACGGCTGTTTTTTTGGCTTTTTCCCCCCACTAAGACTTATAAGAACCATTGTATTCCCCAAACACAAGTGCTACAAACAGACCTGATCCCAGGCTGGCCTCCAGAGCAGTTGTTTTGTAGAATAGTTTCCCCAGTGGATCACAGGTCAGTTCTCCCCTACACCTGCCCAGGGATGCACAAGGGAACGGTCGCACTGATCCTACTAGGAGAAGTGGTTGGGAGAAGGGCGGCAGGGCGACTTCCCCCAAAGCCTGTTGTTACTTTTGAATTTTGTGTCACGTTACTGTATTCTTTATTTAATAACTAGACATTTTCTTGAGAGTGGCTGCGGGAGTGTGGGGGGAGGGAGAAGGAAGAGGGAGGGAGAGGAAGAGAGAATCTCCAGCAGACTCAGTACTGAGTGTGGAGCTGGACATGGACCTGGAACTCACGACCCCGAGATCACGACCCAGAGATCATGACCCAAGTCGAAACCAAGAGTCTGACGCTCAACCAACTGAGCCACCCAGGTGCCCCTAATAACTAGAAATTTAAAAAGTGGTTCCGCTTTATTTGTTTAATGAGAACAGCAACGGTTCAAAAGCTCTATTGTTTTAGAAGGAAACAAGTCATTCTTAAAGGAGAACTGGGGAAAAAAAGATTAGATGACGAAAAGGTTGTGTATCTCAATTCAGTTACCAAAAGCCTTTTGCTCTTGCATCTTGAGCAAAAAAGGAGACTGTAGGTGGGCTAAGAAATCACCCCACTGACTGCAGCCTTAGGCTAAATTCCCCTAGTCCCTATTCCCCTATTCTGTAACACTGGAGCAGGAACAGCTTTTTATCAAATTACTGCCTTACTACCATTGCTATCAGTAATAACAGCCACCACCTCTCAACCATTGAGGGCTTGGTCTTGGAGGGTGGAGTTAGGCCCCAATTCTGAGCAGTTGGAAGGGAAGGCTTGAGGACCAGCAGGCACTCCAGGGGCCTGGTGAGATGGTAGACATCAGGACCAAAATCTGTAGGCAAAAGGAGGGATGGAACTGGGAGGGGCTAGTGGGCATCCATTCATTCACACCCAAACATGGCATTCAAAGGATGTACCTGGCAAGGCATCCAGGCGGAAGGAGATTGGCATACAGGAGCTCCAGTGCATAAAGGAGATCTAGCGCAGGCTAACTGGAAACCAAGCCCTAGCAGGCAGGACTTGGGGACTTGGAAGCTGGGAGGCAGGCAGGTAGAGCCAGTCTGGCCTGCAGCACCTTGAGACAAGTCCCCAGGGGACCAGCAGAAACAAGACAGGCCAGCAAATCAGAGATCTGGATTTCCTAATCGTTCAAACACAGGTACTGCGATTCAGAGAGCAGCCTGGAGCCTGTTCCTGGGAGTGGAGCGTGGGATCGGAGTGAGATCAGCACAAGGCAGCCGCCGCAGGTCTGGGGAGCTGCAGAGTCTTCTAGTACGAGGGTTCAGCCTGGAACTGCATCTCTGCAAGTGGAGGGAAAGTTAGTTGGTAGAGAGAACTAGGAAGGAAGAGGAAAAAGGACAAAGGCATGGCTTGCCTTCTCCTGAATGTACAGGCATTCAAAGAGAATTTTCCAGATTCTTTTTATTTACCCCCAAACACATTTCCTTTAATGTAGCCTTTTAAGTTGTAGATGCATTGCCATTTTGAAGGTTTGAAGGCATACTGCAAAGTATATAATGTGCCTAAAGAACAAAATAACATTCTGTTTGAGTTGTACCTCAAATTAGATTAATACCTTAATTTTCTGCCTCACCATTGCAGATTTTCCAGTAGCAAAATTGGTGCTGCTTCTTAAAAGATCTGTAATCCTATAGCTCTGTCAAGTAGATATGTCGATTTGGGGTTGATAAAAATGTTCCAGAATTATATAACAATGGTGGTTGCACGGCCCTGTGAATATACTGAAAACCACTGACATGTACCCTCTCAGAGGGTGAATTTTATGTGAGTTATATGTTCATAGTAAGCTTAGGAGAGAGAGATGAGTTCTAAGGAACAGTCTGTGAAACTCTGTTTAGGAGATGCGGAGACATCTGGTCACCTCTGGAATCAGTAGACTTCCCCCTGTTTGCCAGGAGGTGTAAAACCCCCGGGTTAAACAATGGGTTGAGTGGATCACGGCCACACTCCTAAACGGGTAAACAAATTGTCCACCTGTTCACGTCAGATGGTGCTCAACAGGAACCAGGATTTGGAGCCTAGGACATAGCCAGAAGCCTGACAGCGTGCTAAGCAGCCAGCCGCTACATGGGGTAGCCCTCTTACCAAATTCCCCTAAAAAGAACCTCTCTGTGTGTAACATAAAGCCTGTGCTTATCTTACAGAGACTGTTGCAACTTTCATATGGGTCAGAAGAAATTGATAACCTTTATCATCTGAAATGAGGCCCAACCACATATTTCTCTTGTTTGCCTTTGTCATCAACATGGCAGGAGCGTTCGCTTATCATTAGGCTCAGAGGAATCCAATCTGTTCAAATTTGCATTGACCACATTCAGCTTTACCATTTTGCTTCTGCTCATCTTTCTTCCACTTGCATCCGTTACCGTCCTAGACGCAGACAAGGGGTGCCTACGGAGAAGCGGATTCCTGTAAAAACAAAAAGAGAAAGAGAAGAGGAAGGAGGGGTGATTTCTGTTGGGTCATTCTTGCTAGTTTCCACTGGGCTCACTGTTCTTGTCCTTCAGCCCTCATCCTGCAGTGAAGGCATGGAGAGCATCCAATTCGCAGTATCCCGTGTCCACGGGGAGAGTCGGCCCGACCTGGTCCAAAGACAACCTTCCTGACACAGCTGGCTCCAGGAACACATTTGACCTTCTCATTGACCTCAGTGTAACTGTCCCTGCCCCATCCCCCCACCCCCACCCCGTAAGCCCTTTGCCTGGCCAGGATGGGGTCAGAGAGGTCCACGTTGGCTGTGTCCCTCACACCCCACTCAACTAGCCTAGGGTTTTTGGGGTGTGGTGCTCTCTTAATAAAATTTCCTCCTGTAACTGAGGTATTTTAGGATGCATGGCTTCTTCTAAGCTCTGTTATTTCTACACCTTCAATCCAGTATGCCAATGAAGCCCTCTGTGAGCTCTGTGTTGTCTCCCACCACTCTGCTGATGGGCCTCTGTTGCCACCCCTATCCCACATACCATTGCAGGCCCCAGTGCCTCTATTTGAATTGTTCACATGGTCTTAAGTAGTCTTCCCTGCCCCTCCCCCACCTTCCCCCTGCCAGTTTCTTTTCCCTCTTCTGGCCGATTTCTCTTTATCCTGCAGACTGAGCTCACTTGTTACATCCCTTAGGACACACTCCCTGACCTTCTCCAGCTGAGGTAGGGGCCCATCTGCCCCTGCAGGGGGGTGGGGGGGAGGGGAGGGTAGTAAACCCCCTGGTGTGTGTAAGCCCCTTGAGGGCAAGGTTTGTAACTGGATCCCTGACACCCAGCAGGGAACTTGATCCTTGGTCAGCAGCATTTGATGTCTGTTCAGCCAGGCCCAGCTGGTCGGCTAGTTGCACTGCTCAGTGTCCAGCGTGACCGCCTGTCAACAGGACTGTTGTTGTTTCTCTCATCTGGGAAAGCTGATGCAGAGAAGAGCTTTTCTGTGGCAAAGTGATAAGAATCTCTGAGTGACTGCAGGGGACTTGGCTTTTTGTTTTGTTTTACGTAGACGGGCAGATTTGAAATTATAGTGTACTAGAATCATACAGAAATGAAACAGGCTCAAAAAGCTTAAGCAGCTTGTCGGGGAGGGGGGTTCCCCTCAGCCAGCAGGCGGTGAGGACTCCCTCAGCCAGGACTCTGAGCTCCAACCCTGCAGGGTTCCTATGACACCTTGCTGTCCCACTTTAAAAAATCCTATACATGTTTAAATTTTAAAAGGTAGAGGTGCCTGGGTGGCTCAGTTAGTTAAGCAACTGCCTTCAGCTCAGGTCATGATCCTGGAGTCCTAGGATTGAGTCCCACATCGGGCTCCCTGCTCAGTGGGGAGTCTGCTTCTCTCTCTGACCCTCTCCCCTCTCATGTTCTCTCTCACTCTCTCTCTCAAATAAATAAATAAAATCTTTAAAAAAATAAATTTTAAAAGGTAAGCAGTATTAAACACTTTTTAAAAATCAGAGATAAGTGTGTAAGACCAAATTTGACATCCCTGGTATATAATACATATATGAAGGGTCCTCCTTGTGTTCTACAATTTTGTGACCAAAGTAGATGAGCATTTGTCCACCGTGTGACCATAATCCATCATATTACCATGAGCATAACCAGAATATTTTTTTAAAGACTTATTTATTTATTTTAGAGAGAGAGGAAGAGAGAGGGAGAGCATGAGCAGGGGGAGGGGCAGAGGGAGAGGGAGAGAATCCTCAAGCAGACTTCCCACTGAGCGCAGAGCAGTATGCCGGGCTCGACCCCAGGACCCTGAGATCATGACCTGAGCCAAAACCAAGAGTCAGACACTTAACTGACTGAGCCACCCAGGTTCCCCATAACCAGAATATTTTTAAATGCTTTAATGGATTTTTAAGCCAGTATCAGTTGGCTTTATACATTCTTAGTGGGGAATGCGCTAGTGTAGGAAAGTGACATTTTCAGGGGAGGTAATATCACACAGAGCAATTTCAGGACTGTTTATGGTATTTTCTTATGCTTTTCAGAAATGGAATTCAGTGATTCACTTTTTATTTTATCCAGAAGGGACTTGTACAAAATCTCTACCTGATGTCAATTTTCTCTTCAGGTAACTTTTCAGATCACCCCTCCGTGTACCCGTGAGAGGCATTATGAGCATTTCGGACGATGCTGTAATAAATGTGAACCAGGTTTGTATTTCTGAGCCACCTTTCCTTGTTCCTCAAAAGTGGGTGGGGCTCTCATTTATTTTTTTAATCCAAGGAATAATTTCAATCCTGCCAGATTAAAAAAAAAAAGAAATTGCGTAGACTTTCTATGGTAGTGGCAGGTAGTAATGTGTGTCACCCTGAAGATAAAAACCTTTCAATAGATAAAAATCACTTAAAAGCAGTTGCAGAAACTAGTACTTAATGTATGCTGGAATACAGTTTTCCAAAATACTATTTCTTGAGAAAGCAAGGTTTTAAAACAAAAACAAAAACCATATTTTAGCACTTTGCAATTCAAACTTTTGACATATAAAATGCAATTTAAAAGTATTTTACAGAAAAAATTCTGGGGGGAATAACCATACTGGAGTTTTTGCTTCTGCAAATTGCCTAAACCCTATTATACCTTCTCACATACCTGTTGAGAGGCAGGTGGACTGGTTACCTCCTCCTATCTGCATTGCCAGAATGTAGCCGAGGATTTCTACAGCCTCAGTGAGAGTCCGCAGGTTCCTCACTCACTCATTGTTCTAGAAACGGTGGTTACAATACATCAAGATCCTTTAGATATTCAAGCTATAAATATTTCTCAGATGTACAGAACCAAGACCAGTGATTTTTGTGAGCGTGCAGGTGTGTGTGTGTGGGGGGGGTACTCTGGTCCTTCTGTTAACCGAGGGCCCACAGTAGATGTAGGACAAAAGAAGTTTACACTCCAAATTGAAGTAGAGGGGATATTGAAGATGGGAGGGAAGGGGTAAAATGAAATTCTTGCCCCTCAAGTTTTTTAGGCACGTTTGAAAACCATCATCCTTTTCCTTGGTCAGCGGAGGTGTGGGGTGGGAAGGATGATCTTTTACTGAGATGAACTAAAAGGTGGCCTTGACCATAGACACAGCAAGTCTAGGAGAGGTTATTTTAATTAAAAAAAAAAAGATTTTATGTATTTATTTGACCAAGAGTGCACAAGCAGGGGGAGGGGCAGAGGGAGAAGGAGAAGCAGACTCCCTGCTGAGCAGGGGATCGATCCCAGAACCCTGGGATCATGACTTGAGCCACCCAGGCGCCCCTAGGAGAGGTTATTTTAGCCAGCTGGGAGACCTGAGGAGCCCATCACTGATATATGGCCTCATCCCATGTATCATACTGTGTGAGGGGACTTCCTGGGGTCACAGTCATTTAAATGGTCCAGTAGATTGCTGTATTTTTGTTGTTCTGTTCTTATTTTGGGGGTTATTTTTCATTGCTGCATTTTTTTTTCTTCTAATTGAAGGAAAGTACATGTCTTCTAAATGCACTACTACCTCGGAAAGTGTATGCTTGCCCTGTGGCCCAGATGAATACTTAGACACCTGGAATGAAGAAGATAAGTGCTTGCTGCATAAAGTTTGTGACACGGGTAAGTCAGTCATGCCAGTGGGGAGTGTGGATAAGTGCTATTTTTAGATACAGTAGTGCTATCTCTTTTGGGGGGGGAATAGGAAGAAGTTTTCGACCTCGGACCCCCAGAGGTAAGTGCTTCAGATCCCAGAAGCATCGTGTTAACATTCTTCATTTAGAACTTTCGTCCTGGAATACAATTGTGTCTCAGTTTAATCATGGAACACATATGTTACAGTTGACAAAATCTTGCCACAATGTTTCTGTGTGTGTTGTGTTATTTAATTTCCACAGAAACCCTGCAGGGTAGCCACAGTTATCCCATTTTAGAAAAGGAAGAAACGGAGACCAGGAGAGGTTGGGTGACTTTTCCAAGGTTAACAAATGTGAAGCAGGATTCAAAGCAGATCTTACTCTCAAGTCTTTCTCCTGAACCATAAATGTCTTATGGTTGATCTTATCTTGATCTTATCAGACTGCTACAGTTTTGTTTTGTTTTTGGACTCAAAAAATTTTTCCCAAATTATAGTTTAATTGTAGGAATCAGAATCAAAATATGTCCCTTAACCTAGAGGTTCCTTTCCCTCTCTCTTTCTTTCTTTCTTTCTTTCTTTCTTTTTTTTTTTTCCATTTAATCTCTCTGTTGGAGAAACCATGTTGTTAATCCTGTGGATTACAGGAATCCTGTGGATTACAGGAATCCTGTGGGTCACAGTCTGATTTCTGCTGGTTGCATTCCCTTGGTGTCATTTAACATATTTTCTGTCTCCTATGTTTCCTATAAGTGGTTGTTGGATCTAGAAGGCCGATCAGAACCTGGTTTGTATTTTTTATGTATTTTTTTATTTTTTTACAAAACCAGAATTGGCATAATGTAGTTATGTCAGGGGTCGTATAGAAGCTGTTTCTCTCTCTTCTTGTGATATGAACTGCTGTTGACCATCATGGCCTAGATCCACTTTCATGAGGAGCTGTAGAAAGGTGACCTTCTATCATTCCTTCTTCATGAATGGCTGGAATGCTTTATGAAGAGAAGCTTCCCTTGGCAACTATCCCTTACCCTGAAGTACAGTATATACGGGAGAGGCAGAATGAATGCTTGTAGCTTTATTTGCAACTTTTCAAAATCATGACTTGATCTCCATGCTTTCTCCAAAGGATTTATATAAAAATGATACACTCAGCCATTCAGACATATTTGAGGTGTTTTACTCTATTACAGTTCCTAGGTTATGGTTCCTCAAGATTTTGTCAACTGTAACATATGTGTTCCATGATTAAACTGAGACACAATTGTATTCCAGGTTCCCCCCTCCCCGCCCCAGTCTTTGATATGACCCCAGGTGACCTTAAGAGCTCTCCTTGCTTCCAGGTTCATCTTGGACATTCCCTGCCTCAAACCTCAAATCAGCCATTTCTTTAAGAATTCCTGATTGCTTCCAGTGGAACATCTTATTTAGCGACCTCAGTCTGGGTGCTAGGGAGGTTTGTTGCTACCGGATTGATCCTTGTTCATAGGTTCTCTGCAGTGGACAGAACTAGGAGTTAAGTATTTTTTTTTTAAACATTATAATTTTCTAGTGGGCAAGAGATAGCTGGCAGATTATGGCCGCAGAAGGTAACATGGAAACTCCACTGAGCAGAAGCATCTGATCAAGTCTTTTTCTTTCCCACTGCTTAGTAATGACTTTGACTCACTGCTGCCCCTTGGAAATAAAGATTCATTCTGTCTACTGCCAAAGTTGATTAAAGCCCCAAACCTGGTACATTAAGATATTTTAAAATATGTCACAATTGTTCATCACCACACAGACTTGCATTCACTCATAATTGAGTGGGGTGGTTGAACTAGAATTTTCCAAGAGAGTGACCCTTGTCCATGTCTGTTGTGTGCATTATGCACGTTTATGCAGATTGGCCTCAGTGCTGCACAAATGACCCTCAGAGAGTGGACACGGGAGGGACACAGGAAGATTTCTCCAGGTTCGCCATGCTCTGGTCTGAAAAGAATGGAAATAGGAAACATACCCTCCCTGCTGGTGGTAACTTGAGACAGTAGAAGGAGACAGGGTTCTGGTCTGCCTGTTTATTTTTCCCCTGGACCTCTGTCCTAGTCCATTCAGGCTCCTATAATAGAATAGCACAGACCGAGTGGCTTAAACAACAAACATTTATTTCTCACAGTTCTGGAGGCTGGAAGTGGGAGACAGGGTACCAGCATGGTTGGGTTCATGGTGAGAGCCCTCTTAGGATTTCAAGACACTATTTTCTTGCTGTGTCTCCACATCGTGAAGAACAGAGAGGGAAGAAGCAGGCTCTCCTCTGTTTCTTTTATAAAGGCACGAATCCCAACCTCATGGCCTGATCACCTCCCAAAGGCTGCACCTTCTAGTACCATCTCACATTGGGGGTTAGGATTTCAACATGAATTCTGAGAGGACACAAACATCAGTCCATAACAAACTCCTATAAGGACTCAGGAGTATAAGTCCATGGGTTATTGGGACAATCCTGGTGACATGGGGGTCCTATAGGGGTAGAAGTTCTGTTTCAAATAATATTACTGTGTTTCATCGTGTGTGTGTGTGTGCGTGCGCACGCGCGCAGATTGATTCTTGTTATTCATAGAATAATGTCAGTGTTCTGAACTAGCAAATACTAAACCATTGCTCCTAGGGGAAATACAGGATTAGGTTCCCATGAGCCTCTAGTCACAACATTTTCGTTAACTGATCCACACATAACCTTGTTTTTTGTGTGTTTCTGTTTAGACACCTTAGTAAATATTTTGATTCATTAACATTGAACTTAGAACCAACAGCTCTGTAACTCACACCTGAACAAAGTTTATCTAACATGTATTTGCTCATGAGACACATCACAGCCTTCTTGGGCCTGGAAACAGCAGACAGCACTTCAACACTATGATTGTGGGCCATTGTAAGCAGTAGAATCGCTAACAAAAAGAGCAGAAATGCCCCAAATGGGACACTAAGTAGACCACAAAAAGGACGCTCACTTCCAGTCTAAGAGCTGTAACAAGAAGGCGGAGGGTGACCTTGTTTGACCTCAACTGAGAGCATGAATGTCCGTCCGTAGCTCAAAATTTCCACTGTTCTGCATGTGTCCAAGAAGTTCTGCAAAAGTGCCAGAAGTACTGATTTGGGGGTGACGCCGAAATGTTAGTGAGTAGGTGAAATTGCAAACAGGAGTCAACAAATAATGAAGATGGACCGTGTGTGTCAGCATGACCTCTATTCCGCCGAAACTGGAAAGGGCAGGAGATTTGGGACAAGGAGAGCACTTTGCTATGTGTTGTGAGAAAAGAGACAAGTAACACACGGGTGGCCCTAAGTATTTAGGGAGATTCACTTCAAGCATGTCATCAGGCTCTGTAGTGCGGTCCCTTTTCTAATTACCTGTGGCCCCTGTTTCCACAACTCTGAATACTCCTGTGGTCCTGCAGGATCCCAAGATGAATCCCCAGTCTCCAGAACCCTATTCTCTTAGGTTCAATCTAGCATTCGTGTTCAGAATATTTCTCACATTTGCATTTACTAAAAACCAAGAAGCTGTGAAGTCTCTTTGGCATTAGCCAAAATAGTCAAGGGTCATAAACTCTCCAGTTCTTAATCCTCCTCCTAATATGAAAATTGACTTTTAAAAAGCCACAAGACTCTTAATTATTACTTTTTTTAAAGCTTTTTTTTTTTTTTTTTTAAGATTTTATTTATTTATTTGACAGAGGAAGACACAGCGAGAGAGGGAACAGAAGTAGGGGGAGTGGGGGAGGGAGAAGCAGGCTTTTCCCGCTGAGCAGGGAGCCCAATGCGGGGCTTGATCCCAGGACCCTGGGATCATGACCTGAGCCGAAGGCAGCCGCTTAACCGACTGAGCCACCCAGGGGCCCCAAGACTCTTAATTATTGAGGAGGGTACCAACCCTACTGGGATGTTTTAGTGCCAGCACAGGAAGAGGGGACTGGGGAGTTCTCGAAACCTACTGCCCTGAGGGATGCGTTTGCGCGCCGCGTCCGCGTGTCGGGGCTCTGCTCGTTGCTCCCGCGCTGGGGAGGTGCTCGAGGTGGAAGGTGAGCCGCCGTGTCTCTGTCTCCCTCAGGCAAGGCCCTGGTGGCCGTGGAGCCCGGCAACCGGACGGCCCCGCGGCGCTGCGCGTGCACGGCCGGCTACCACTGGAGCGCCGACTGCGACTGTTGCCGCCGCAACGCGGAGTGCGCCCCGGGCTTCGGCGCCCAGCACCCGGGTACGGCTTCGGCTTCGGCTTGCGCGCCCCGCGGCTCGTCGACTCGTGCAGTTCCGCCCAGGCCAGAGCGGGCTTTGAGAGGCGTCCCTGCGTCACTAACGCTCCGGGGAACCAGGTGGCGCTGGAGTAGCTCGAGGGGCCCCTTGAGAAGGGCCAGGTTACGCTCTTCCAGGGCAATGGGAGCGAGCGGCCCCCTTCCCCCCCCGGAAGGCTCCTCCCCCTGGGAAACCTTGGGATCCCCCCTTAGGCGGGCAGGGGTAACGCAGGGGCCCGCAGACTCTTTTTTTCTTTTTTTTTTTTTTAACTGGCGCACATCCCTCCCCCCACCCCGGAACAATTTTGAAGAACCATGCGCCCCTGGAATATTTTTAAGTTGGCAGCTAACGTTTTTTATTGCCAACTTGAAGAGTTGCTAAGGAATTAGTTTCCAAGGAATTTTAACAGCAGTAACACTTGTAAAAATGGAATTCAATGGAATCTAAACACCGTAGCAATTTGATAACACCATCACCCTTTTTATTTTATTGTTTTTTAAAGATTTTATTTATTTGACAGAGAGAGACACAGTGGGAGAGGGAACGCAAGCAGGGGCAGTGGGAGAGGGAGAAGCAGGCTTCCCGCCGAGCAGGGAGCCCGATGCGGGGCTCGATCCCAGGACCCTGGGACCATAACCTGAGCCAAAGGCAGAGGCTTAACGACTGAGCCACCCAGGCGCCCCCATCATCCTTTTTAAAATGCACTCATCGTCCTGCACTGTTGGAAGATTTATACAGTTCTTGTCCCTTCCTTTGATTTGTATCCATTTCACCTTCCCCAAAGAATTTTATACTAATGTGTTTTTATGCTTGGAGGGCTTTTACTAATCACCTTTTCATGCACTTTCACATCAAAACTATGTACCCATTTGAGATCGTAATTTTTAAAAATTTCCTGTGACTCAAGGTTTTAAGAGTTAAAACACTTCTGGACTAAGTTGTTATTACAGTTATTACAGGATTGTCAAAAAGTAATATATTTTCCTATATTATAGTTGTAAAAGCTTTATGAACTTAATAATGAGTGTTTTTTTCCTGATTCATGTATTCATGCTTGAATATTATTTATTGCTAAAAAATAACAGATTTCAACATTAATTCTATTTCCACTAAGTGCTGAGAAACTTGTTCACATGGATAACTGAATGGCTAAGGAAGCCTTCTGGTAGAGGAGTATCAGTCAGTTCTTTGAACACTTTCTGAGTTATATGTCCAGGACACATAGTGGTCTGACATCAAAAGCTGTTTTTAATGATCTCTCAGTTAAGAACTCATCTGTGTTCTCAGTTTTGTTAAAAGTAAAGAAATAGATATCTTTTTGCCAGAAACGTATTTCTTAGAGTTCTTTACCTTCCTGATTTCAGGAAAATACCCCCAAGCAGTTTTTTCAAGGTGTAACATGATTATTCATACCTGCTAATCTTTCACTTAGACCCATCTTGTTTTAACCCAGAAGACTTGGATAGGCTTAGGAGAATTAAGATAGTATTCATTTCAATTCATATGGAGGAAAATGTCCCTCAGAGTCTCACTGGTACAGTCAGTCCTTATTACCAAATGTATCAACGAAACCAGATGAGCTTTCTCTTGGAAAAAGTCTGACTTGATTTTTTTTTTTTTTTTTAAGAGAGAGAGAGTGGGGGGGGAAGTAGCTGAGGGAGAGGGAGAGAGAGAATCTTCAAGCAGACTCCCTGCTGAGTGCAGAGCCTGACTCGGAGCTCGATCTCATGACCCTGAGATCATGACCTGAGCCGAAATCATGAGTAACCAACTGAGCCACCCAGGCATCCGTTGATTTTTTAATTATTAAAATAAGTCTCCCGACGACAGCCAACTCCCTTATGAATTCAATTCTAAGACAAGACGCAGAGTCTTTTGGTAGGGAGGGGCTCTGAATCGCAGGAGCTTTGCTGTTACCAGTATTTTGATTTGTTGTGGGGTTTTTTTTTTTTTTGGTTTTTTTGGCATAGCAGGATTTGGAGTGGATAAGCAGCGTGCCTTCTTTTGTAAAGTGGGGAAAGGGTGATTGTGTCAGGGGGAAAGGGAATGGAGAACCTGCAGGATGCCCCTGGCAGGTCAGCATTTCAAAGAGTCAATGTGGAAGTCAAGTGCATGGATTTAATGCCCTTAAGGCTATGTGTGACTTGTGGCTCCTTAGGAAGTCTCTTTGTTTTTAAGGGTTACTCTTCTAGACTGTGTTAATATTGTAAAAAGCTGCTTGAATTCATGTGAGCAGCTAGATGTTAACTGGGCTTTTGTTAAGATCATTACAAGGTGACTCAGATTACTAGACTGGGGGGGTACCCTGCTTATTGAGGCAATTGCAGAAATTAAGAATGCACTTCCCATTGACTTTGGACAAAGAAAATGTAATTCCTTATTTTAGTGTTTTATTTATGACAATAAATCACAGAAGTGCTACTAATTTCAGGAGTAAATTGTGGTTTTGGCACTAGTCAATTGCCTGATTATGATACCATGTGGAAGCCAATGTTCTTCTTTATCGGAATTACCAAAGGGTCATCATGTGTCAGTTGCAGTGAGGCTAGTAGATGTAGGAAATTGGAGACATGTCCTATTTTGATAATGTAGTTGGTGAGGAATGTGAGAGAACTAAAGAAAGCTTCCTAACCAGGATCAATTCCTGCTTTCACTGCTGTGGCTTAAGGCAGGGATCCAAAATCCATCCCACCACTTGTGTTGGTATAAATAGAGTTCAATTGGAACACAGGCACGTCTCTTTGTTTACATATTGTCTATGATGCTTTCATGCTGCAAGTAATTACAGCAGAAATCAGAGGCCCTGCAAAACCTAAGATATTTACTGTATGGCCTTTGTTTTTTTTTTGTTTTTTTTTTTGAGGGGGGTTTGTTTTTGTTTGAAAAAAGTGTGTTACCATCACTCTAGTGTTTGAAGACTTATCTGGGTTCGAAGGAGTCAGGACAGGAAGTTTCCCTTCAAGGCAGGAAAAGGGCTGTGATTCTCTGTAGACGAAGACTGATACAATCCCAAAAGGCTGAAAGGGGTGGGCAGACATGTGCCTGGTGAAAATAAAGGAGACAGCAGGCTCCCCAGCTAGGAAACAGAGGATCGGTGACCAGGACAGTGGCTCTGAACAGCCAAGGGTCAGTACCTAACTCAAATACTGATGTTCGTTACCTTGCTGAACACAAGTCTGTAACCTTCTGCTGGGACCGGGGCCCTCTGAAGCCAGGAGGAAAGGGATGGGAATGGGGGGCCAGAGGCACAGGGGGCAGCTCCTGATCTCTGGTCCTCAGGAACATCATCCTGGCCGATCTCTAAGTGTCCTTGTTTGTTATGCTTGTCCTTTGTCCGTTCATTTTTTTGACAGTGCAGCTCAACAAGGACACTATTTGCAAGCCCTGCCTAGTGGGCTACTTCTCTGATGCCTTTTCTTCCACCGAGAAATGCAAACCCTGGACCAAGTAAGTGGCAACTGCAGAGGAGCCAGGAGAGTGTGTTGATTTTATACTCAACCTGAACTGTCTCAAGACTAGGTTGAAACCGGACTGATTCCATTTGGTGAGGCTTCCGCTCAAACCCAGTTTCAGAATGGGAAAATTCTGTCAATTCGGCATGGGGAAAATAAGCCAGTCCAACTCACCTTCAGCCTCATGTGCGATAGGAACTCCATATTGCTTTTCAGATTCAGTTGGACCAAATCTTTGACTTACAGTTGCAGCTTCTTTTGTCCTTTTACTGACTTTGGTTACTTGAAAATGATTTACAATGTTTATTATCCTTCACTCGCCACTCCCATGCTTCCCAGCTTCCCTGCATCACTGGTTTGTTGGTCCAGAAATGTGTGTGTGTAGTGTGTGTGCAAAGAGAGGTATCCTGTGTATATAAATGTTTGCATACGCTAAACACCTTGGGTTTTTTTAACATAATATATGCTAAAGGAAGCTCATTCTGTATTTGTTCACTTAGATCTTCATGGCTTCTTGTAGCTTAGAAGACATTTGCTGCCAACTCTTGGTTTGTACCGTAATTTATCTTGGTAGAGATGTACCATAAAGATGTACCTTAATTTTACTTAATAAATTCCCTATTGGTAGTCATTCAGGTAGTTTCTAGTCTGTCATGGTAATAAATAATTCTGCAATGAATCATCATATATATATACTGGGTTTCACACTTAATGTGAGTATGTGTGTATGTGTGTGTATGTAGTGGAATTATATGTATATAGTGTGTGTGTATATATATATATAGATATATACATATATATCTATATAGAGAGAGGAATTTCTGGGTCCTTCCATTGCATGCTTATAATTAAATACTAATATAGTCCTAATATTTTTTTAAAGGTTTATTTATTTATTTTAGAGAGAGAGAGAGAGTGGGGGCAAGGGGCTAAGGGAGAGGGAGGGAGAGAATCTTCAGGAAGACTCCCTGCTGAGTGCAGAGCCTGACACGGGGCTCGATCTCACTACACTGAGATCATGACTTGAGCTGAAACCAAGAGTCAGATGCTTAACCAGCTGAGCCACCCAGGCGTCCCCCCGCAATATATTAATTCTCATTAGATACTAATTTTCTGATCCACTTATCCAAGTTTTATTGGATGTTGAAAAGATTTTTTGTGTTTTCAGCTTCAAAAGAGCTTTCATCAAAAGTTTATCACTCTACCAAAGGCAATTGAGGCATTTGGAATCTTCTTCACCGAGGACACCAATACACGCTCTTTTGGACCATAGTGTCAGAGTGGTTCTTAGAGAATCCTGGTGGTGCTTACTTTTGCGTATTCATTGGTCCACCCTTCCGAGGTGTGGACAGACACTGGGAATTCAAACATGCAGGAAGACCTCTCAGTTCTTCTCCTGAAGAAGCTAGCAATCTAGCAGAGTAGAGCCTTTTAGTACATGTTTTGTTTTGTTTTTTAAGAAAGATTATAAAAGCAAAGCACTTAACTACCTTTACCTCTACAGCTGTAGCATTCTTGGAGAGGCAGAAGTACATCATGGGACGGATAAATCTGATGTGGTTTGTAGTTCTTCTCTGTCATCAGCAAAGCCTCCAAGAGGTATGTTTAAACAGAGCTCGTTGGCTGTAGATGTGCCCAGTCTAGTCAGCAATTCTAGATTTCTTCCGAATTACATGCTGTGTCTGAAGGGGTTCACCTCTCCCTCTTCATCAAGACCATCTTAGCTGTGGTCAATTTTATCAGTATTTTAACTCCAGATATGTTGTTACTTGAAAATTTCCTGCTCTGAAATGGATAACTAATAAAGAATCCGTATATACAAGAAAAGAAAGAACAGAAACTGAGCTACAAACGTGAATTAAAATGCCCAAATATGGCAGGATTGTGGCGGTCCCAGTGGGGGTGTCTGTGGGAGATTTTGGTCACCAACCAGGGTTAGAATATAGCTATCATTATGTAGGGCACATTTTGTAGATCAAGTTTATCTTAAGTACAGTTTCAAAGCCTGAAAGAAAGTTGACAGTTCATGGTGGATGCTGGTTGCCTGGGGGCGTGAGATTGTGCAGAGCTGGGTCCAGATAGGCAACGCTGGAAATGGACACACGGCAGGAAGAAGCCAGGCCACGGTTTAATGGGGTTAAAGAACTAAGAAAATCAGGGGTTTAGATTTGACATTTTGGGAAACAGGAGGATATCTAAGCATTATGGATATGGAGTTACCCAGAGTAGCATGTAAAAAAGACCATTTTAAAGATAACATTGAAAATAACGGAGGGAATAAAAAGTTACTTTAAACAAAAGAGAAGGAGTGGAGAGGTGAGACTCCCAGAAACCAGGGCACATAAACCAAGACTTCATAATATAAAGGTTCTAGCAAGGAAGCGATCAAGGAGGATGGGAGAAATGGTTAAGTCCATGTTGTGTTGTAGATGAAATACTGAAACGCTTCGCAGGATGGCTGTGGTTCTGTTCTCATGACCAGCAGAACCCTGGTGCCACGTTGTTCTTTGGAAAGAGATATGATAAGGGGCTTCCTTTGGCCTCAGAGGCCATCCACCTGGAGAGATTGAGGTGTTCTGTAGGTAAGCAAAGATGGAACTGGATGGCGTGGTCAAGACAATTAGAGTTGTGATAAAGTGGCCACTTTTACTTATTTATTTATTAAAGATTTAATTTATTTATTAGAGAGAGAGCACAAGCGGGGGGTTGGGGCGGCAGGCAGAGGGAGAAGCAGACTCCCTGCTGAGCAGGGAGCCAGATGCGGGACTCTATCCCGGGACCCCGAGATCATGACCTGAGCCAAAGGTGACGCTTAACCATCTGAGTCACCCAGACGCCCCTAAACTAGCCACTTTTTTTTTTTTTAAAGATTTTATTTATTTGACAGAGAGAGACACAGCGAGAGAGGGAACACAAGCAGGGGGAGTGGGAGAGGGAGAAGCAGGCTTCCCGCCGAGCAGGGAGCCCGATGCGGGGCTCGATCCCAGGATCCTGGGATCATGACCTGAGCCGAAGGCAGACGCTTAACGACTGAGCCACCCAGGCGCCCCCTAAAGTAGCCACTTTTAAAGATGGTCATGGGCTGGCCTCCCGCGGAGTGACGCCAAGCATGGGGCTGGCTGCAGTGTGGTTTCGCCCTTCTGGAAGTGAGCAAACTCTCCTCACACCTAGAGTCAGGGACCGTCCTCCTTCTCCGATGCCAGACCAACATCCTTGATTCTGGGCCTTGACTCAGAGGGTTTTGTTTTTATTTTATTTTATTTTATTTTTAATTTTTTTAGATTTTATTTATTTATTCATGATAGAGAGAGAGAGAGAGAGAAACAGAGGGAGGAGCAGGCTCCCAAGGAGCAGGGAGCCCGATGCGGGACTCGATCCCAGGACCCTGGGATCATGACCTGAGCCGAAGGCAGACGCTTAACCATCTGAGCCACCCAGGCACCCGAGGGTTTTGTTTTTAAACAAGAATGAAAATAATCAGAGAATTAAATTAAATACTCTTTAACACCTTTTTCTCATTTTCTTCCAATGCAGAACCCCCGATTTACTTGCCCAGTTTAATTATTCTGCTTCTCTTCATATCCGTGGCATTGGTTGCTGCTGTCATCTTTGGTGTTTATTATAGGAAAAAAGGGAAGGTGCTAACAGGTACTGTGTCTACGCTGGTTTTTGAAAATTAAGCTTAAAGAAAGGAGATGCATTTCTAGGTGTATGCTTTGGAAGATGCACATACTGCCCATGACTGTCTCTGGTGATCAGCCTCGAGTAAGTGCCTTGACAGTGGTTACAGTTAAACCAAGGAGAAATACCCTTTATACCTAATTCATTGTTCTCTGGCCAAATAAACAAAAATCCATGGTGCCTGTGGATGTGTAAGCAAACAAAATACGCCAGGTTCAGGAAGCTGATGACTTGTAAGCTGTGTGTTCGTGGCAGGTAGATCATGTATCATTAGGTATGAATGGGTTGCCTTCATCCAAGAATACCAACATGTTTGATGCACCCACTTAAAATAGAAACAAGTGTTCGGGTAAATGGCAGACAGGAAGTTTTGATTGGGGTCTTACCTTAAAATATGAGTATAAAATTATGAAAATAAGTTTTCTTGTTTTCAGTAAAATTTAAGTGCTCATTCTTTTTTTTTTTTTTTTAAAGATTATTTATTTATTTATTTGACAGAGAGAGAGAGATTACAAGGAGGCAGGCAGGCAGAGGGAGAGGGAGAAGCAGGCTCCCCGCCGAGCATGGAGCCCAACACGGGGCCCAATCCCAGGACTCCGGGACCATGACCCGAGCCGAAGGCAGACGCTCAACCGACTGAGCCTCCCAGGCGCCCCTTAAGTGCTCATTCTTATAGCCAATCATTCGGGGTTACCTTGTTTCTTGGAAATCATTTCTTCACAAACAGTTATTTGATAGTGCCTTTTTAACATTACGGCATATTTGACATTTACACAAGGCTAATAGAATGTCATTTTTAAAAAAGATTTTATTTATTTATTTGAGAGAGAGAGAGCGCGTGCTCATGAGCAGGGGGACAGGGGCAGAGGGAGAGGGAGAAGCAGGCTTCCCATGGAGCAGGGACCCCGATGCGGGGCTCGATCCCAGGACCCTGGGATCATGACCTGAGCCGAAGGCAGATGCTTAACCGACTGAGCCACCCAGGTGCCCCAAGAGTGTCATTTTTAAGAAAAGATTCCTCAAGAGATTTCTTTATGCTTTCGTGGTCAGATCGCCTTCTCTAGGAGCACTGTTGTCTTACTATCCTTTTTTCCCTTTTGGGTTGCTCAGGGGTTTATCACGTCCACCTCTGCTTTGCTGTGGTTTGATCAGTGCTCCTGCATCACATGCATGAACTTCCTGAAACCCTGCCTGTCTTGCTCTTTCCACTAACGTCACGTTATATAACACTGGGCCATCAAAAGTCTTAAAGAGGGAAGATGGTGTTTGGAGATGCCTATGTTAAGCAGAGGACAGTGTTAAATGACTTTTTTTAAGAATCTACTCATTATTGAGTATTTTTATTTGATGCCGCTCCACTTCCCTAGCAACCTGGTAACAAGGGTTTTGAATAATGCATGTTCAGATGATGAGGATCACTCGTGGAGTCACATTTATGTGAGATAAACAGATTTCTGACATTTTTTTTTTTTTTTTTTGGTCTCTGCAATAATCTCTTCCTGCCATATCTTATCAGTGAGAAGGACAATGGGCCTACCAGTTACCGAATCAGGAGGTAGAGCTGTTAGCCCTCTCTTCATCCGTTCATGGGACCCCCCCCCCCTTCGGGGGCAGGACTGGCCCTGGGGGCTCCTTACTGAGCGGCACACAGCGAGTGCTCTTGTTGGGGAAGTGGGCACGGCAGGTTGAGGCCCCCAGAATGAGGCCGAGTGCTGAAAGGGAAGTTGCAGAGCTCCAGGTGAGCAGATGACAGGGGTGGTCTGACCTTGGGGCCAGCAAGGGCCTCCCAGAGGAGACCAGGAGCTGAGCCCTGAAAGCCCTCTGGAATTGGCTAAGGTTCATGCAGCTGGTGCTGAAAGTCAGAGCCAGCGTGAGAAACACTGGAAAGGGAAGCCAGGGCCAGATGATGCAGCCCTGCAGGCTCGCTCCTGGTCCTTAGCAAAGAGAAGTAAAACTAGCCCTCTGGTTGTAGGATAGAAAACAAATTCGGGGGTACAGTAAGACTGGATGCAGACACACCAGTTAGGAGGGCTTTTGCAGGCATCCAGGAGAGAAATGAATATCTCCTCGTGTACAAATGTCATTTTTTAGTACCATTTGTGATTATCTAGTACTGATCCCTACAAGGGAAGAGCTACAAATTTCCTTTAATTTGGTGTAACTTTATGTAATTTCAAAACTATAGAAAGGAAGCAAGAATAATTATGAAGATGCTAGCAATACCTGACATATATTGAACATTTATTCTGGGCCAGCCCCACTTACGCATTTTACACGTACTCACAAAATCACAACGGCACCAGGAGGCAGGCACTGCTATTTCTCCCGTTTCGTGATGGAGAAACTGAGACTCAGGGAAGTGAAATGAACCGGGCAAGTTCAGGTGATAGGGATTATCATGACCTGATCATCTCCTGGACAATGGACAGCCTCCCGCTTCAGTGTTTATAGTGAATTTAGCATCAAATAGTCAGTGGAAGTGGGGTAAAGTTGTATCTTTGTAGAACATAAATTCATAGGTTTTTTTCAGTTCGTAGATCTGACTTTTTTTAAAAAAAGGTTTTATTTATTTATTGGAGAGAGAGAGAGAGCACGCAGAGGGAGAGTGAGAGGAAAAAGCAGACTCCCCGCTGAGCAGGCAGCCTGATGCAGGACTCCATCCTAGGACCCTGAGATCATGACCTGAGCCCTGAGCCGAAAGCAGATGCTTAACTAATTAAGCTGCTCAGGAATCCCGTCACTTCTGTTTTTAAAAGTTAATGGGAGATGTGCTTTGTTTATGCCACGGAACATAACTCTTCCTCCTGAGAAGCAACCAGGTATAGTGGAAAAGGATTTGAGGCCCCCTGGAGCTCATTGGGGTCTGACCACCTTCCGGTCTGCCCTTTTCCTTTATCGTACATCCATGTGAGCTAGTCTACTGGAAGGGCAATGCCTGGACCTGTGTCTTCGTCATTCCCCTGCAGTGCCTCGCCCCGTCCCTCGGAGTCACGGGAAAGCGGCAAAGGGAATGAGAATGCTTCCAGTCCTAACAGCAGCTCTGAGTGTGCCCAGAGGAGTTCAGTGGAACATTAGCCAGAGGATGCTTTGCTTTCCATAGATCAGAAAGTTCTGTTTGGGGGAGGAGGAGTCTTTGAATTGGTTGATTTTTCTTTTAAATGTTTTCACTTTCAGGAACTCTCACTGAAAGACTTGCAGAGGCCTGTGTTTAAAGAAATACTGAGCTGACATAGTGATTGATAATACTGAATTAGATGAAATAATATCAAGTTCTTATCCTTTGTTTTTCTAGCTAATTTGTGGCACTGGGTCAATGAGGCTTGCGGCCGCCTAAGTGGAAATAAGGTAAATTTAAGTCTTAAGTTGCCTCCTTAACATCCTTTTAATGGTTTAGGCTGATGTGGCTGTTATTAGTTCACCCACTGTGAACGGGGTCCTTCCTTGAGGGGTGGAACCTCAAATCCCAGGATTGATCCCCGCAGAATAACCCAAAGCCCAAGTGGGTGCCCATTGTAAATGCTCTTTTCTTTGCATTTCCTTCCCCTCCTCATCTCTGTGAACATACATTATTTATGTTGTTGTTCTAGCGCTGATCTTGATTGCCTAGGACAGGTTCCAAGGAGGAAGGACCTGCCATTTCCCTCTACTCTTTAGTTATTTTGCTAACTTTTCATTTTGATATAATCAAAATTATAGAAAAGCAGTGAGAATAGTACCAAAAAAAAAAAAAAAACCCAACTGCCACACATGCTAAACTCAGACCCACCAACTGCTTGCACTTTATCACATTGCATTATCATTTGCTCTCTGTGTGTATATGTGTGTGTTTATTCATGGACCATTTTAGAGTGAATGGCAGACATCATGCTTCTGTACCCTTAAATACTTCAGTGTGATTTTCTTGAGAACAAGCACATTCTCTTACATAACCATAGTACATTTATCAAAATCAAGAAATGTAATCGTGGTACCAACTATTATCTGATCCACATGTGATATTAAAAATATCTTTGATTATCCCATTATGTCCCTTAGATCTATTGTCTGTGGCATAAAGAATATATATTTTAAACCGTGAGCTCCTCCTGATTCTTCCAGTTCCAGTCCCAACACCACAGGATTCATTTGGTCTTTCCCTTCCCTGGATTTGAATCTTTCCTTCTCCAACAGGACGAAGCCCGGCTCCTATTATTCTCAATATGTTTACTCATTTGCTCAGTGCCAGAATACACAGAAAGTACTTTCAGAATTATTAAACCATACTACAGAGAAAACAAAGCTACTAACTAGAGTTCCTTATTTGTTTACAGTATTTTTTTTTTTAATTTAGATTGAATGTATTTGGACAAAGTACTGTGTTCTAAAGTTACTTGAGTTAGCGCTTCGCTTTGCTTTAGTGTAAACATGCTATTCGTTTGAAATGCGGTTTGACTCCCTGGTTCCCATATTCCATTTTAGGGTTCTCCCCGCTCTGGAATTGTAAATAACACAAATAAAGCGCCATAATGAGTGTTTGTTATGTCCTTGTTATGGTGGAAATCATTATTCTGAACCATTTTCAGCCATGTTTAGCAGAAAGACGTTCTAATAACTCTGGGTATTAATACTTCTGCCTTCTGAATTTACATCAGCAGGAGTCCTTGGGCAACAATTTCAGCAACCCTCACGTGGAAGCCTCTAGTCAGCGTGAAATTTGTGAAGGTGCCCTACTGCTGACTCTGGAAGAGAAGATGTTCTCTGAAGATATGTGCTGTCCAGACAGTGGCGGTGTCTGTGAGGGTGCGTGTGCGGGCGGCGGGCCCCGGGCCAGGGTGCTCCCCTTGGTCAGCGAGCTCGAGGGGGACCCCTTCCGGCACATTCCCATGGAAGACGAGTATGTGGACAGGCCCTCCCAGACCCCAGACTCTTCGCTGTTCCTCACTCAGCCTGGGAGCAAGTCCACACCCCCTTTCCCTGAGCCCCTGGAGGTGGGGGAGAATGACAGTTTGAGCCAGTGCTTCACTGGGACAGAGAGCCTGGCCGATTCTGAAAGCTGCCATTTCGCCGAGCCCCCGTGCAGGACTGATTGGATTCCCACGGCCTCCGAAAAGGACTTGCAAAAAGAAGTGGAGGGTGGCCATTGCCCCCACTGGGGGGCAGCCCGCGGCAGCTCGGCAGAGGGCTGTGCAAACTGTGGGAACCCGCCTGGGGAGGCCCGGGAACCCCGCATGGCTTCGCCGCAAAGCGGACCCTTGCCCCAGTGTGCCTATGGCATGAGCCTTGCGCCCGAAGATGCCGCCGCCGGGCCTGGCCAGCCCACCGACGGGGCTGACCGAAGGCTCCCCGGCTCCGTGCGGGGGGGCCCTGGGTCTGGAAGCGCCTCCAGCGACCAGCCACCTGCGTCTGGTAAGTGATGTCCTGCTCTCTCTCGCTTCTGAGCAGAGAGGCCTGTTCCTGGTGCAGTGTCTGGAGGCAAGGGGCACAGACCGTTTGGGGAAGAAGGACGCTAACATGGGGAGGATGCCACTCGAACCTGGTCTCCTGATAGGCCTCTTGGCAGGGTGGGTTTTGATTCAGTCCCCACATTGAGGCTGTGGATTGTGCCCCCTGTCCCCACCCGGGGGGCCGTCTCTTCTCTTCCACGTGCCCCGTGCCCAGCACTGACCATCTGGGGGCAACGTCCACATTGACCTCGGGATCCCCTGTCGTTGAGGCATTGCCTCAGATCTCGGGGTTTTGTTTTTGTCTTTAAAGCAGCCTCTACCTCACATCTCCCCTGAGAAAGCTTTTGTAATTGTCAGGGGGACAAACAACACTGTTCAGTTAATCCTTAATTAATTAATATTTATTCAGAGTAGCTTGTTGGTTCTATACCAAATTAATGATGCACCAAAGCTGTTCTTTGATGCTTTATATGAGAAGCCCCTTTTACAACCGCTGCATGTAATATATTTATGGAACCAGGAGGATCATTTTACAATTTAAAATCGTTATAGAGATTTATCACTGCAGCACTGCTTGAGCATGAATAGCCCACCAATTATAATATTATAACTTTTTTTTTTTTCACAAGGGTAAAACACCATCTGTTTGATGATGTAGTTAGAGGGAAATCTGCCACTGATGGTGAGGGCTCTGGGTACTGTTTACCACATGGCGGGGGTCGGGGATCTCTTTGAGAATCTTCTGACAGCTGTAGATACTCTCTCCAGAAAAATGAATATATGGATATATGCTATTTAAGGGGCTGCACAGAATCCTCCCACCCTCAAAAAGAAAAAAGCAAAAAGCCCATTCGTGGACCTCCTTTATCCTGGGATGCCTTTTCTTTTTCATTCCTGCCTCTTTATTTAGACAGCAAGTAGTGCTAGCAGCTGCTGTTTGAATTATTTTATAACCCTGAGGTAGCTAGATCCTGCCCTGAACACAGAGACCCTCCTGCCTCATGTTGCTGATGGCTGCCCCTGGCTTATTTGGTAGAACAATGTACTTTCATCTGTCTTCCAAGCTTTGTGGTTTTGCTGCAACCATACAAATCCACTGATGTGTAAATTCTATGACATCAGTTCTCAGTCAGATTGAAAGGAGGAGATACATTGGGGGATATTTTTCAAAGAACTGATTTGTTTTTCCTTCCGAAGACCTCCACATTAAGATTTTAAGGAATTTCCATAACTAAAAGTTTGGTTCTCTTGTTCCTTTGTATAATTCCATTTCTTTTTTTAGTAGTTAATTTTCTTCCTGTTGGTCATAGAGACATACAAGAACACGAGTTTAGGGGGCTGCGGGGGGGGGGGGTGGCGTGGGGAGGCCCGAGCTGAGCGTAGCAGTGACCGTGTCCTGGTACCATGGCCAGGGGCAGACCAGTTTTTCCGTTAGTGACGCCAGGAAGGTGATGTTTGCCACTGTGTGAAAATCGTCAGCAGCTGTTGGAAGAAAAGACTTGGCCAAATTTAAAGAGATTTTTTTTTTTTCCCTTAGTGTCCTGAAGTCAAAAGCCAGATCTCAGTGCCCTAGTCTGGTTTTCATTACCATTTATTTCTCCAGCACTAAAAAAAGAAAAAAAATAGTGTGTCATCAACTAAATGGTGCTGCTTTGCAGGAAGTTTACACTGCTTTCTCTCTCCTCGTCTGGTGCTTCGCCATGCGACCCATCTGTGGAGAGTCTGCCTGTGGGTGCCAGCAAGAGGGCCAAATTCATTCTCGCCCCAGGAGGAGCGGCGGCCAGATTCAGTTTTGAGGCCATGCTCTTCTCCCCATAATTACTTCTACATGAGCAGGCCTTCTGGTGTCTGGTCAAAATAGCTCTTTCTCATTATTGCTTTTTTTTTTTTTAAAGATTGTCATTATTTATGTTCTATAAAATGTGTGAAAGAGGATGGAGGTTGGGTGAAAGATCAGAAGGAGTCTAATCCTATTTGATCTCCTGAAAGCCACTGTTGCTCTTGGGGACTTGAAAGAGGTGGCCTTTTTTATTAGGTTTTAGATTTTTATTTGTGGGTATTTAAAACACACACACACACAACCAAATCAAATGACATGATTGGGCACTTCCTCAGTAAGGATGAGTATCTCCTTTGCTCTCAGCATCCCTTTGAAGAAAATGATGGTTCTTCAAACAGTTCTACAAGTGTAACTTTTGAAAATAATATCCAATGTTAAGGTTATTCTAGCAATGTTATAACCCTTCAAGAACGGTAAGAATGATTAGCAAAGACCAATACGGGAAAAACATATATTTGGTTATGTCTTATAAAACCATTTCTTAATTTACATCTTAAATTACTACCCTGATGACATAATGGAGGCGCCCTTGGTTACAAATCCTTTCACCTGGAGTTTGGAGAATTCTCACTGTGTCCTGAAAATTCGTTCATGTGAAAGAAAGAATCACTTCTTACAACTAATGCGTCTGTAGTGGCCGGGGGCTTGCTTTTGGCTCCTGAAATCGCTTTCTTGCTTCAGCTGCTTTGGAGTTGGAAACAGTTGTTTATTTATAGGGTCCACGGTGGTTATTAATGAACAGCAACTACATATTTGTTTTTCTATCATATCTTTATTGAGGGTCTACTGAGCCCCAGAGACTTGGGAAAACCGGCAAAACAAGTAGAGATTGAGGTCAGGGAATGGACAACTGAAGAAATCAGTAACGTGAGACAGTAAGGCCTTGGGCAGCCTGCCGCCCCTGCCCCCACCCCGCCTGCTGCCCCTTCCGCACCCCACCTCCCCCCCAACCTGCCACCCCTCGGCCTTCTCTCCCCCAAGCCCCCCAACCTAAGTTTTGGCCAAAGCCAGCCCCTTTTACTACAGACACCTCTCACTTGCCTCTTCTGCTCTGTCATGTGCTTCTGCTAGTGTGAGCTGCCCTGTCCGCACACTGTCCCCTTTTCCAGAGCGCCCCCTCCTCCTGTCCTTCAAGTCGCAACTCCTGTGCTACTTTGGAACCAGGGAGGGCAGGTGTGCTGGCTGAGCGGCCACCCTCGCCCCCCGCCCTTCTGTGCACTTTCTGTCTTTCTCACTGAGCCCGGCAGGCGCACACCTTTATCAACAACGGGCTCTAGGTAGCACGCCATTCAGTGGGGATTTCCATGACCTTCGCCACACCTGATCTTTCCAGTATCTCGCGAGGTGGCTTAGTCACAGGGTGTGAAGGTCATCCATTCAGCCAGTCATGAGTAACTAGAGGAACAGGAGACCATATCTCCCTGTTTGTTCCCTAAAGTCACTCTCAGCCTCCCACATTTTTAGTCTGTTCTGAGAGCTGGAGGCCAAGCAGGGGATGGAAGGACTGGCCTGAGCTGTCCTGGACGGACCTCAGTGTCCTGGGCAGAGGAGGCAAGGTGAGCTGGTTCATCCAAATGGCAGTGCACACCAAGGCTGATTCCTGGGAGCCCAGGGCACTGGAGGTTGAAAGGCACCTGCCTGACCCCATTTCTCCCCAGCCTCAGTCTCCCATCCCTGGTTCCCCCTCTCTTGAAATGACTATCTTTGACCATCTGTTTCCATCCTGAAAAGACAGATAAAGGTTCTCCTACCTTAATTTTCTTCCTTTCCCTCCCCCTCCCCCAAGCAATGGACGACACTCTATCTAGTTCTAACTTTCTCTTCTTTCTGGTTGGAATGCCATCCCCTAGCTTGTGTTTCGCTTTTAGCTAAGTACTGCAAGGGCAAGTATTAGCTCATTAACCGTGTAAGTTAAGAATGATATTTTATTATTTGGTTGTTTGGCAATATTCATTGATACTAAAAGTCGATGCATTCTTTCAAAGTATATGAAAAACTTAGTTACTGTATACTTTAATTCAGTCCTGCTTGCTTTCTCTCTGTTCTAATGGGGCTCATTTTGGAAGAGTTTCATTCGTAAGCCATTCTAAGTAACTTTCAAGCATGATTCAGAATGGAACTATTAAATACTGCTTCCCTTCCCTTATCATCATCATATACTCAGTTTCTTCCAAATGCCTAAAACAGAGCTTGCATTTCCATAAAAAGGAAAATCACATGAGAAGCATATGGGTTAAATATAAGTTTTTAAAAAATTCCAAAAGAACTCCATGTAGCCTGGGTAGTTTGAGTGTATTTGTGTATATTTTTAGTGCTGTTCCTTGGGAGAAAATCTACATGACAATTGGGTGGTATTATTTGCTATAGTTCTTGTGATTTAATATTCATACGTTATGCATTTTAAACAACATAATAAGCTTTTGGGAAGAAGAGTGTGTATTACCTTGCTTAAAAATGTGAATTCTGCAGAGACTGAGTTCTTAAAACAAAGCTTGTTTTTCTCTGCCCAAGAAAGAGAGATTCCATGGAGCCGCCATGTCAAGCATGGACTTAGCAAAGTGTAGACATCTTTCTGGTTAGGATGGGACACTTCATTTGTCCATTGTTTCTGTTGACTTCAATGCTATTTTTAACTGTCTCGAGTTACCTGAAGATATTGTTAGTTAAGTCACATTAAATATTAATGTTAACCCAACCAACCCATTTTAAATGTTAGAAATTCTTCAAACTTTCTAATTTAGGAAAAATCCTCCTGTCATTCTGGCTCTCAAATCCCACTTTTAGGTAGCCTCAAATACAAGTCCCAGTCCCCTCGTGTTGAGAGATGAGGAGACTATTTTGACCTCCTGATCATCTGCTTGTGAGGTCTGTACCTTAAGCCGCTGTTCTGCTGCCATTAAATTGGCGCCATCAATATTGATTTCCTTTGTTCACTGTGTGTTGGAGACTCTCCAGTGTGCCGCAGAATAAGGGTCTGGGATAGCTGACTACTCTGGCTGAGCGAGGGGCCGTAGCCAGGCCAGGCCCAGAAAGTTCCATGGGCAGGGACACTAGGGTCTGTGCAGCAAGGGATGGCTACCTTGGCCTATGGGTCACCTCCCTTCCACCAGCTGTCTCCAGAAGGTACTATTTTCACTATCCCCGGTTCTTTTGTGAGGAAAGCTCTTTCCTTCATATACCTCCAACCCCATCTTTTTTCTCAAGTGACAGTAAAGTTAAGATCAATGCCAGGGGCAGCCTAGCCAGGGAAAGGTGTCAGAAGGACAGCCGAGGAAGGGAAGGAAGGGGGTAGTGACGGGCCCTTGCTTTGCCTTGGATTCCTGGAGGCTGAATAGACTAAAAGTCTCAGGCCTTTGTAAGGCATCTTGGATAAGCCTCATCTACACCCTCCTTCCCTTTTCATATTTCCCCTTACCAGCTACCAACAAGGGCTTCCGCGCCCCCCCCCCCACTCCGAACAGCAGAACAATCTGGGGCTTCCTTGGCCCTCAGTGGGAAGAGTTACCCCTTTGGGGCAGATATCAACTACAGGAGCTATCCAGCCATGCCCAAAAGGAGGCCTAACAGCACCCACACAATCATGCAACTTGCTGACATGGGGACCCACTGACTTGCCCTCTCTGGTCTACTTGCATAACCCTAAACACCTTTCTGTCCTAAAAGGTAGAAAGCACATTGTAAGGAATTATTTGCTATTGAGAAGGACAATTCAGGACTTACGTGTATTACAGGAGAAGGATATTACCAACTCATTCTAAACCCTGTGCTACAGGCAAGTCATCACTGACTTGTGTGAGGAGAAACAAGACTATGGGGGTTTAGTGCAGAACGATATAGACGAGTGTTCAAACCAGTGACAGTCATAATGATGAATTAGTTCAGCAAAGAAAACAAAAGTTGGTTAGATTTCTGGAGGAAAGTGCCCTCTTGGTCCTTAAGACACGTTGAGATCCGCCAACAAGACACGGATGGAAAAATAACATTACTGCCCAGCACATTCCCCCCATCTCTCTCCCTTGGAGGTCCACCTGCCGGGAGCAGTAATGCCATCAGCGTCCCTGTGACTGATTCTCTGCGATTCCCCGAGCATTTTCAAATCCATCTTCGTTTGAACCTTACACCATCCTGCGGGTGTTCATTCATTCACTTCTTCTTTCATTTAACAGGTATTGTGTGCTACTCTGTGCAGCTGCATCCTCCAGGCTAGCAGGGCTTGAAACTTGATTCTCATTTCACAAATGAGCACACCGAAATCTGGAGAGGTTCTTAGGTGGCTTGTCCCAAATCCCGCAGCGAGGGAGGGCCGAGCAGGACCAGACCAGAGCTTCCAGACCCCTGCTCTCTCCTCTGTCCCTTCCCACTTCTTACCCTCCTAGACTGAAAACTCATCCCTTTAGTCAGCAGTGAGTACCTTCTGCTCTTCAGAGACCACAAAATCAGGATGACATTGACATTATTAGATGACTGGCAGGTGAGTCTGCATTAAGACAAGCCATGAAAAAAGAAGGCTCTTTGACAGTTTCCCTCCTTAAGGCAGAGAGGGGAGAAAGAAGCCAGCCTGGAATGCTCCCATGCAAAGTAGCTGCGAGCTGGTGTTTGCAATGCACCCAGCCCGGCGTGGAGGGAGCACTCAATAAATTCTGTACTGGGGGCGTTGTTTCCATTACTATTGTTACTATAATGGGTGCTCTCTTAACTGTGTACACCTAAACATAGATTAGCACACATTCTTCCCTCCCTCTGTAGAGTAAGCCCACAGCACACTGATTACTCACACCTAATGGATCCCTCCAGAACACCCAGGCCCTTCTGCTCCCACTTGGTGAATGGCTGTGCGTACTAAATCCATGGGTGTTCCCTGTCCTGGGACTGAGTTGATCCTATTAAAACTGGTGAGCTGGTAAAAAGAAGTGAGTTTGAAAAGCATGAGAACTATTTCTGTGAAAACCGTTCAGTGCTTTGGGACTATTCAAAGAATGAGTTGCTAAAATCTTTTTGCTGTTGAAGCTGAGGTGGATGAGACAACTATGAACGTTGAGGGAAGACAACTCTAGAAGGATTCTGCACTTAGACTGCTTGGCAGGTGGCTTGGTTCTCATTGCACTTTAAAGAAACCAAGACTCTAGACATAGGCAGAGCATCAAAGGTACCATCGATACCATCACTAGACTTTCTTAAAGGGACGAGCCTCAGTGCTACACCAGAAAGCTGGTGTCGAACATTTCACAACAAATGACAGGTGGCTCTGAACATTGGGGAAACATGTCATAGGATCCCTGTTGTAGTAGCCTCTGGGACTCAGTGTCCTCCCAAACATCAAGTTCTTTATCAGTACAGAAAATCAGATTCACAAACACTTCTGCGATACTGAAGGATATCCAACTTATAAGAGGTTACCTCCAAAAAGAGTGACACTGAATTAAAGCATTGGTGTGGGGGAAGAACCCAGAGCAATACTCCTAAGAGCTGCCTGCTGCTCAGGACCCGCTTCACCATTTCCAGAGCCCAGGGAAAAATGAAAACACGAGGCGTCCATGTGCAAAAATTAATAAGAAATCCAAGATGATGACAGCAGAGCATTTAATCAAGCATGGCCTTCTGAGGGTCGGGCACCATTAACTGCACAGGTCATGTGCCCATGAAGACAGCTCCGTAGCCACTTACTGTCGTTGGCAGATCAGTAGAGCTTTTGAAGGAAGTTCTAGTCTGTACCAGTTTACTACTCTCATAAAAGTCGGCAGTACGGAATGGGCTTGGACTTGGTCGAAGGTGGTTTTTGTCATTAATTGTACCTTGAGTAAAAAAAAAAAAAAAGAAAATGTGAAGAATAAAATTGCTTTAGAATCTTACTTTTCTAGATACCTTTTCTTTACATCCTAATTATCAGGAAATTAAAGGCCTTGTTCTTGTCCACCCCCCATTCTGTCCCTCCCCCACCCCCAAAAGAATAATATTCTTGATCCAGTCTGAGTCAGAGGATCCTGAAATGTCTAAATATATCTTAGGCAAAAGGATTTGAGTTCCATTTTAGATGGAAAAAAAGAATATAGATCCTATGGGATATATCAAAGATATTGTTTGCCCCGAGGTAAATTGGCATGGGATGAAATTCTTAATGTGAATAATTAAACAAGATCTTGATGTGCAAGATGATAAGAAAAAATGGGCTTTGACTTGAGCTCAGACAAACTGAAGATTCTGACCAGGAAGAAGGTAAACAACAGCGTGTGGATTCATGAGGATGATTTGTTGGGAAATAAAATTTAAAATGAGGGAGAAGTCGTATATACCATGACATCAGTAGATAAATCTCCGTATGAAGAGGACGAAGAAGATGGGAGATTAAATTCAAAGCCATAAGTCAATCACACAGGGGCTAGTGATGCCCTCTGTTAGCACTCCATTATTCTACTGAGACCAACAGAACCAGCAGTCACTGATGTTGTAATAATAGACCGAGAAAATCATACTTTTAAACAGCTTTTTAAATTGCTTTTAGTAAACAAACATGGTATATTTAAATTAGAATAGAATGTTGGTGGTATCTTCATACTGTTGTTAATTTCTCACTTTTTTTTTTTTAGAATTTATTTATTTATATGACAGAGAGAGCGACAGCGAGAGAGGGAACACAAGCAGGGGGAGTGGGAGAGGGAGAAGCAGGCTTCCCGCAGAGCAGGGAGCCCGATGCGGGGCTCCATCCCAGGACCCTGGGACCATGACCTGAGCCGAACGCAGACGCTTAACGACTGAGCCACCCAGGCGCCCCTCTCACTTTGACTTCTGTTAACTAGTGATCTCTCGACTGGGAGGACTTCCGTGCCACGGTCTCACTCCTGCTGCCACCACAGGAGAGGCCCCGGTACCAGCGCTGGGTCAGTAGTTGCTGAGTTACTTGGAGCCGTCATTTACAAGTCCATATCTTGGGCATCTTTTTAAACTTAAAACACATAACATTCACAAGGATTATTTTTAGTAAAGGGCCATATGTGTTGGCTGATGATAGTTTTTTTTTTTTTTTACATTAACCTCGTGATCTTAATTTCCACTCTCTCTGTCTTTAGTGTGGCATGAGAAATTGTAGACATTTACAAAGCAAATTTGAGCCCAGGATCCTTCTGCCCTTTTCATGTGTTTTGTTTTGTATCTTTTTTCAACAGTTCTCTTGCCCATGTCTCCTTACCTACTAGTTCAGCCGTTTGTGGATGTTGTCTTTTGCGTTGAGTGTGACTCACTTTTATTTGGGTCTTGCATTCACTTGAGTTTTTACAGAAACAGTTCCCCTTTTTTATCACACTTACATTTCACCACTTTACAAAATATATAGTTAATTAGATTTCCTAATGAGTTCAACTGGTAAAAACAGAACTGAGAACTAACTCGGTAACTGGTGGGAGAAGAAAGACATAGACATACTAGAAAGTAGACTCCTAGCATAGAGTACACCGTATGTTAGGAGCACCTGTTGGTATATTTCAGAGGACATGGAGTGATCCAGGTAGCTGGTGAATGGAAACACTAGCTGGCCTCCCCCTTGTTGCTTGGGTGGGGGGTCATTAGGCAAATAAATCCCCACCACCATCTTGAAATATACCCCATACAACTGCCTATGAGAGAAATAGCATGAGTCATAAATCTTTTTGATTTGTTGCTCACACTTGAAATCTGTTTTCATTTGAAATCCTTATAGTTTCCTGGGTCACTGGGCCTCCATCTCAGCTTCTCTGAAGGTACTTTGTGGGTGGAGGGAAGGCTCCCCAATGGGATTTCCTGTAGGCTGTTGGTATTTTAGTCAGACCATCCAAAATATGCTTTCCAAACTTGGGGAAAATCTCTTCTTGTGGAGTGGTGATAGAAAAGTTGTATAAATTATTAAAGCTGAGTCACAGTAGATAAGAAAAAATGAGGAAGTTAACAGTGAGGAGCTATTTTGATGTTCATCTCTTCTCAGTATGAAAGATTCTGTTTCTGATACTGAGTGTTGGGACATTTCTGCATCTGCTTGGTTTATGGCATTTATTTTCACCTGGGTCATTTCTAGAGTTATCAATTTTTAAAATAGAAGAGTAATAAGAATAGCAAGTTTCCTAACACTTGTTGAACTTTCTATTTGTTTCCCCAAAGGCTCATCAATTCAAGACTGGTCAAATCTAGTCACCCACAAAGAAGTGATGGTAGACCCCCTAGGGACCAATCACCTCTCAGGGTTCAGAAGGAAAGAGTGATTTATAGGATTTCTTTTTTCCATTTTAGTCTTATGAATCTCTTTTGTTCCAGGAGTTAAAGGTGTTAAGGAAATTGATTTAACCTCTGCTAAATACTGAGCCTGGGTGGACCCATGGCCCTCCAGGGCTGAACTATTAGGGACCTCTGTGGAAGTACAAAGGTGTGACAATCTGGTCACCGGGGAGGCTGGGCTGGTGGGCTCCAGGGTCCTATCAGGCAACGACCTTCCCTCCAGCGGTGCATTCCCTTACTGATGCACTTGGCCACAGCCAGGCCACTGGCTGTTTGCAGCCGGTGCATCTCCCGGACGCACACCCTTTCCCAGGTAACGGCTGCACCTGTTACAGTCTAACACCTGGTGTGCTCTCCTGCCGGTATCCTGAGTCCCATGTGGCAGACGACAAAACTGTAGCATGGCCCGTAGTCTTGCTTCTCTTTTGCCTTCTCTCTCCCTCCTTCTTCTGCCTCAGTCGGTCCTGGTGAGCTGACAAATGAAGGAACCAGTGGGAGTGTCCGATGCACTTTATTTATTTATTTTAAAGATTTTATTTATTTATTTGACAGAGAGAGACACAGTGAGAGAGGAGCACAGGCAGGGGGAGTAGAGGCGGGAGAGCCCGATGCGGGGCTCGATGCGGGGCTCGATGCGGGGCTCGATCCCAGGACCCTGGGACCATGACCTGAGCCGAAGGCAGACGCTTAAGGACTGAGCCACCCAGGCGCCCCAAGGGAGTGTCCGATGCACTTTAGACGCTTAAGGACTGAGCCCCCCAGGCGCCCCAAGGGAGTGTTCCGCTGCTAGAACAGCCTGTTTCCTTGGGAAACTTCCCTCTCACAAGACCAAGTTCTCATCAAGACTTGATGACTCACCTTCTGCGTGTTCTCTCTTCCTCTCCCCTTGTAGGAAATGTGACTGGAAACAGTAACTCCACGTTTATTTCCAGCGGGCAGGTGATGAACTTCAAGGGCGACATCATCGTGGTCTACGTCAGCCAGAACTCCCAGGAGGGCCCGGCAGGGCCGGGCAGCGGCGCGGGGGAGCCGGTGGGCCGCCCGGTGCAGGAGGAGAGCCCGCCGCGCTGCGACTCGTTCGCCGGCCTCGCGCCGCGCTTCCCGGACCCGTGCGCCGGCCTGGACGCGCGCGCGGGCGGGGGGCTGCAGGAGCGCGGCGCCCCCGGGCCCGACAAGGCGTCGCGGCCGGTGCAGGAGCAGGGGGAGGCCGAGGCCGGCGCGACAGGGGCACGGCGCTGAGCGGCCGGGGACCCGCAGCGGCTCTCGGCGCCCCTCGGAGCCGCCCTGCCCGCGGGCGGGCTCCGGTCTCTGCGTCTCCAGCCCGGCCTCCGCGGGCTCCGCAGGGGCCGCG
>NW_023270854.1:13585960-13697080 GCF_011800145.1 Mirounga leonina | reverse complement strand
GCCTGGGCGGGGCCTGGGGACGGCGCGCACCTGCGCCTGGGCGGGGCGGTGGCCCGATCCGCTCCCTGACGGCCCTCCCTTTCGGTACCTCCGCGTCAATGACCCGACATTCAGCGCGCACCTTGCTCTTTGTAGAATCGGGCACTTTTTAAAAACCTGCAGTTGTTATGACCATTTACTGATACCCACAGTCACGTATCAACTGATGACACAGGTACACGTCGCTCCACTTTTTACCTCCTCTTAGGGTTTTCCTCCGTCCCCTCCTATTCCCCATTATCATTTCATCAGTAGTTTGTCTCTTTATGGCATCTGTTTTAATGATTGTTCTGTTCTCTCTGGGTCCGTTTTTTCCCCTTATATTTGTATTTCATTTCCATAACATTTTCTTAATACTCTTCCCCCCTTTTGTTTTTACTCTGTAAGGATTTTCTTGAAAATTCTCCTAAGGGTGCTGGTCTTCTTTATATATTTTCTTTTGCACCCCTTCTTGAAAGTAGGTTGCCTGTGTTTTGGTGATGGGTTTTTTTTGGGGGGGGGGTAGGCAGGGAGGTCTGTACTAAGCACTTTCGGTGAAAAGGCCAGGACTGTGAAGCCTAAAGGGAGGCTCAGGAGCAAATGGAGAGGATTTTCGTTTTTGAAAAATTTCCTGTGTTCTCGTGTTTTTTTTAAAGGAAGGAAAAAGGGATACCCTACTTTCCCCCTGAATGTTTTTAAGTTTCTGTCAATCCGCAGGCAGAACTAAGCTGTAATGTGTCCTTCTTTCCCTCACCCCAAAAATGGCTCACCCCTGAGGTGAATGTATTTACTCATTCCAGCAGAGGCAATCAGGTACTTTGGTAACTAAATCTCTAAAATCCAAGTTGCTGCAGCTTGGCAGTCTTATTCTTAATGTCTCTCTCAAAAATACGTGAGAAATGAATAGGACACAGGATAGCCCGAGTACAGGGTGAAAAGCAGCTGCCAGGGAAATTCAAGAAAGCAGGGATGGGGCACCTGGGTGGCTCAGTCAGTTAAGCATCCCACTCTTGGTTCCCACTCAGGTCATGAACTCAGGGTCTCTGACTCTGCTTGAAATTCCCTCTGCCCCTCCTCCTGCTCTCTCTTTCAAATAAGTAATAAATAAAATCTTTAAAAAAAAAAAAAGGAAAGAAGGGATAAAACTGAAATGTTAATTTGTGTTTTCTTTTTCTAGATAAGAAGTGCATAAGTGTGTTTAGGCAATAGACCCTAATTTCTTCCTAAATAATTGTGCATCTGTAATTTAGCCTTGTAGAAATATGGAAAACATTTCTGCTATTTTCCAAAGCATCTTATTTAAAAACCAAATCCTCATATTGTGAATTTAAGAAAACTTATCACAGAGATACTTTTCTCTTAGATCAGCCTGCTTGTGAGGAAACACACAGCATGAGTCAGATTGAAAGGAAATACCTGGGTTCTTCCATCTGTTGTGGTCAGTGAGTATTTGTTCTCATATACCAAAGAAAAGTTAAAATACCTAAGCACATTAAAATTAATTTTGTGAATCTGGTAGGTTTTAAGAGTGCTAATAGTGGTCAGTGTCCAGATTTAAATGGCCACAGGTGCCCAGCTGAAGGAATGACCATTGGTCACTGGTTTCTCCTTACTGGTTGCAGATCTCTTGGAAGTGCTGGAATAGTAGCAGTCAATTATGACTTTTTTTTTGAGAGAGAGAGAGAGCATGATTGGAGGGGTGGAGGGGGGTAGAGGGAGAGGGAAAGAGAATCTTAAGCAGGCTCCACACCCAGTGCAGAGCCCGACGCAGGGCCCCATCTCACCACCCTGAGATCATGACCCAAGCCGAAATCAAGAGTCAGATGCTTAACCGACTGAGCCGCCCAGGTGCCCCTCGATTATAATTTTTAATGGAGAAGCAGAGGGTGGCTCTATAATTTATGGGACTTCTTAGCTTACATAAAAAGCTGCAGGAAGTAACTGCACTGCCGGGATGATTAGTTTGTGGGAATTTACTGTCTGTTCTGCCCATTTAGTTAACATCCATCCAAAGAGAGATGTCATAAAAATGGAAGAAACCACTATACCTTTTGATATGGAGTGTATTAAACAGACAAAATGTGGTTCACAGAATAGAATGCTAAAGCTAAAGACCTGAGTCTCTACCATGACTATCATCATCTCATGATACTCCTTTCACCTTTCTGTGCTTTCATATTTCTTTCTATAAAAAAGCACTAGTGATCATTTTTGACACTTACCCAGAGAAAACAAAAGGATGTTACAGTGAATGTTTAAGTATCTTGAGCTCCTTCAATAAAAGGTGCTAAATAAATACATAAGAATCTACTTTCAGAAAAAGGTGGTATTCTTTCCCACCCTGATCCCTACATTCGATATTGATCCAAAGACAGTTAAGTGGTAGAAATGTATGGCAAATAGAGGTCTGTGTCTATGTATTACAGAGACATATATGACAGATGTAAACAGAATAAAATGAAGACAATAATGAAAAATTTGGGGGGAATGTGCTAAAGAGATTATTAAACTTAGAGTTCACCATAAAAGTTTTTTTTTTTTTCATGGCTTGCTTGAACAGGGCTCTTTGTAAAATAATTGATGTGACTTATTCCTGATCTCTGTGGTCTGAAATGTTGGTTATGTTATTTCTTATCAGTGGAACCCTCAACAACAGAGTTGAGACAGAAAATGCTTTGCTTTGACGATGTATCTGCTGTTGATCTCATAAGAAAATTCTTTAAAATACAGGTTGGCTGTGCAGTGAAAGAGTTGAAAGGGAAATGGAGTCTAGGGTCTCCTGCCCACATTTAGCTCCACTACCAGAAGAAGGAAGAATTCATTTCTCTCTCTACCTGTAAGTGCAAAGAGCAGTTTGAATGTGATGTACTCGAACCTTCCTGTGGCGAGAGGAAGGGGTTCCTGCTATGTAACAAGCACCCCCAAACATAGTGGCTTAAAGCAACCACCCTTTATTCTGTGGGTTGGCTCAGCTTGGCTGGTTCTTCAGGCCTGGGTGAGCCTGGTAAGACTTGCTTACCCATGTGCAGGCTGGCTGGCTGGCTTGCTGGCTGGGGTTAGTGGGGCCAGACTAAACACTCCCCATGTGCTCCCTCATCCTTTCAGCAAGCTAGTCTGGCCTTGCTCTCTGGTGGTGGCAGGTTTCTGAGAGAGCAAGCGTGCCAGGCTTTTTGAGGCCAACGCTCAAACTGGTATGCTGTGACTTCTGCCACACTCTGTTGGCCAAAGCAAGACACAGGGGCAGCCCAGTTTCAAGAGTTGGGGGAGACAGACCCCCTGCTCTAAGTGGGAAGAGCTGCAGTGTGAGAGAGGAAGAGGGATGGATGCAGGGAGGGGAAGAATGATTCCCTTTTACCATCTGTCTACCATTGGAGTATTGTTCAGAATAAAATGGTGCGGAATAAAACGCTCCCAGAGCTCATCTGGGAGCAGGAGAGGGATGGATGTTCCTAGCCCCTAAGGAGTGCTTCCATCACTGGTGATCACATTCCTACAGAGGGACACCCACTTCCATATTTAAGTATTGAAATTCCTTCCAAAGCCAAATATCCATGGTTGGGGGCCTGGATCGACTGTCCTAGTGCATTCCATTGGCACAGGTCATTGAAAAGCGACTATTTGTAAAGTCAAGAAAACTGATGAGACACTTGGGTAGAGGAATCTGTTATATAAACAGATAAAAGATGTCACGTTCACTCTTTGTGCTGACTCAACAAACTATTTATGATCGGTACTGGGCAAAAGAGTGAGTTTGAGCAAAGGTTCTGTCTCTGGTGGAAGAGGTGTCATTTTGAAACATTTGCTCTTTGACAGTCTCCAAGGGTACATGGCTCCCCTTGGCCATCTGCTCTGGGGAGCTCTGGGGTGCTCTGGCACCAGTTGCATAGCCCCCTTTAAGGGGAGGGAATAAGCATTCAAAGGCCTAAACGTTCAGTTGGTGAGTCATCATTTTTATTTATGCTTGGGCCCTGAGCATCCCTGAGAAAGGAGGTGAAGCTAGCTAGAGTCCTAAGGCATCTGGGGACATCCTAGAGAGTTAGGGAAGACCTTGGACATTGCTCTGCAATAGGGCACCAGAGGAGCTTCTGGGAACAGAGATTATGTGGAATTCCTGCCACAGCATGCCGCCCCCACCCCCGCCCCCACCCTTACCCCCCCGACTGCCGCCAAGGAGGGGCTGTGCTGGCCTGTGAACAGACTGCCTTGCAACAATGCCTTGCCAAAAAGAGGTGGGGACCCAAAATCGGGTACTGGTGGGGCCAGCAGCAGGCACAGCATGTCGGGTGGAATCACTGAAGCCAAGCCCAGAGGGGCAGGGGGCCACAGATGCTGGAGACCCTGGCCCGACACCCCCATGGATGCCCCCACTAAGGAACTGCCTCCCTTAGGAAAACAACTCAGTGTCCCCAAAGGTCTGAACAAGGGGAGCACAGAATACATTTCCAAGTGGGGAGGGACACCTAAGTGACCTCTGATTGTGACCTTCGATGATTCCCTTCACCCTGGCTTCTCATGCTCTTGTGAGCCTGACTCTCTCTCTAGGTCTGTCCACCTCGTTACTGCACAGTTACCTTGACCCCAGGGTGAGGTTGAAACCCCTGCTTAGTTTGCATCTCTTTCCTCCATTCCCCCTAGTAAAACTGACATGCAGGAACACTTTCCCCCCCAAAATCTTCATTTAAGAATAAGATTGCCAATAGCATAAAAGTTAAAATGACAAATTCCAGGACGTTTCCAGTATCTTCCTTCTACTGCAAGGCACTGGAGACGTTCCCCTGTTCCCCCGTGTAATGGAGCAAATAGAAGAGTCGCAGGCAGACCCGGAGTCAAGAGCCAGCCCTGCTGCTTCCTGACTTCCCTCGAGCAGCCACCCTCCTTAGCTCTACTTCCCACATGTGTAAATTGAAGATAACCCTATTAGTTTATAGGGTTGGGGTGAGGATGGGATGGGATGAGAGACAACCGTGCACCAGCAGATCTCCTGGAAGATGTTAGTGGGAGAGACCATCTGTTACACGTCACCCTCCCCCTGTCTCTCACAGCTGTCCATTCCTGGACACAGTGGTGGCCTCAGACGTCGTGTCCACTTCCTGAGTCGGGCCACACAACTATTAACTAACCCTGCTGCCCACCTCAGACACCTTCCCACTCTTTGAAACTAGGTCCAAGAGGTGCGCCTTTTCCATTGTAAATTCACAAGACTGCGGTAGCTGACCCAAAGTTGTCATCTCCTGATGTCACATGGAGGGAAGGGGGCTAATGCTGTGTAGCCCCCCAGTATACCGCCTTCACTGGCCAGTACAATCAAAATGGGCACTGGGGGGCCTTTCTGTCCTGGCCTCTGATATTTGGGGAGAGTGAGGGATACCGGGGTGTGCAGGTTGAAAGGCTGTTTCTTTTTCTCCTAGTTTGGGAAGCATAATAAATTGGCCACCAGCTTGGAAGAGGTGGCATTATAGGTCCAAGCCCCTTCAGGGTTGGGAGTGGACTGGAGCCCTTCCCTGTGACTTAGGCCGTTGATTTCTTATGGGCAGGTGTAGCCCTAAAAACAAGGCTATGTGGACTATGAAGTCATGAGAAAACTACCTTCTTGTGATGAGACTCTGACGAGTTGTCTTAATTTAGGCAGAGGCAGTAAAACATCTTACCCTCAAGTGGAAAAGCAAATTCAGCTTAGTGGCTTTCATCGCCTATTCCAATGACAAAGGAAGCATGAAAAAAAAAAACATATTTAAGGTTCTTAAAAGAGCTTTTTCTCAGTGGGAAAACAAACATAATTTTTCCTATCAGGTTTATTGAGTTTGTGATTTATATCCAGTAAGATTCTCCCCTTTTTAGGGGAGATTTTAACCCTGGAGCCTCCCCTCCCCTCAGCAGCGACTCTTCTATTTGCTCCATTACACTTTCTAGGTATACAGTTTTAGTATAAGTTTTTGACAAAAATTTATGGTTGTGTAACCACCACAATCAAGATAGAGACTATTTTCAGCACCCTAAGATTTCCTGTTTCCCTTTGTAATCAATCCTCTTTGTTTTACCCCCACCCCTGGGCAACCACTATCTGTTCTCTGTCCTTATAGTGTTGCCTTTTCTGGAATGTCGTATGAATAGAATCCATTTGAGTTTGGCTTCTTCCAGCATAATGCCCATGGGCTGCATCTGAGTTGTTGGGTGCTTCAGTAGTTGGCTCCTTTTGATGGCTGCATAGTATTCCGTGGTAAGGATGTACCACAGTTTATCTGTTCACCAACCTTTGGATTCCTTCCAATTTGGGGCGATTACAAATAAAGCTGCTATAAAAACTTGTGTGGACATGTGTTTTCATTTCTCCTAGGAGTGGGATTGTGGGGTCATAGGGTAAATATATATATATGGAATTGCAAAATCATTTCTCTTAAGTGGCTGTGCCATTTTGCACTCAGGTCAGCAATGAATGAGAGTCCAGTTGTTCCATGCTTTCATCAGCACTTGGTATTGTCAGTTATTTGTTTTAATTTTAGCCATTCTGCTAGACCTATAGTATCTCATTGTGGCGTTAATCTGCAGTCCACGATTTTTTATTTTCTAGAAAAATTAAGTTTCGGGAGATGTATACCAGTAATATTTATTCAGAGTAAATGTTTTCCACAATAAAAACTCTTTTCACAGTGGGACTCCCAGTGTCAGGGCCGAGAGCCACCACTTACTCAGTGGACTGTCACATCCTATAAGGCTTTCTGGAATGAAGCAGGCACACTTCTAGGGAGCACGTTCAACCATGGAAACTGTGAGTTTGTGATAAACATGCTGACATAAATGTTTGTTATTGGTTGAGGAAATATGGAATATTTTTCTATTGATATTTTCTGATTTCATTATTTTTATATTCATAATATTGTAATAATGAGTGACTGTGTAAGGAGGAAAAAAAGTAAAGACAAACTCTTATCTTCTGTGTGTGGAAATGGAGAGAGCAGGTGGCCTCGGGAAAGGCTGTCGGTCACCTGAATGTAGGGCCAGGTAGTGTCCTGTTGGCCTGGAGGGTAAGGGAGCTGTTGTCTCCTGACAAAAATGCCTCCACACCTGCCCCTTGGTCTGCAGAGCTAGTGCTGGGGGACAGAGCAGCTTCCTGAGAGGGTCAACACTAGGGAGCTTCTTGAAGGATCAGGAGCATCCTAGTGAGGTCCTCCAGCAGGAAGGACACCAAGGGCTCCCAAGGGGCTCTTGCACTGGTGGTGAAGGGTTGGGCTGGACAGGTGGGTGCACCTGGGGCCCAGCACCTCTGACTCCACTCTAGAGACTAAGGCTGTGCGTGAACAAGGTAAATGTGATTTTAACCCTGGAGCCTTCCCTCCCCTCGGCAGTCCACAGTATCTGTATGAGTGGGACAGTGTTGGACAGTGACCAGAGACTGTGACGATGCACAGCTGAGCTCACTAGCCTTTCTCAGCCTCTCTCAGGGGTATTTGGAAGGAAAATCTGTTCCCTTTGGATTGAGTAAGAGCTTGGGGTTCTTGGATGACTAGAGGGGGAGACTTCACAGGTGAGCAATTTGACATATGGGGCTCCAGCAATTAATAGGAAAAATAAAAGAGGTGTGGCTACATTTATATGTGCAGGTGGTAAAGTAGAATATGCCAGAGACGGACAGATGATGAAAAAAGAGGAATCAGGACAGTTTGAATTTGACCACAACTACCCCTCCCTCCCCAGAAGACCAAAATCTTTCACATGGACTCCATGGCCCCCAGCCCTCCAGGATCATCTCACGCCACTCTCTTCCACTCCGGTGGCACTGGTCTTCTCTCCAGTGCACACACCTCCAGCCTCAGGGCATTTGCACATGCTGTTTTCTCTAGCTGCAGTTTACTTCCACAGTTCTTCCCCTGGTCCTGACTTCTACCCTGTCAGATAGACAGGGAAGGTATTAGTAACTATTTTTTTAATAGAAATAGAAATTTTTTAATAGAAATTTTTTAACCAATCAGAAAATGAGGACAGTCTAGATGGGGAGAGGCCATGACATGGACTAGGGGTCACTGATGAGGAGAAAGCATCAGAACCAGGGAGTCCCTCTGGCTGCCCCTCCCCAGCCTCTTCCACTATTCCTCTCTAACTTCCCTGACCTCTTTTCTGTAGTTCCTCATTCTGTGTCTCCTTCTCTCTCTTTTCCTCTTGCTCAAGCCATTCTCTGCTCTCTGCCTTGTGCCCCAGGCACTTGGTGTACCTCCCCCTTTCCCTCCTCCCATGTGGGTCCCACATTCCTTATTGTTCCCTCAATGACTCCCCTGTCCCTCCCTGCCTTAATACTTGTCTCCGGACGCTTAGAGCCTCCCCTGCCTCGTCTCCTCCTTTCCTCAGTCCCTGTTCTTGTCCCTTCCCTCTGGGTCTTCCATTTCCCTCCCCCATCCCAGGGTCCCCCAGCTGCAGAGGGTGCTGTGGTGAGATCTTCTTGCTAGAGTTTAACCTTCTACTGATCACTCTTTTAGAATTTGGCCTTTTCCTAGAAGTTACCCTGTTTGTTCATCTCGCACCAGTGGGCATACTGCTTCCATTGCATGGTGAGGTACAGACCCCATCTTCCCTTAGGAAGGAGACACAAAGGGCGGGGTGTGGACTCTGCCTCACCATTTCAGCCACTGGCAGCATGTATGGATCCATAGCACTGTCTTTAAAACGGTTTTTTAGGGACACCTGGGTGGCTCAGTCAGTTAAGTGTCCAATGCTTGATTTTGGCTCCGGTCGTGATCTCAGGATCATGGGATTGAGCCCCCATGTCCCATCTGGCTCAGCGCTCAGCAGGGAATCTGCTTGAGGTCTCTCACCCTCCGCCCCTCCCCCACTTCCCCTGCATGTGCGCGCTCTCTCAAATAAATAAATCTTTTTAAAAAATTTTTTTTAAAGCCCTGCTCGATGATAGTTGAAACCAACAACTATTTCTGACTGCTTCAATGGCTTGTGCAAAGGTTTCAGGGACTAGGAACCCACTCGGGTGAAGTCAGGGAGGGATCTCAAGAAACCAGAGAAAAACAAACCCCCAAATGTTGGAAGGGCAGGACTGAGGTAGCTCCAGACACTGCCCCCCTGTTCTTCCCCCTCCTGTTCCTCCCAGTCTCTCTTCATGACCTTGCTATGCACGGTGCATATAATGGCTACTCTCTTCCCCAATCTTCAGCTCCCAAATCCTTTCATTCCCAGTGTCTACTACCCACTGGCCATATATGTATGTGTGCACGTGTGTGTAATATATAAACTTTGTGTAGGCATATGTACAGTATATAAACTATCCAGTTTATACATATGACTGTTCCAGATTCCAGGAGATAGACTCTGGTCAGCCCAACATAACTACTGAATCAGAGCATTGTTCATAGTTTACGTGGGTCAGTCCAATCAGCCGTGGCCAAGGAGGGTCACTAACATAAAATGAGGCCACCTGGGACAGTGTGTCCAGAAGAGGATGGAGGAGGGTGGACCATGTGTGCACCCTGACCCATGTGTAGCCCCAGACTGCTAGGTCCAATGACAAATACAAACACAGTGAGGATGAGATCACTGTAGGACTTTTTTCTCTTCCAACTTCTGTTATTGTTAATGACTCAAGAAAAGATATATTTTTCTAGTTGGAAGCCATGACAAGAAGCAGCTGCAGTTTAAGGGTCTGCTCTGGAGAAGTTGGGGGAAAATAGGGTTATTTAGATAAGGATTCTTTGTGTCTTCCTTCCTTTTTAAAATAGGCATTTTTATTAGGCCAGAGCTGGCTATGGTTCAGGACGCAAAGGAAGAATAGAGCAATAATCCCTGATGATCCATGAGGCAGCCATAAAAATAGAAGGAAATCCTGCCATTTGTGACAACATGAATGGACTTTGAGGGCATTTTGCTAAGTCTAAGTCAGAGAAAGACTAATATTGTATGATCTCACTTATAGGCAGAATCTAAAAAAGCCAAACTCCTAGAAACAGGGACTAGAATGGTGGTTGCGGGGGCTTGGGAGGTAGGGGGAAAATGGGGAGATGTTGGTCAAAGGGTACAAACTCAGTTATAAGATGAATGAGTTCTGGGGGTTTAACATACAGCTTGGTGACCACAGTTAACAATACTATATTAAGTATTTGGAAAGTTGCTAAGAGAATAGACCTTGAACGTTCTCACCACACACACATACAGACAAAACAGTAATTTGTGAGGTCATGAAAGCGCTAACTAACCTTCTTGTAATAGTTTCGCTATTTATACGTGTATCAAAGCAGCATGTTGTAGGCCTTAAACATACACAGTGTTGTATGGCAATTATATCCCAATAAATCTGGGGAAAAAAATAATTCCTGACAATGAAAGAAACAAACCTTAGGCCCCGCAAGAGTTCAAATGTCAGGGCTGTCTGCACCGCCAGGGGCCGGGAGCTCTCACCAGGATCCTTGCCAGACGCCGAGCGCCGAGCCCGGGGCCTCTCAGCACTGAGTGGAGCCTCTGTTCTTGGCCTTAAATTCTCACCATAAATACATCTACTCCTGGCTGCCAGCAGGGAAGGGGCCATAGTAGCAATCACTGACAATTCTGTTACAGGAAGAAGAAGAGAGTGTGAGTAAAGAGAAAGTCTCACTTCACATCAGTTAACACTTGGGCAAATAGCCACCATTTGCTGAAGCAACCTGCTGAGTAATGTACATACGTTATGTCATATGTCAGAGCGTTATGTCATTTAATCACTACAGCGAATCTATGAGGTGACTCTTATTATCTCTATTACACAACAGGATATAGGGTCAGAGAGGTTAATAAACTTGCACAAGCTCACAAAGCTAATGTGTGGATTTTGCACCCAAGCCCCAAAGTTTGTGTTCCTGCTCGCTGTTGTAATGATCTTGTGGATAGCTGGTCATGTCTATGTATGTTTCGCTTTCTCTAAAGTATTCTGTTTTCAGCTGTAGCGAAATGATGTGCGTGGAGTTGAACTGGGGCGGGCCAAGGAAGTCAATCATGAAAATGTTTTTAAAATAGCTTTTCATTATAGTCAGACTTAGTTTCACAAATTCAATAGTGAGCCCTAAAACTTGGCATTAGATACCTTATATCCTAAGCATATGGTCTGTTGGCCCTATGTCCCAAAAGAGATTCCATTCTTTGAGTAGGGTGATACTGTTAATCCTCTGTTAGCATCCAGAGCCAGTGTAGACTCATGGGCAGTGTCAAAAGGATGAGCAACCCCCCGTGGTGGCTGTTGGGCATTTTCCCATTACTGCATCCCACCATGTGTGTGCTTCTGGGCCCTATAGATCTGTGTCGATGACTGTATGCTTATTACCGTATTTATTATGAATAATGAAACAGCCACCATTACATGGTTAAGAGATCTTTAAAGCCAAGCAAACAAATATAAACCCAGCAATTACTTGACGCGTCTATGTCCCAGCATCCATGGATGGTGTGGACGATGTGCAGACGACATCCATGGGACAGAGGACCTTTTCCAAAAGGGACAGATGGTGGCCACTGTCCTTCTTTTTTTTTTTTTTTTAAAGATTTATTTATTTATTTGAGAGAGCGAGAATGAGAGAGAGTACATGAGAGGGGGGAGGGTCAGAGGGAGAAGCAGGCTCCTTGCTGAGCAGGGAGCCCGATGCGGGACTCGATCCCGGGACTCCAGGATCATGACCTGAGCCGAAGGCAGTTGCCCAACCAACTGAGCCACCCAGGCGCCCTGTCCTTCAAGAGCTCTACAAGTCAGTCATGGGCCCTGTCATTACCTCCTGCTCAGACAGAGGAAAGCAGTTACAGTGCACCACCTGGGCTAGATATTCCAAGAGCAAAGGACCACACACCCGCCCCACCCGTGTTTGCATCAAGGGTGTTTAATGAAAGCTTATTCAACATCAGCGTGATACTTAGGAAGTCACAAAATGACTTTTTAAAATCAGTTTTATGGAGACAGTATAATTTACATGCATTAAAATTTACCTTTCCTAAATCTACTGTTCTATAAATTCTAACAAATGCATTGAACCACACCACAGTCGGGACATAGAACATTTCTGTTATTGCCAAAGTTCCCTCCTGATCCTTTGTAGTCAGTCCTTTCCTCCCCACCCCAGCCCCTGGCAACCACTGCTCTGTTCTCCATCCCTACAGCTTTGCCTTTGCCACAATCAATGGAATCATATGGTGTGTATCCGTTTGAGTCTGGCCTCTTTCTCTTGGCACAAGGCTTGCTTTGGCATGCATTCGTAGTTTGTTCCTTTTTATTCCTGAGTAGTATTTACTTTACAGTAGTTTGTTTATCCATTCGCCAGGTGAGTGACATTTGGCTTATTTCCAGCTTGGGGTAATTATGAATAATGCTGCTGTAAACCTTCACGTACAGTTTCTTGCGTGGACATGGTTTTCAGGCTGGGCTGCATGGTGAGCATATGCTTACAATACGGCAGTGTGTGAGAGATCCAGTTGCTCCCCATCCTCACTAGCATGTGATACTGTCCACAAACTGACTCTAGAAACAGTTAAAAGTAGTTGCTAATGCCAGGCAGTGTTGGTTTTGTTTTGTTACCTAAAAGCAAGGCTTCTGTCTATGCTTTAGATCAATCTGAAGAAGTTAATAATGAAATAAAGTGTTTTTCTGGGTAATTGCACCCTTAAATTATGGCTTTTTCCCTGTTAACTATTTAACTAAAACTTTTACAAACACCCTTGATACCCAAGCAGTAGGTAGGATGGCAATTGATCCTATGCTCAATGGGTATTTTTAAACATTCAAATGAGGTGGTATTTTCTTTCAAAGGAAGCGTTCAACTTCCTTAACCTTGTTTTGAAAAGATCGTGAAGATTCCTGTGCTCTGGGAAAAACCAAAGCCAGAATTAGAACAATGGCAACCTTGGACTATTCTCATTTCTTGCAGGAAATGGCTTTTTTTTTTTTTCTTAAGTTAGCTCTCTATATGCTACCTATGGATTATCTACTTCCAGAATTATACACAAGCAGTTTAGAATACTGACTTGCTCCACATTTGCCTCTAATTCCCCTCACTTCCCAAGTCAACCGATTTTCTTTCCAGTCAATCCAGGCATACTCCAAATGTTAAATAATGAGCCTTAGTCCAAATGGAACATAATTAGAGAAATAACTCCGGAATCAAAATCATTACATACACCAGTGTCAATCCAAATACGGCTTGAAGTAGTCACCATCTTGGGGGGCGTCGATTCTGAGGTTTTCCTTCAGCAGCTGGGAAAATTGAGAGTAAGATGAAGATGTGTCTGCTACAGGTGGTGGGAAAGATGCAGAGAAGAACCATCTAAGGAGGGTTCTCCCTCCTCCCTGGCCTGTTGGCCTGTAGAACATGGAGGCTTCTGTGAAGATTTTAGCTCACTGTTCTGGTGGAATCTCGTTGAACCTTTCAATAACTAGGTAGACAAGGGGCTACTGGTTTAGTCTCACCGAGGCTTCTAGATGTCTTCGAGCTTCTTTGGGTCTGAAGGGCTGTCCCGGGAATGATGAGAAGGCAATTGTCAGTCGGGTCCTGACTCTGAACTACCCAAACCCCAAAGAAGTTGAAAGGTTGGCAGGGCAAGTCTTAAGAGTGGCTTTGTTGCTCCCGATAGCCTTCAGGAGTCCAGCGAAATGATGTGTTTCCTCCTGATGAACCCCAAATGAAAGAACAGTATGAGGAGAAAGTGGACCTGGTGCTACTATGTGCTAATAATTTGTGCCGGAGTCTATTTTATGACATTTCAAATTTAATTCTATCCCCCATCCTCTGAAGGAAATATTATCTCTCATAATTACGCATAGCTGGGAAATCGAGGGTCCCAGAGGTTGCCTCAGGGCTCGCTTGGGTAGCATATAGGCTGAAATCGGAACGATACAGAGAAGATGAGCATGGCCTCTGCGCAAGGATGACATGCACATTCATGAAGAGGTTGCTTCACTAGCTCGTGTTGCTAGTTAAGCGGCCAAACTCAAAGTCCCGCCAGATCTGTCTGACCCCAAAAACCCTGCCCTCCCTTGAGATCTCAGGAAAATATCAGATGCCCACTTAAATTTTCAGAGAAACAACTATGTATGTTTTTAGTATTTGTAGGTCCCAAATAGTACATGGGATGTGCAGATATTAAAACTCATTCCTTGTTTATCTGAAATGCAGATTTAATGGAACATCCTATATTTTTATTTGCCAAATTTTGCAACCCTGGCCCTCACTGATGTTTTCTGGGCACACGATGGAGTTGCCAATATTCTGCAGTTTGCTCCTCCTCATTAGATCATTGCAAAAAGATTTCTTCCCATCGTGTACTTTGGGGGATGGAGTGAGGAGGAAGGGCTCTAAGGGTGGGCTCACCTGAGCACAATCACGAGTGGGAAAGTAACAAACATCTCCTTCTTTCAGGATCACTGAACTGTACTGGGCTGGAAAACGCCCGCGGGCCAGATCATTTTCCATGATGTACACGTGTCTGGTTTAGAGCTTTCCAAAGTTTGTTTTTGTGGAGCCCTAGCCCCTGAGATAATTTGTGCACAGCTAACTTTGCGAAATGCTACAAATGTCCCCCTCTTGGAGGGTCCTGGGGCACATTGGATCATTGTAGTTCTTGAGAAAGCCTGTTGGGAAGACCACAGTTGATTTTCTGGAACTGAGAAGGTTTCACGCTCCCTGACCACAGCGGGAGCCCCTGCCTGTGGGATGATGGGAAACTCCATCCTTTCTCCTGTTCCCTTCTGAGACAGTTTCTGAGAATCCACAAGCTATGTTTGTATATTCTTTTTTATTTGGGGGCTTTGGAGTGGAGTTGGGCCCGCAGTACTCAGGTGCTAGCACTGAGCTCACATGGCGTACCAATTGCTAGAGGTGTCAGCATGTGGACTGAGCTGCACTCCATGTACGCGTCCCCTCCTGCCACCTTGTCACTTGCTTGCCCCCGCTGCTGGGCTCGAACACTAGCCTGCTCCTTAATTCCTCTTGTCCGGCGCAGAGGAGACAAACGGCATTGGAAACCGGACAGCTCCCAGAGCCTCCACGGTGTCCCCCTACCAGTGGTGTGTTGGTAGATGCTTAGCAACGGGCTAGAGGAGTCTGATTCCTAGTGTGTGGGGCGCAAACACACAACCCCGATGGTCAAGGGTCGCGTGCTCTATCAACTGAGCCAGCCAGGTGCCCCTACATAATTTAATTTTTAATGATGGCCATGCTTGTCAACCAACTTGCAAAATTCCTGACAATTGTACAGTTTTACAGAAGTCCATACGTCTAGCTCCAGCACACTACTGCGGCTTCAGGGTCACTTGCTCCTTAGCCTCTAACTCGCATCCCCCATCCGCTTCCCCCATCCCCACGCCAAGCAAAGGAAGGCACTTGAAACCATTTCTGCCCTACCCAGAATCCAGGCCTAACTGCTTCCCCCAGAAACACTCTGCAGATTAATGAAGACAGATTTTTATATTACAATAGAAATGCCTTTACCTTGAGCCATCCTATTTCAGAACAGGATACTTGCTTTTGTTTGCATATATAAAAGGGCAATCAGTGTATTTTTCCCAAAAGAATCATCTGCACCCCCAAAGGCAACTTCTAGTCTCTAGTTGGAAGTCAGCACCAATGGAGAACCACTAAAACTTTAGAATTGGGGGGTCAGTTTTTTTCTCCAGAATTTCAGAGACTTCTGGACCAAATCTTAGATGGAGCTCTGAGTCTCTTAAGCATCACTCTCCCCAGCTGCTATTGAACAAAGGCTTTTCCCAGACATGTGGCCTATGGGGAGGAGGGTTGGTATGTGGGTTGAATTGTTTCCACAAAATATGTTGGAGTCCTATAAATGTGGTACCTATAAATGTGACTTTATGGGCGCCTGGGTGGCTCAGTCGTTAAGCATCTGCCTTCGGCTCAGGTCATGATCCCAGGGTCCTGGGATCAAGCCCCACATCGGGCTCCCTGCTCGGCGGGAAGCCTGCTTCTCCCTCTCCTACTCCCCTTGCTTGTGTTCCCTCTCTCCTCGTCTCTCTCTGTCAAATAAATAAAATCTTTAAAAAAAAAAAATGTGACTTTATTTTGAAGGATGGGGAGCTCCTGCCCCCAGTCTTCCTATGATGGACTGCATTGCCCCGAAGAACCTAAGAGCCTGCACAGGAACAAACAGATCCCTCTACATAATTAACCCTGGGTGGTCTATCCTGATCCTAACTTATCCTTGATTTATAACGCATGCAAACATGAATTCACCTCTACTGGTTTTTTAGTAGCCAAGGACAACACTTCTCCCTCCATGCCTCCCAAATAAGTCACTTCCCAGCTAAGGTCTGAGAGTTCTGGAAGTCTCCAGAATTGAAATAGTTCACCTTGGAAATTCTTAATTCAGTTGATTTCTGTCTCACAGCAGATGTTATATGAATACTTGATTATTGATAATATCCCTAATTTGCATAAATGTTGATACCATGTTAAAGGGGATGAGAAGAGAAATGATATAATTACTGCAAACTAATTTTACTAATTACTCAGAGCAGGGCACAATCAGGGGTTCCAAGAGACGCGTGGAGAGAGGACTAGGTGCTGAGCTCTGAGGTTTCAGGGTGCACAGTGAGCCAAGCACTAGGGTGTACGAGGGCTGGGGAACAGCCAGTGTCCTTTGCTGACCAATTTAGCAGCCAAGGGTATGGCAGAGACCTTTCTGGTCTCGGCCAAACCGCAGGGTTTTGCCCGACTGTTCCTTAGTCATTTTGTTGTTGCTGTTGTTGTTTTACTGCCGCTGAAATACCTAAATCCAAGATCCAATCACCTGGGAACCCCTGGAAGACAAAGAATTCTTCCAGAATTCTGGCCCTAAGTGGCTAAGCCTGGCTTAATGTGCCCTCGGGAGGTAGTTCCATGATTCAGGGCCTCTGATGAATCTCTCCGCCCCATGGCTAGCACCTGGCGTCAGCCCCTCCCACATCGACGCTGGGCAGGCCCAGTCCTGCTCCTTCCTGGCTCTGGCCCATGTGCACCAGCACGTGTGACCCAAGCAGCAGCTGGACAAGCACGGGTACATGGGTGTCTGCCCTGCGGGAGTTGCTATTGCCCTTGTCTGCCGGAGAAGTCATATGGACGAGGACTGAGGCTCCTGGCTGGTAGCCCCGGGCGTTCAAATGAAGCCTTCTGAGACCCTATAGTCGCCTGAGTAACCCCACAGAGGACCGCCCAGCCAAGCCCAGAATGGCGAGCAAATAATGGTGGCCATTTTAAGCTGGTAAGATTTGAGGTTAGTTGTTACTCAGTGATAGATGATGAAACACTGCCCTTGATCTGCAGAACGTTTTTCCAAGGCATACCTTGCTGAGCACCTAGTGTGTACCATACTCAGTGACAGGGAGCCGGGATACCAAGATGAACATAGAATAGCTTCCATCAAATAGATCAAGGTTCCAGGACAGAATAGATGATATCATGGTCGGGACAGCAAGAGGAGGTTTGTGACAAAGGTGGTATCTCCTTTCTTTCTTGAATTAATACTTAATAAGCTTCTGTTGAGTGCCAGGTTCTGTACCGGGCAGCAGCGAACACAAAAAACAAGACTCATAGAGCTAGTGGCATTCAAGATAGACACTTCTGGGGGTGCCTGCGTGGCTCAGTCAGTTAAGCATCTGCGTTCAGCTCAGGTCATGATCCCAGGGTCCTGGGATCAAGCCCCACATCCGGCTCCCTGCTCAGTGGGGAGTCTCCTTCTCCCTCTGCCTCTGCCCTTCCCCCCGCTTGTGCTCTCTCTCTGTGTCAAATAAATAAATAAAATCTTAAAAAAAAAAAGATAGACACTTCTGTTCCCATGATTGTCTTTGTCCTGGGAGGTGACATCTGCCTATCTTGCCCTAGCAAGTATGAGGGAGGTAGCAGAAGGAATAACATTGCTTCCATAATAAATGCTTTTATGCAAGGCGACCATTTAATATTCTTTATATCTAAATAATTTATTTTTTTAAAGATTTATTTATTTGAGAGAGACAGAGCACGCGAGCAGGGGGAGGGGCAGAGGGGGATGGAGACGAGCAGACTCCCCACTGAGCAGGGAGCCCAATTCGGTGCTGGATCCCAGGACCCTGAGATCATGACCTGAGCCGAAATCAAGAGTTGGATACTTAATCGACTGTGCTGCCCAGGTGCCGTCCCTGTATCTAAGTAATGTAAGCAAAGAAGTAATTTCAGCAAAGAGAGAGTTCATCGAGATTTTGGCAACAATAGCATCTCCATACCTTTCCGTGGAGTGGATGGTGGCTGTCTGTGGGCAGTGGGTATCAGTGACTTGTTTTCTCCTTCCCACCTTTCAACCACCTGTTTATGAACGGCTTGAGAAGGCAGAAGGAGGCAGGAGTTAGGCTTGGCTTCACCTCTCCTAACAGCAGCTGTGGGCAGCAGGACGGCTCTTTTGAGAGCATCTACCAAACTTCTGGAGAGTGGTTCCCTTGGAGGTGTTCCGGGTTCAGTTCTCGGGGACGCACACTCTGAGATGGAGCTGAGCTGCTGGAAGTTTGTTAGGGAGCATTCTCAGGATCAGCACCTGGGGAAGAGAAAGGAAGGAAGCAGGACTGGGCAGGAGATGGTGGGCGTTAGCTAGCCCCATGGGGAGCTCGGAAGCTGGCCTGGCTGTTCAGAGTTCTCAAGCTGCACTGAGGGGCCAAGGCCTTTATACTCCCGAGTCAACCACCGCTTGCTCGTTGGCTTGCCAGGAAGTGGGGTTCTCCGGGGCACAATAGCTGTTTTCCGCCCATGTAATTCCTGAAGAAGGATGACAGCTGAGGGCCATCTGCTGGCAACACTGCCAGCATCCGACAAACAAGTCCTTTATTTCTAAACAGGATCTGGGGGGTGCATCCCAACAGCTACCACGGAGAATGAGCAAGATCTGTCCTCGAGATAACAGGAACATCTGATGATGTCGAGCTCTGCCTTCATTCCTCTCTGGGCGCCAGTTCTTCCTGGTATAGTAAGTACCTGGCTCCATCTCCTAGACTGCTCTCCCATTTGGCCATTTCAGGATAGAGAGGATGGTGATGATAATGGAGGTGATGATGATGAAGAGGAGGAGCAGGGGGAGATCTGATTTAGCCATTCATTTAAAAAGGCTGGCACTCTCAAAATGCACATAAGCGATGCGCCGTTATACTTGCTGACCAAGGGACTGAATAGATGAACACAGTTTTAGTCAATATGTTCAGTATCTGGCAGGTGCATATTAGCAGACCAGGTTTCAGACTGAGGTATCTGCACTGGCAATGTGGGGCTCATTGCCGTGTCCGGTCCTGGCCTTCGGGGTTCTGCTGTCAGTCAGATAAGCAGTGGGGGGCGGTGAGAAGCCAGTCTTCCCGTGGCTCACAGAAGGGACTATGAGCCTTGATGCTTCCAGGGATCCATGCAATAGAAGCCAGGAGCTAATTTAGTTAAAAAAATTTTTCCTCATGAGAGTCATGAAAGGTACTTATCGCTGATCTCCACAAACCGTAACTATAAGAACAGTGTCATTCTTTTAAAGATTTTTTTCATTTATTTATTTTAGAGAGAGAGAGAGAGAGAATGAGTGCAAGTGGGGTGGGGGTAGGGAAGCAGAGGGGGAAAGACAAGCAGACTGTGTGCTGAGCGCAGAGCCCAGTGTGGGCTCAAGCCCATGACCCTGAGATCATGACCTGAGCCAAAACCAAGAGTTGGATGTTCAACCGACTCCGCCACCCAGATGCCCCAGAGCAGTGTCGTTTTATACTAGGGTAAAATCATGCACACCATACACTAAAATGACCCCTTTCTCTCATCAAACACAAAACAAATATAGACTTTTCAAACTAGTCACTATAAAGAATCCATTAAAATAAGTGTCTCTTCATGACAGAAACTTTATAACATGCACAAAAGTAAAAAGATTAATATAGTGAATCCCCCATGTACCTAGCTAGCACCCAGCTTCAATAGTTAATAATATTTTGCAAATCTTATTTCACCTATTTCCTTTATTTTTTTTCTGGAGTGTTTTAAAGTAAATCTTAAACATCATGTTATTTCACTGGCAGGTAAATATTTCAGTATGCTTCTCTACCTGATAAAGCTGTTTGTTTTTTTAGATAACTAACATGACATTATCTTTAACTTAAAATTTTGCAATAATTCCTTGACATCATGTAATATTCAAACTTCCTTGTCTTAAAAATGCCCTTGTGAGGTTGGTTTATTCAAGTTGGCATCCAAAAAGATCCATGCATTGCATTTGCATTTTATGTCTCTTAAGTCCCTTTTATTCTATTCTGTTACACACTCTTTTTAAATAATGCCATTGATTTGACTTGTTTGAAAATGGGTTATTTGTCCTGTAGAATGTTCCACAGTCTAGGTTTGGCTGGCTGCTTCCTCAGGGTGTCATTTAACCAGTTCCTCCTCCTACTATTTCTCATGTAAAATAATATTTACATCTTAAGTTATGATTAGATTCAGGTTCAATTATTTTAGGCAAGAATACTTCCGAGGTGGTGCTATGTCCTACCTACTGCCTCCTGTCATCAGGGATGTTATATCTGACAATCGCATGTTTCCCAAAGCCTATATTGTCCTAGATCAGCAGCTTCAGCGGGTCAGACTGATCACTTCATTAGAAAGCCTCTCATCTTGGGCACCTGGGTGGCTCAGTCGTTAAGCGTCTGCCTTCGGCTCAGGTCATGATCCCAGGGTCCTGGGATCGAGTCCCACATCGGGCTCCCTGCTTGGCGGGAAGCCTGCTTCTCCCTCTCCCACTCCCCCTGCTTGTGTTCCTGCTCTCGCTGTCTCTCTCTGTGTCAAATAAATAAATAAAATCTTTAAAAAAAAAAAGAAAGCCTCTCATCTTGACGATGTTCTATCCCTTCCTGCCCTCAAAGTCTCACCTGATATTTGCAGCATCCACCTGTGAGTATAGCCTTGATCCATGATTTCAAAGTGGCAAAAATGGTAATTATTAAACTCCATTATCCTCTCTGAAGTTATTGGCTGGAATTCTTCTTTAAAACCAAGCAAAAACAAAAGACCTTCCCTCATCAATTATCAGGCAGGAGCCCATTTCAATGCCATGGTTAAGTGTGTGATATTTATTGTTTGATTTATGTTTACCAAGGTATCCCTAAAGAAAAGCATGGTTTAAGCATCCATAACAGCAGAGTTTGGGGGAGAGCCTGGCTGCTGGCCTGTGAGCTTGATGCCACGCTCTCCTTCCGTGTTCTTCCCAAGGTCAAGTTCTCCCCAGGTGCTTTTAGTCCCATCTCATGGCACATCAGCTGGGACCTTGCTCTAGCAGTCTCTTCTTTTACCTTTGTCTCTAAACTCTGTCTCCATAGTTTTTATGCTCTGCCTGAAATATACATAATAGATGCCCTTATGTTGGGAAAAAAAATCCTCCTCTTATGCTGCAATGCCTAACGTGAGTTCCTCCTCAGCTGGGCCTACCCATCTTTCCAGCTTGGTTTCTGTTCGTCTCTTCTTATACCTCATGCCTTGACCAGACCAAATCCTACCATTTCCCAAAGGTGGCCTGTGCTTTCCTCCCATCACCTCTTTATTCACATTGTTTCTTCTGCCAAAAACGTTCTTCCCAACATTTGTCAGACCTTCCTGTCCCCAAAGATTTGGTTCAAATGCTACGTCTTCATGAAACCATTCCTGATTACCCCTCCAGAAGAAAACGATCAAGACCCCAATTGCCCAAAGAAATGTGTACCTCTGTGGGATATAGTCTATTAAATTTTAGTTGTTCGTTGTTTGTTGTTGTTATTGTTGTTTTTAAAGTAGGCTCCACGCTCAGCATAGAGCCCAATGCAGGACTTGGACTCATAACCCTGAGGTCAAGACCTGAGCTGAGATCAAGAGTCAGATGCTTAACTGACTGAGCCATGCAGGCGCCCCTCTATTAAACTTTTGAAGAGATCTACTAAATAAAAACTGATGCAGAGAGACAATAACAGACATACACAAAATTTAGTGAAATGGAAAATAAAGAATAAGGAACAAAGAGATGCAAGCTCACTAACTATTTGGGTTACCAGAGTTGCTGTGACTGAGCCATGGATCTGAGCTTCCCAAAACCTTGAGAAAATGAGAGAAATGCCTAAGTTGTGTGATTTTCAATATTGGAAGAAGTCCCTTCAGTTCCATAGTGTTATAGGAAAGCTTTCTGGGCCGTAATTTCTGAAATAAACTTTCAGATGGGGTTGTATGGATGGTATAGTGAACAACATTTTACAGCAAGTGCAGAAATATATTTTGTGTGGCCTTTGCTTATAGCAACTTTAGATCAAAGGTAATGCAATTAAAGATCATCTTATGATGAGCTAATCAAATTTAGGTCAAGTGTCAAGGCTTCTGGTGTTCTAATCTGATCAAAGGAAGTGCAGAATACTTTAAGAAATAAATGGAAGGCGCCTGGGTGGCTCAGTTCGTTGGGCGGCTGCCTTCGGCTTGGGTCATGATCCCGGAATCCCGGGATCGAGTCCTGCATCAGGCTCCCTGCTCAGTGGGGCATCTGCTTCTCCCTCTGACCCTACCCCCTCTTGTGCTCACTCTCTCTCTCTCAAATAAATAAAATAAAATCTTTAAAAAAAAAAAAGAAAGAAAGAAATGGAATGCACAGCCTACATAGGCAATCATCTCTGTTTATCACCTTTCCAATCCAGTGATAAGAGCTGGGCAAACAATAGTTCAAATTAAACCTATTGGTGGGAATCTACAATGCTTGATCCTATATTGCTGCACGAGGGGTAGATGCATATAATTTGGAAACCAAGTAAGCAGATGGTAGGGTCGATAACCTTCGATGGGAATTGAGAAGTTAATTTGTGTTCTCACTCAGATGGAAGGTCATTCTGCCTGTGGTTAACTGTAGAGAAAGCTAGGAGTTCCCTAAAAAGGCTGTTTTTGATTGGCTCTGGAAATCAAACACAAGGACCTCTAGACATTTTTCAGAATGGTTTTTAAAAATTACCCTACAATAATACTATGACTCAGTGGCTTTCTGACTGAACCAGTTCTCTATGATATGGCTCCTGTCTGCCTCCATGGGACACCCCCATTTAGCTCGGTAAGGGGGCTTTCTTCAAGGAATTATTGCATGTCATCCGAATATTTCACACTAGGTTTTGGAGAGTATCTGCCAAAGATACTCGCTTGCTTTACTTTATTTAAGAGGTCTTTTATTCTGGAAGATTTCAAAATACATAAAAGTAGAGCTTCAACAATTATCTACACTTTAATTTGCCTGTTTTTAATTATAACAGTAGCACACATGATAGAAGAAAAAAATCAAAGAGTACCTAGAGACATTACATAAAGTCCCCTCTACCTTCTACCCCAGCATAACCACTGTTAACAATTTCTTGAGTATCCTTCCAGGAATGTTCCATGCGTATAGGTATGCACATTCGTCCTTTGTAAAATGTGATCATACTGCTTTTCTTATATATATTTTTTCTTTTATATATACTGTTTTTCGCCTTGCTGTGCTTTTTTTTTTAAGCCAAATAATATACCTTGGAGAGACTGCCACACTTCCAAGTATAAATCCACTTCATTCTTTTATTAATCGTGAGAACCCCTCTTACGTACTCCTGACCACATGCCTACAGTCGTTCATCTTTCTTTACGTGTATTACCTCACCTGATCCTCGTAACTTCCCTGCATACAATTATCCCATTTTACAGATGGGGAAACTGAGGGATGGAGAGGTAAGGTAACTCGTCTGAAGTGCCACAGCTGGTGAGGGTCAGAACCTTGTGTTCTTCGCTACCTCACCGGCCTCCGTGTAGCACAACATCGCATGGCTGCACGCTGTCCCGTCGCACGGACTGGCCATGCTTTCTGTCTGGGGCTGCGGGTTTAGGTTGTGCCCAGCTTTGCTTGCTTTGTAAGCAATGCTGCTGTGACTTCCAATTAAACATGGGAATTTGAACACTTGTATTTATTGCCTCTCCCTCCTGAAACCCCACCAATGTGACAGAAGTGTATGTGTGCACATACACACACATACATACCCACACATACACACGAACAGACAAGGGAAAACCCCACAAGGACAAAGATAACAAGGAAAGAAGATGAAGGGCGCCTGGGTGGCTCAGTCTGTTAAGCGTCTGCCTTCAGCTCAGGTCATGATCTCAGGGTCCTGGGAATGAGCCCCGCATCGGGCTCCTTGCTCGCCGGGGAGCCTGCTTCTCCCTCCGCCACTCCCCCTGCTTGTGCTCTCCTCTCTCTCTCTCTCTGACAAATAAATAAATAAAATCTTAAAAAAAAAAAAAGATGAAAGTACCAACATTTCAGAAGCTGCAAAGTAGATGGATGACTGGTAACTCATGGCAGATCAGAGAAAGTTGAAACCTTTGTGGTAGTGGGCAAAGCCAAGAAGGGGGTGTGTTGGTGTTTCAGGATCTCAGGAAGCTCAGGCGCCTGGAGCCTCAGAAAGAAAGAAGGTGTGGCTGAAAACAAGAGAACTGGTTAAAAATGTTTGAGATGAATAAAACTTTTAAGTGATACTGAAGCAGAATAGGGAAGGATTTCCTAAAGAAGACATAACAGGCACTAACCATAAGGAAAAGACTGGTAAATTCAACCACTGAAAGAACTTCTCTTCATCAAAAGACACCAGAAAGAGAGTACAAGCGAAAACCACAGAGTGGGAGAAAGTGTTTGAAATGCAGCTAACTAAGAAAGTATTCAAAATCTGTAAAGGAATTCCAGCAATAAGAAAATAAGAAAAAGTACAAATTTTAAAAATAAGCAAAACATGCCAACAGGCTCTTCACACAAGAGAAAATCCGAATTGATAAACATGTGAGAAGCTACCCAGTGTGATTTTTCATCAAGAAAATGCAAAGTAAAGCCATAATGATATATTCTCACACACCCAGCAGATGGGCAAAATTTGAACAGTTCTAATGGGCAAAATTTGAACAGTTCTAACGGTATCAGTTATCCACAAGGAAACAAAGGCACAGACTCGTCTGACCCTGCTGGTGGAAATGAACCAGAGACGGGCCCTTGGAGAACAGTTTGGAATTATATGACGAAGTGCAAGATGTGCGTTGCCTTTGACCTAGACCTTCTACCACCAGCTCTACGACCTCCATTCTGACACCAGTTCTGACCTGTGGGGGTTTTTCCCCCACACCGAGCAAATCCCCCCACACCAGATCCCACAGGTTCAAGGCTCAATCTCACCAGACTGCCTGCCTCTCTTCCGACACCAACCACAGGTCCAAGTTGTCTCCTGTTCTTCTGACCAATGGGCTATACGTCTGAAGTTTCCATGACCCTCTCCTGGGGTCATTAATTTGCTAGAGCAGCTCACAGAACTCAGGGAAACATTTTACTCACTAGACTGCCAGTTTCTTATGAAAGGCTATAACTCAGGAACAGCGAGATGGAAGAAATTCACAGGGCAAGCGACGGGGGAGGGGAGAGAGCTTCCATGCCCTCCATAGGAAGCTCTCAGAGCCCTCTCCTTTTGGGTTTTTATGGAGGCCTCTCTACATAGGCATGATTGGTGAAATCATTGGTCATTGGTGATTGACTCAACCTCCCAGAGGTGGGAAGGAGGGGAGGGTGGAGGTTGGTTCCCTTGGCAACCAGCCCCCATCCTTAGGTGACCTAGGGACTGCCCAAGTCACCTCATTAACATCACAAAAGACACCTTTATTGTTCCCACCATTTAGGAAATCCCAAGGGTTATATGAGCTCTGTGCCCACAAAAGGATGAAGAGTAAACCTATATTTCTTACTATAAATCACAATATCCACAACACCTTAGAGAGACCTGTGCAGACACGCACCGGGACACATGACCACACAGGCTCTGAGCATCATTTCACGAAACAGTCTCAAAGCTGTGGGATCCTGTACAGCAGTGAAAATAAATATGCACGTCACACAGTAAGACAGATGAACTGCAAAAAGAAGTTGAATGAAAAAAGCAAGACACAAAAAAATGCAGTAGGATGTCATTTATGTAATCTCTAAAAACATCTGAGAGCTGAAAAATGTTAATTCTAATAATTTTATTTATCTAGTCAAGCATGACACAAAATCCCAAAGTCCATCAAGGAAACACGTGTAGTCCGAGCTGCAAGCTGCATCTCACGGACCTCGCCCCAGGGTCTCTGGACTCCCGGCCTCAGGAGATAGGGCCTCTGCTTTCAAGGCCAACTGTTGCTAACCTGGCTGCCTCCCCACTAGGCCTGCCCCTCAGAACCCTTCTTGTCCCTTTGCTGCCCGCCCCAGCCAGGTGCCCAGTCGGCTTCCTTTGCCCGAATCCCAGCCCCAAAGGTATGTGACCCAGCAGCCCTGACTTCAGGCCTGTGGCAATGCAGCTCTGTGCTCAGGAGGGGGGGCCCCGGCTCAGACTCGGGGTTCTCATCCCCTAAAGGCTTGTGATCTTTTTTTTTTTAAGTTTTTTTTTTTTTAAGATTTTATTTACTTATTTGAGAGAGAGAGTGAGAGAGAGAAAGAGCACAAGAGGGGGGAGCGGGAGAGGGAGAAGCAGACTCCCTGCTGAGCAGGGAGCCCGATGCGCGACTCGATCCCGGGACTCCAGGATCATGACCTGAGCCAAAGGCAGTCGCTTAACCAACTGAGCCACCCAGGCGCCCAGGCTTTGTGATCTTGAGCAAGTTACTTAACCCTTTTGTGCTTCCCTCTCTCACCCCCAAATGAGCATATTAATAGAACCCACTTCATTGGGGCGCCTGGGTGGCTCAGTCGGTTAAGCGACTGCCTTTGGCTCAGGTCATGATCCTGGAGTCCCGGGATCGAGTCCCACGTCGGGCTCCCTGCTCAGCAGGGAGTCTGCCTGTCTCTCTGACCCTCCCCCCTCTCATGCTCTCTATCTCATTCTCTCTCTCAAATAAACAAATAAAATCTTAAAAAAAAAAAAAGAACCCACTTCATCATGGTCATTATGAGAAATAAATGAGGTAAACCAATTAGTATGCCAGGCACAGCCCAAGTACCTACGAAATATTCAAGATGGTCATCACCTGCCAAGGTACACATGACATCAATGACGTAAATCCTCGTGTTGGAGGTTCCACGGCCTCTGTGTCTTGTCCCTCACGGCCGCTCTGCCCCCCGCCCCCACACCGCCGCCAATTCTTTCCCAAGGCCATACTTCTCCATTTCTGATCTTCCTTTGCCCCTACCCTTCGACTCCGTCCTGTACTTTCTCAAGCCGCTTAGCCGCCCCCGAGGCCCTTCCTCAGCACCTAGCCTGCCTCCGCACAGCCAGCGGCACCCCCCTGCCCCCAAGCACCAGGCCACCCACCCCAGGTGACGACAGACCGCAGGGGCTGCGAACCGTCGGCCTCCCCGGCTCCCCCGAGCAGGAGGGGATCATTTTCCCACGGAAATGAACGATGCCAGCGCCCTTCAAATGGAGAAGCCACGACCCACCGTCACCTCAGGTTTCAAAGAGCAAATGTTCCTTCTCGCTTATGAATAGATGCAGCCATCTTTCCCGTGTGATCTGCATCGCTGTCTGCATCGCTGTCTTCCCCACTGAAGGGAGGGTAGTGAGACCCGGCTCCCCTGCCGCTCATCTGGGCTCTCATCCCGACCAGTCGCTGGGAGGATGCGGTGCATGGAGTCCAAAGTTGGTCAGGTTTGAGAACCAGCGGTCCAGGTAATCGTCCCACCTGACCCTGAGGCCACGCTGTGACCTCATCTCAGGAGGGACATTAACGTTGGGGGAAGGGCAAAGGGTTCTGATTACAGGCCCCGGGGAGCTCTGCCCTGGCCCTCTTGATAGTGCCGGAGACTAAGAGTCCCAACCCGGAGGCTTGTCTGCATGGTGTTTTGGGGGGTCACCCATCCCCAGAAGGTAGAAAAGAAAGAGACCTGAAGCCTTGGAGATTAGAAAATTCATTTTATAAAAAAAGCAGACCTCTTGGAGCAGATAATCACAACATGATGGGAAAGTTGACGCATCAGAATATTTGCTTTAAAAGCCAGTTACGCCTCATCTCCGCAAACAGCTATGGTGTGGCATCCACAACATTCGGGAGTAAAATGTGTCCTGTTACTGCATTTTTTATCCCAATCAAACATAGCTCTGAGCCTCCACTTGAGAAGAGGAGCAAGAAATTTACTATCAGGTTGTGGGGGGGCGCCTCTGCTTCCTGAGGGTGCTGGGATTCTGTCCAGAAAATGGGGGGGAAGGCCGTCCTGAATGGTGCTGCGGGTCCTCACACACTAACGGTGTCAGCGGCTGCGCCTGTGGGAAGGCGGACGGCCATGTTCTCCCCGAGCGAGCCTCGGACACACAGATCCTCAGACACAGAGATCCTCAGCTTCGTGGCTTTGGGTGTGGTTGTCTGGTTATCCCATCAGAAGTTCTGCAGCCGACAGCGCGCTGCAAAGGGAGTGAGGGGAGGCGAAACCCACCCCTCAGGCCTGTGAGATCTGACCCCTTCTCAGGGGCCACACCACTCCTCACCCTCTCAGCCCCCTCGGCTTCTTGGTGGGCTGAGCAATGGGGATTTGACTACAGAAGAGGCGGAGGTGATTGGTGCAAGGAGATCCAGGGGTGCTGTGAGCGAGGGGACTCGGGCAAGGGCCACGGGCAGCCTCTGGAAGCAGAAAAGGGCAAGGAAACATTGTCCTGGAGGCTCCAGAAGGAACAGAGCCCTGTCAACACCTTGATTTTCGCCCAGCGAGACCCATTTCAGACTTCTGACCTCCAGAACTGTGAAATAAACTTGTGTCATTTTACATATTTATTTTATTTCGTTTTATTTTTGTAATTTGAGCATAGTTGACACACAATGTTACATTAGTTTCAGGGGTACAACATAGTGATTCAACTTCTATGTTATACCCACCACATGTGTAGCTCATCTGTGACCATGCAACGCTATTACAGGGCCATTGACTATATTCCTTATGCTGTGCCTTTCATCCCTGTGACTTATTCATTCCCTAACTGGAAGCCTGTATCTCCCACTCCCCTTCACGCATTTTGCCCATCCCCTTCCTTCCCCCTGGCAACCATCAGCTTGTTCTCTGTATTTATAGGTATGATTCCACTTTTTGTTTGTTCATGCATTTGTTTTTTTTTAGATTCCATATATGAGTGAAATCATATGGTATTTGTCTTTCTCTGTCTGACTTATTTCACTTAGCATGATACCCTCTGGGTCCATCCATGTTGTCACAAATGGCAAGATCTCATTCTTTTTTATGGCTGTGTGATATTCCACTGTGTGTGAGGGGTGTATGTGTGTGTGTGTGTGTACATATATACACATCTTCCTTATCTAGTCGTCTATCGATGGACACTTGAGTTGCTTCCATATCTTGGCTATTATAAATAATGCTGCAATAAACATGGGGTGCATATATCTTCTCAAATTTGCGTTTTTGTTTTCTTTGGGTAAATCTGTGTCATTTTATGCCTCCAAGTTTGTGGTCATTTGTTATAGTGGCAAGAAGAAACGAATGCAGCTCCTTTTCTCAATAAACAATTGAGCTCTTTGGCCCAGAATTTTGAAAATTAAATTTTAATGGGATGAGAGAAACCCAGCCCTCTAGGATGCTAAGACTGGGCTGGTGGCCTGCTTAGAAGTGGGTGGGAAAATATCTACATTTCTTTCACATGAGCTCACAGCAGGAAGTAAGACACAGTTGATTTCTCAATCACATGATCCTGTCCCTCAGGAACATTTGAAGTCTTAATCCTGGGGGTTCTCCTCCAACAAACCTGGGACTGGCAGCCTGCAGCATAAAGCTTGGGGCCATGCAGGTCAGTAACCAATGCTTGAATAACCCGTCCTTGGCTGGGTAGGCCTCAGTCACCTGGACAATCACAAAGCCTGCTGACCAATTCTTCCCAAAGAGGAAGATGTTGATGACCTCTTTAAAAGGATTGCCTGAGGAGAGGCAGGACTCATTGGAGACTCAGCAGGAGAGTGAGTCTGGGCAGAGTGGAACTGAGTGTAGGCACAGCAGGGAGGAGGGTGAGCTCCAGTCTGTCCATGAGGGGTGTTGCTTTGGCTGGTGTGTGGACAGGACAGGGCACTCTTTCCATACTCACAGGCTGCAAAAATAGGACATTAATAGGTAAGAATTCCACTTATTTGGGGGAAATCTACATCCTAGATGTTAATCATGCTTTGTTTTGCCTTACTAAGATAATATTATATATTTCTAATGTGAATGAAAGAAATCTATTTACTTTTCTCATAAAAACTTTATTTTTGGGGGCACCTGGGTGGCTCAGACGGTTAAGCGTCTGCCTTCGGCTCAGGTCATGATCCCAGGGTCCTGGGATCGAGTCCCGCATCGGGCTCCCTGCTCCTTGGGAGCCTGCTTCTCTCTCTCTCTCTCTCTGTCTCTCATGAATAAATAAATAAAATCTTTAAAAAAAAAAAACTTTATTTTTTTTTTTAAAGATTTAATTTTTTTATTTGACAGAGAGCGAGAGAGCACAAGCAGGGGGAGCAGCAGAGGGAGAGGGAGAATCAGACTCCCAGCCAAGCAGATGTGGGGCTCCATCCCACGACCCTGGGATCATGACCTTAGCCGAAGGCAGACGCTTAACCTACTGAGCTACCCAGGTGCCCCTCTCATAAAAACTTTAGGTCATCTGGTTAAAGGCAAGTGTATCCATTTCTCACTGCTGCTGTAACAAATGACCACAAACTTAGTGGCTTAAAACAATACAAATGTATTACCTGACAGTTCCTTCTGGAGACTTGGGGAGAATCTCTTTCTTTTTCCTCTTTCAATTTCTAGAGGCTGCCCACATTCCTTGGCTTGTGGCTCTTCTGGCATCTTCAAAGGCAGCAATAACATCACTCCTACCTCTGCTTTCATTGCCCCATCTCCCCTGCCTCTGAATCTCCTACTTCCCTCTTTCACTTCTAAGGACCTTTGGGATTGCACTGAGCCCACCTGGATAGTCCGGGAGGATCTCCCCATCTCCAGATCCTTAACTTAATCACATCTGCATGGTCATTTTTGCCATGAGAGGTAACATCTTCATAGATTGCAGGGGTTAGGACATGGGCATCTTTGGGGGCCATTATTCTGCCTCCCATAGCAAGCTAATTTACTAAGATATTTTAAAATCTAGCTATAAAACACCTGTTTATGGAATCTTCTTGAGGGAGGCTGGTGTTTTCCATAGGTGCCTGGCGTATAGTAGTGACTATTTGCTTCTTTCTGTCACAGCTGTGTCCATTTGTTCACTCATGAGTCCTTCCTTTCCAATAGACAGTCCTTAGAAGCAGCTGCTGGGGATGATCCCATTGCAAAATTTCTAACGCTCCGCAAAAAGGCCTCCAAGGACCTATGGATAAACAAACACATCCTTGACTAGACTCCACCCTCCCTGCCCCAGGGTCTGAGGCCCAGCTGATCAGTCCATTACCAGAAAGAAACCATCCTTGTTTCTAGCAATCAGAAACACACATGCTTCCAGAAGATGGGGCCAGACATTGCCTTACTTTTCCTGCAGTGTCCCCCTATACTGAGCTTTCCTCCATAAGCCTCTGAGAGGGTCCCTGCTTTCTCTGCTCCCTCTCCTTTTCTCCTTCCTTCCCCACCCCTTCCCCAGGATCCTGGCTCCATCCTGGCAGCAGTCCGCAGGATCATGAGAAACATTCCTCCTGCACCATCAAGGAAGGCAGAGCTAGGTCCCTCCCTGCTGCCCTTATTAGCACACGTTCTAAAACTTTCAGGTTCCTCAGAGCAGGACATGAACAAGACAAGCCCTTCTCACCAGGATTGACCACTAATGTACATTATCACATTTAGTATGTCTGTTTAGCATGTCTGTCTTTCCAAGACCCTCTCTCCACAAGGCAGAGGGAAGGAAGGCTTTAAGGGGGAGAGAAAATTTCATTCTCCCACAAACAAATAAGCAACTGAATAAATAATTGAATGGATGAATGCATGAATGAATGATTGATCCAATGTCTTTAACCTCCTCCTGTCTTATACCTCTTAAAACACTGGTAACTTCGGCCTGAAGAATTTGCTTTTACTGCAGAGGTCAACCAGCACCCACCTCCGCTGGCTCATCTCTCCCACGTCCCTCACATACCATCTTTCTGCTCTGACTTTGGCCTCTCAATATACTGAGAGACACGCTTGACTCTGAGAGAAGTCTGTCTTCTCTTTGGGAATGCTGGAAAATATGAAATTCCATAAACATCAGGTTGGAAGGTTATTTCATAATTTATGCTCAGTATATTTTCTCAAAACTGTAACTGTCAAGGGCTGCACAACTGCTTCTGCCAGAAGCTCTTTATTACCATACCAGTCATATTTCTGAATATTAATTTAAATGCATAAAGCCTGCTAGCACCTTCCTGCATGAAATGATGTGCAATAACTATCAGTTAGCCAGGCTAGCATGTACCGTGATGTCAAACCTGCGCCAGGAATATTCTCCTGTGATCTTTCAGGGAGTTCTGGGGGTCTGAGCAAAACTTTTTAAAAGTTTCCTCTTTGAGGAAAAATCTCCCAGAAATACCATCAGTGGGGTGTTTCTGGGAGTTGCTAGGCGGTGACAATGCCTCTATTTGACTAACCAAAACAGATTTCAAGAAGGATTTAATTGAATAGTCAAAAATTGTGTCCTAGGAGAGCAGGGTTCATTCTCCTGAAAATCACTTGGAGAAGGCAATTTCTAGTGTGGACTGTTTTATTAGGGGTCTTTGGGCATAGGTAGAAACTGGAAAAAATCCTCTGTGTGAGCATCTTCTGCTAGGACCGTGGATTTTCCACTCTAGACTGAAACCGTAAGTGGGCGTGGCTTCATCAACTACCAATTTATTTGAATATCAAGCTATGAAGACTTTGAAATCAATTATATTGGCTGTGGTGATTAACATGTGTTAAGTCGACTCTGGCATATAATGACTACTTGTAATGCTTGCTGTCACAACCCCTTTATCATCGATGATACCCACATTAATAACCAAACTCATATCCAGGTCTGCCTAATGGCCAGTCTGCTGAAGTCAGCCCAGTCAGCACCCACCCCTCCAGCTAATGCATCTCCCTTACAGTTCTCTTTCGTTTTCCTACATTTGTCTCCAAACTGACAGTTTTTCATTCATCATTATGACTTAGGAAAGGAAATGTGATGCATAAAATATAAAATAGGCAACAGCGTCAGAAAAGTCACCACTTAGGAAATGAAGCATGATGTTCCACTTGGTGTTGACTGATGTGAACAGCAGGCTCAAACTTCTGACGAGGCCTGAAACAGAGATGGTTTGCATGACATCAACAGGATTTCAATTTTAGAGGATGAAGAAGGTCAGCTCAGCTTGGGTACCTGTGAAAAATCAGAAACGCTTTCAAAGGTGAACGCGCAACCTTCTAGATCAGAACTGTCCAACAGAACTTTCTGAGCTGATGGATATGTTCTGAACCTGTCTGTCCAATATGGCGGCCACCAGCCACAATGGCCCCAGAGCGCCGGCAATGTGGCAAGTGCCACGGAGCACGTGAATTTTTAATTTTATTTAATTTTAAATAATTTAAATTTTTAATTGAAGTATCATTAACATACAGCGTTGTCTTAGTTTCAGGTGTACAACATAATGATTCAACAATTCTATGCATTATTCAGTGTCATCACCATCTGTCACCAAATAATTTAAATTTAAGTAGCCACAGCCCAGATCTAATCCAGAAAGTCCTCGTAGGGGAGAGGTGTGCACATCTGGCCTGAGAGATTGGAAGTTACGTTGAACCTTCTGGAAACTTAACCATTTATATACAGCCCGTCCGCAGGCTTACTCGGATAAAGCTGGTTAACTGGCGGATAGGCTGGAGGCTGTCTTACCTGCACCACGTGACCTTGTTTCCACATTTTGGCTAAATATAATATGAATGCTTATATACAAATTTTTGAGTGGAAACTTAGTGGAATTACTGGATTTAACCTTTTGAGGAATGAGCTCCCTCAGGGAAGGAATGCATCTTTGTATTCCCCATATCGAAACTGCAATAGGAGAAACGTAGTAAGTTATCAACTTCTTGCTCAAAGTTGCCATCCCAACCATCTTCCTGCATTTTGGAATCAGGAGGGAGATTTGCTATCAGCTGGCCCAGGCTCTTGACCAGGAGAGCTCCCAGGCTGTGGTGGTGAGGTGATCATCCCCAATTCACATTTCTCTGTCTTGTTTACGTGGTGCCATGAGAGCCTCTGCCAAAATCCACATCCACAAGCTCTCTGGATTTCCCATGATGTGCTAGTATACTAGTCATCCTAAAAAATGGGGAAATGTGGTTGGTTTGTCACCACCCATTCCTAGGGTTCATGCCGAGGGCTAAAAACGATCTGCCTGATGACACATTGTCATCTTTAGCCAGGGATCAATACTTATTGTCTATATATTTCACTTCCCCCTTTCTCTTAAAGCAGGACCTCCGATTTGTCACTGGGAGTTGTCACTGCTCTCTCGTGGATCCGGCTCTTCAGGCCATCCCTGCAATGGCTACCAGCCCCCTAGAACTCTGTTCTTCTGAGCTTAGAGGTTTGTCGGCTCTCGTTCTAGTGCGTTCTCTGGGTTTCTCATCTCCAGGCTTATTTTTCTTTTCCACTTCCCGGTAGAAAGATCATTTTCCATGATACAGAAACAAAAGCATTATTGACTAGTTTTGAGTAGCTCTGTATTCCTTCCAGCAGGTACTGACACCACACTCCCCCTCAGGCTCATGAGTCATCTTCCTCGTTCCTTGGCTCTGATAGAGCCACCAAGCCCTCTAAGTTGACCACACATTTTTCACAAGCTCCAATCACTGTCGTCTTTGGAACTTCCTGACATGGCTCTTAAAAGGTCCAGGTTCCTCTTGTATGGCTGGACATGGGGAAGTCAGTCACCCAAGGACCATTTGCCTTTGGGCGCTATATTAGAACTATTTCTGCATGGTGGGGATGTCCTCTTGTTTCTCTTTTCAGCGGGGCCCTGGCCTGGCTGGCTGCTCTTTGTAGCTGCCCCTTCTGATCTTAGCCAGGCTTCCGTCTCTCACTTAGGCCCTGCAGGGAGGGACCCCCTGGACATCTTTCTTGCTCTCCTCCAACTCTAAATAAGGTTAGAAATATTTTTGAAGTCATCCAAGACAATTTAATGCTGGCCAGGGCAGGAAAATAGTCAGAGGAGACAATTAAAAATAACAGAAAAATGATAAGAAAATTGTAACATCTGTGGTCGTCATCCCTGGAGCCTATAGGGACATGATTAGCCCTGCTCTTTCTTGGTCCCTTCATGGGATCAAAGTCAGCCCTCCCCAAACCTTCCATCCCCACATTCAACTGTGGGACACTTGTGGGTGTTCCTATCTTCCCTCTCCTCCTTATCTATACCTTCCTGCCTTAAATGAAAGACGCAAAGATCAGACTATTTGGTCTACAAATCAGAAGTCCTCTCGAAATCTATTTAATCTAATAACTTTTCTTATCACCTGGTGTAGTTACCTTCATCCACGTTCCTCCTCCCATCTGTGTATGTGCAACTCATCTGAGAGGTGCTGAGCAACCATACTGATCTTTATAGATGCCACCCCCCATCAGGATCGTGTGCAATTCTCTTAATACTCTATATAACTCTGTGTGTGTATAAAATATACAGTCAGTTCTGATTCACAGTAGTTATGATCCATAAGGTCACCATGAATCCTGACCACTGCTCCTGGGGGAAACACAGTGTTAGTTTTCTTTGAGTTTTGATCACATTTTCTTTCATCAACTTATCAGCACGTAAGCTTGCTTTCTGTGTGTTTCCTTTGAAAGAAACCTTATTTAATATATATTGTTAATTAACTACATTGAACTCCCGACTGCAGCATTATAACTCATGCCTGAAGGAGACTTTTCTAGCCCACTTGGTTTACCCTTGAGGCACAGCCTGGCCTTCTCGCATTTAGGGACACCAGGCAATGCATCAGCTCTATACTTGGGGACGTTTTAAACAGCGAAATCTAAAAAAAAAAAAAAAAATTAAAAATTAAAAAATCGGGCGCCTGGGTGGCTCAGATGGTTAAGCGTCTGCCTTCGGCTCAGGTCATGATCTCAGGGTCCTGGGATTGAGTCCCGCATCGGGCTCCCTGCTCCTTGGGAGCCTGCTTCTCCCTCTGCCTTTCTCTCTCGCTCTGTTCTCTCATGAATAAAAAAAATAAAAAATAAAAAATAAAAATTAAACAGCGAAATCAATAAAAGCACAAAAATGCAAGAAACATGACACTAAATAGATGGTGGAAAAGACACATGTTTACAATATGGTGGCTGAAGCAAGAAGGTAGAGCGTTGCCTTGTTTGCCCTTAGCTGGGAACATGTCACATCAAGGGGTTCAAATTTTTGACCACTCCACACATCTCAGCAATTGACTGCAGAAGCACAAGTATTGATTTTGAGGGTTTTAAATAAATTTTAGCGAGTCAGTGAATTCACAAATATGGAGCCCATGAATAATGAAGATCAACTCTATACACACAAGAACACACATATACACATACATATATACACACACACACATATACACATACATAACTCCCAGGGCAGATCTCCTCTGTCTATGTTGTACCTCCCATGGCACAGGGCATGATATGAGCCAGGGGTTATGTTATCTGGTTCACCAGTGTATACACCATACCTTACACAGGGCCTGGCACATTGCCCAATAAGGTCAAGCACATACTCACAGATGCGACTTTCCATCCATCATGTACTGTGTCCATACGAAGATACCGCCCATATATAGTCCATAACAATTAGATGTGATTTTATACAAAACTACTAAGGCCATTTTAAAGCTGCTCATCACATCTTCACCTTCATTAGATACATAATTTTTATTATGATTATTACATTGATGTAGCTCTTTATGGATCGAAACACACATTCGTGTTGTTTCCAAGCCTATAGGGTCTACTGTATGTAAATTGATTGTTGATTCGACCACCATCTGGAATTGCTGTGGAATATTTATCACTTTTAATAAAGTGATGAATAGAGTAGTCCATTGGCTCAGTTCTATGTGTTTTGACTCACTAATAATGTGGTTCTGGCTCTATGGCCATTTGGATTTCAGGGGCCCAAAGAGGAGAGATGAATTCACAAGTGTATTTGTTAAAGAGTTCAAGATATTTTGGAGGTGAGAAAATAGGCATATTTCCATCTAGTGGTCAAAAGTAATATGTGGGAATGTTCAAATGGGTTTGGACCATTAGGCATTCATCTGTATACCTAAACCTGAGCTGCTCTTCTTGTGAGTCAAAGGTTGGGGTGAGGAAAAGGGACAAGATTGGTCAAGGAAAATCCGCCAGGCTGACTGTGGAAGATACGTGAAGGTAGTCCAATATAAGCTTTGGAATCATAAACTCGAATCCAGATTCCAGCTTCATCACTAAAGAGCTGTGTGATTTGGGACAAGATACTCTGCTGTCTAAGCTCTGCCCCCTCATCTGTAAAGTAGAAATGATACTTACAGCATAAGCTTATTTTAAGAAGTAAATAAAACGATGCATATAAATCAATTAGCACAGTGTCTGGCACCTAGAAACAGTCAGTCAATGATCGGCATTGTTATTATGTCTGTTTGAAAGGAGGGATAAAGTATTTTCTATAAGGACAGCACTTAAGTGTTGCAAACATGCCTGTGTTATCAATAACAAGGCAACAGGATTATAAAAAAATATAAGGAATAAGAGTGTTGTATGCTTTGGTGCAATAGGATATATTGAATTATCTATCAAATAGGTAATGTAGCAGATAAGAAAGAATCCTAGAGGGACACCTGGGTGGCACAGTTGATCAAGCATCTGACTCTTGGTTTTGGTTCAGGTCATAATCTCAGGGTCATGGGACCCAGCCCCACGTTGGACTCCACGCTCAATGGGGAGTCTGCTTGGGATTCTCCCTCTCCCTCTCCCCGTTGCTCTCTCTCTCTAAAATAAGTAAATAAATCTTAAAAAAAGAAAAAGAAGGAATCCTAAATAAAATGAGAAGAAAGTTTCTACATATTTCTGGTTGACTCTTTCAGTGGAAATGCACAGTGTTAAACACATCCACCAAAAATAAAGGGCATGTGTTTAAGATATATTTCTAATCTTGTCTTAATAATAGTATGTGATATTGGGGTCTTGTCTGGAGTTGCATATGTAGCCTCCTGTAACGGAAGTCTGAAGGGGTAAGAATGTGGGAACTCAAGAAAACAACCACTGGCCACACTGGGGAGCCCCTGCCTCCATGCTCCCCCCACCCTCAAAACTGGTGTTGGTCTTGTGGTTTCTGCCTGCTGTTGTCCCTTCCTATTTCTCGTGGGTTGAATGTGTCCCTAAAAAGCTAGATTAAAGTCCTAACCACCAGTACCTGTGAAAGTGACCTCTGCAAATAGTATCTTTGCAAGATGGAATCAAGATGGAAGTAAAGATAAGGCCACACTGGAGGAGGCTGAGCCCCTGATCCAACAGGACTGGTGTCTTCATAAGAAGAGCAGAGGAAACGCACACAGAGTAGAACGTGAAGACTCAGGTGCACACGGAGGGAAGGGGTTGGGAAATCACCATGGAGTGCCGCAAGGAGAGGCTCGTGTGACAGGTCTACAAGCTAAGGAAGGCCAGGGATGGCCAGAAACACCGGAAGAAGCTGGGAGAGAGGCACAGATTCTTTCCTAGCACCTTCAGAGAGCAGCGCTCTGCTGACGCCTGGATCCTGGAGTTCCAGCCTCCAGAACCAGGAGAGGATAAATTTGTTGCTTTAAGCCACCAGTTTGTGGTACTTTATTTAGGCAGCCCTAGGAAACGAATACACTGTTCCTCACAGAGTTCCAGGGTGGCTGGGTGGTGGGAGTTTATCTGAGCAGTTAATTCCCTGAAATTCTAACCCTACAAAATTATAGCAAGCTGCCTCTAAAGGAAAGGGATGAAAAGACAGAAATCATTTGTGTTCGGAACACATTGGGCAACAGGCGATGCAGAAAGAATTTAAACATTTAGGCCCTTTTGACAATGCCAGCCTGGCGGGGTGGGGGAGAGACAGGATTTTCCCTCTGGATGGCTGAGAGCCAGCTTCGGGAGCCTGGGATGCCAGCTCATCTGTCCGCCTCTGTGTTCGTGAGGACAACGCTCAGTTAATCTGCCCATGCCTGATCTTATAGGAACATTCCCAGGACATGTGCCTTGTTCTCTCCTCTCCTTCCCCACCACTACCCCAGCAGCCAGGGACTCCATCCCAGTATAAGAGATCCACTCTATTCCCCCACACCCCCCACCCCCGAGTCAAGGGTAAGTGCAACTCAAGCTCTCAGGCTTTGAAATAGCCTCACTCAATTAACACACGCCCTGCTTACATCCACGATATGTTAACACGGCTTATTTTGATTTAGCAAATGCCCAATCATCCGCTGACACAGAGCCTAAAATAAGCCCAGGCCAGACCCCTCACGCAAAAGGGACTCCCTTGGCAGCATAAAGCGTGCAATTGAAAGCAATTCCGCTAGATGGAGCTCTGCTGAAGGTTAGGCCTTGACTTCCCCGGTCAGTACGGGCAGTTTCGGGAGCAATTCCGGAATGAATGAGATCTCCGGAGGGCAGACCTGAACTGCTCTCGCGCAGATTTAGAAGACGACTGTACTTCCCCTCAAACGTTTGACTTAATCTTCGTGTTGGACAGAACCTCTGACTGCTTCCGTCATTAATAGTCTCATCTATCCCACCTCCCCGCCCTGGAAGGGCTCAGAATCAACACAAGCAAACCCCAAGTTCAGATGGAAACAAGTGAAAGGAGGCTGTCAGGGCGCTGGGGCTTAATCCAGGAGGCAACACCCAACCAGGTTAGCCGAGTGCCTGCCCCGGGGGTGGTTGGGGCGGGCAGAGAAGGCATGGCCAGCATCTCATCAGCGGTGCCACCGGGCCCTGGCTAGACAGAGGGGTCGCTCTGTGCCTGTTAACAACCTTCTGGAACACTCAGAGTGACCAGCTGAGAGGATGGGATGGATTGACATGACAGAGTTAAGTGCTTTTCTAGTTGGACGAGAAAAGGAACCTGAACAGGCTTCTCCCATAAAGATCACTGTAAGTATTTCAACATGGGAGCATAGCCGGCCACCACATAAAAACAAAAGGGACTAAATAAAGAGTAATAAAACCAGGAAGAGCTCTTTGGCTGCCACCACTGTATACCTTGAAAAGGGCTTCGCCTTTGCATTGGCCACAGAAGACTGCTTTTACTAAGTGACAAAGGTTCTTTTGAACACCAGCTTCAGGACATCCTCCTCATCCTCAATTTCCTCAACTGTGAGTTGGAAAAATTAGTTCTTTCCTTGTGGTATTGCACTGAGGCTTGGAAATAAAACACTAAACACTAGCAAAGGGCTTGGCATATGGCAGGTCCTCAAGAAACAACTTTCTCCTTCTCTTCCCACTGCTCTTCTCACAACCCGGGAGGATAGAGGAGCCCTACAAACACAAGGGATTGACATAATTCTTACACATGAATCACCAAAGCAAAGCTGCTGAATACTCTAGGATAGATTCTTTTTTTTTTTTTTAAAGATTTTATTTATTTATTTGACAGAGAGAGACACAGCGAGAGAGGGACAACAAGCAGGGGGAGCGGGAGAGGGAGAAGCGGACCTCCCGCCAAGCAGGGAGCCTGATGCGGGGCTCTTTTTTTTTTTTAAAGATTTTATTTTCTAGGATAGATTCTTGCCACAGTGCAACCGGAGTGAATCCTATTCTCTTCACCTCCACCAGCGTCAACGTTGATTACTGGTTTATGAACAGTGGGGAAATAGCACAGCGCTCCCTGCTGCCCTCCAACTTGCCAGCTGAATGACTCTGAGGAAGGAGCCAGAAAGACAAAGCCAGGTGTGCCGACTTCCCCCAAATGACCTGGGCGCCGGAGGCTCAGCGGCAGGTACCCATTCTGAGCCATCCCTGGGACCCTGACGTAGAAGAACCTGAAACAGTACCTTCCTGTTCTTCTCCCGAACTTCCTTCTTTCCTCTCCCAGCAAGGTTACGGGCCCCCCGTCTTTCTTCCTTTTTTTTCCTCCATCAAAACTTAATCTCGGGAAAAAAAACCGATTATCAGTAACTTTAAGTCAACAGACGTTTGTAAATGCTCTCTCTCTAGACAAGATTTTTCCTCATTTATTCACCACCCAGAAGGTGGTGGAAGGGTTTTGGAAGGCAGGCATCTTCTAGTGTCCCTGACATCACCCCAAAGGACACCTCTGCTCTTCACTCTCACGAGGTTGTTGGAAATGTGTTTCCAAAGGCCCTCCTCAGGAACAGATGGAGGTTTGTAATAGTTGGGTACTTGCTACTGGAATTCCTGAAAAATAGCAGCAAATATCCATAAACAAAACATTAGAAACAAAATACAAAGTGCTTGGCATTTGGCATATTTTTAAAACTTTATTTACCCATTTCTTTCTTCTTTTGCCAGTTGTTAGAGTTGCCAAGCAGCTCTTTAAGATTGGGCCTCGGCCCACCTCTCAGATTACGACCCTGGAAAACATCATCTGAATTCAAACAAGCCAAATGTATATTTGCTTGCTGAAATATTCGGACTTTGTTCTACTCCTTCGTCAAACACAGAGCCTTAGGATGTGGGATACGCGCTTGGCTTTGACAGCTGGGAGGCAAACACAGGAATGGCAAATATGGAGCTCCGTTTGCCAGCATTCTCGGCTCCCTCTTCCATAGCAGGGGCTGCTACTCAATCTCAGCCTTTGTTCTCGTGGGGCAGGGATAAAGCCTCACAATCCTTCTCAGTGCAACTGTTTGAGAGTGGGCCCCGAGATGAGACTCTCATTAGAGTTCAATGTGGGTGCCCAGTGGGAAGGCCAAAGCCATCTACCAATTGTTAGATTCTTTAAGACAATGCAGAGTAGGTGTTTCAAAAGAGGCAACTGGTTGCCCCTAAAACTCCTCCCAATTCCACTGTTGGCTGAGGCCGAACATTCTGTCATTAGACCATCCGTCACTAGAGTCCATAGCTTTGATGCCTACAGAGCAGACACTGTCATGAGTCCATTTCATGTGCTGACTCATTTAACTTTCATAATTTGCTATTATCCCCATCTTACTGATAAAAAAAACCACCAGGGCTCAGAGATTGAAATGCCCAAGATCAGACAGCCAGTAATTGGCATAGCCAGGATGATCAAAATAAGATCTACTTTACACCCCTCCCCAGGACCTTGCTCTCCGCACTGTATCACACAGGCTTCAGTGGGTGAGAATTTGGGAAGGAGCCGGGGAAAGGGAGCAGAAGAATTCATTTCTGAGGGAGAAGAGAACAGAGGAAGGCTGCAGGCTTCCCAGTCCTGAGGAAATTCCTCAGGCTGGCCTTGGGTTGAAAGAGGAGAACCTGAGTAGAAGCTGACAGTTCCCCGCCCCCAGAATCAAGGTACCTGCGTCCAACAGGACTCAGCAAACTCCCCCTTGGGGCCGCCAAGTAAGAGCGGCAGATACAAGTACCAAGTACCTGCTGTCCAATCAAGTAACTGGAGAAATGTGAAGTATCAATGCTGGTGCTGTTGTTACTACCAAATTATGTACTGTTATGCTGAGAGTCAATGTCACCTTTGACAGGTGGAAACTCCAGAATGCTGTACCTTCTCCAGCAGTGGCCTGGACCACTTCACACCGACTGGATTCTTTTTAACAACTCCCCTACCATAGCACACAGTTAATTTCTCATGAAATTAAAGGAAAATCAAAAATGGCAGGGAAAGATATGCAGAGAATGAATTTTTTCTTTTATTATACTTCACATACATGATCATGGCACTTAAATACATACATGAATCAATTAGTAAATAAATAGTACATTTTTAAGGGGAAGGAGTAAATACTTTTATTTTTATTTATTTATTTTTTAAAGATTTATTTTATTTATTTGACAGAGAGATAGCGAGAGAGGGAACACAAGCCGGGGGAGCGGGAGAGGGAGAAGCAGGCCTCCCGCCGAGCAGGGAGCCCGACGTGGGGCTCGATCCCAGCACCCTGGGATCACAACCTGAGCCGAAGGCAGCCGCCCAACCAACTGAGCCATCCTGGAGCCCCAGGAGTAAATACTTTTAAATTACTTTTTTTTTTTTTTTTTTTAAGAAAAGGGAGAACCTTTTTGCCTGTATGTTGGGAACAGATAGAACATTACAGTTTTTGTCTTTGAGACTTCTGCAAATTTGTCAGTGATTTCATCAAAATCGATCCTGAATAGTCCCATTTAATAGGCAGCATAGCCAGATTTGTCAGTGTGTCTCATAGTTCATTGAGGAATATTTTTCATTCATTTTAATTTTTAAAGTTTTCTCTCCTTTTAAAATTGAAGTATAGTTGATATACTGTGAAGTTTACTTTTACCTGTAACAAGAGACATACAAGTAGTTAAGGAAAGTCTGAAGCATAAGGATAAATTTGGCAGAGACCCATACCAATCCCATGTCACAGCGAATTCCAGAAAGGGCAAGATAGTTCACATCTTTGTTTCTTCAGGACCGATTCTAGCAGCTTTCAAATGTCCTCACAGCTGAAAATTTTTTGCCAAAAACCCATCCCCGGCAAATTCATCACAGATTTTTATTGTATTTGGTTCTCAAGTTTCACATGTGCAAAAATCAGAGAAAGTGTCTGACTGACAGCAAATAGGGACTTCCCTGAGCCGTTGGGTTCTTGTCCAGTTCCTGGAGAAAGTGACTCAGGCCTCAAACCCTGCCCTGTTAATTTCACCAGGCAATGTCAGACTGGCACTTTTGCTCATTTCTCCTAACATTTCTTCCTTACATTTGATTCTTTTTTCTATTTCCTCACTTTTTTTTTTTTTTTTTGCAGAAGTAATAGTCCTCTCCACAGTTCCTTTGCCGTGATCTCGAGGAATCATTTTAAAGTGTTGTGTACCTTGTTCAAGGTGGATTCTGCCAGTTTGCAAATATTTTTGTATGTTTCCATACAACAACAGGATTGAAGTCACTCAAGTCCGTGCCTCTGTCTATAAGGGCTCCCATTGTCTACTTCTCATGCACTGTTTGGAAACAAAGCCATGTACCAAGTTAACTCCCATATAGAATACAGTATTTTGTAAAGGATAAAGAATACAAATGTTCTAATTTAGGCTTAAAAATATTCAGACCCGAATACTATATCACTAATGTTATTTAGAATTACCAGGGCATGGTGATAGTGAAAAGCAGACCAACTTGTAGATGGTTTGATCAGCGTTTTAAAATTCTCTGCAGACAATGCCCCCTTCTTCTTCCTGCACCATGCAGAGTGCTCCCACTGTCCACCTTTTAACCCACAACCTTTACATAGAAATTTCACTGCCTCGACGCTGGGGTTCAGATCTCAGGAATATCCCCTTCTGCTCTTACAACCCTGTAATTTCTTGCTGTCAAGCTGGTTTCATTATATGGGATTAAACATTTAAAAACTGAAATCCCACAGGATGATTTTCTCCCACTCAAGCTACAACCCCCTTACCTGGGAAGGGGCCCACAAGGTATCAGGGTCCAACTGCATCCCACTAGGGTCAAGGCCAGCTGGTCACAGGCAATATGGGGCTCCTTCTGGGCCTTCCCTCCAGCATCCTACAAATTCTCTTCTTCCTGGCATCTGCAAAGTGAGGTTCTCGTCTCCGTTCAGCCACTAATTAGCTTTGGGATCCTGGAACAACAACTTTCCCCCCTGCTTGCTCACAAGCGAACATTTCACTGAGTCATGTCTAAGGCTCCTTCTAATGTCCTCAGGCGCTGGTTGTGAGGGCACATGACCTTGGCTGCCCGTCCTGGGCTTCTGCACGTGGTGCCGATGCAGGGAAAGGTCAGCTCCTGGCAGCCCGTCTTGCAGACTGTGCCTTGTGCACCATCCCAGGGGCACCGCTGACTCTTCAGACTGTCACATTTCCTTGCTTGGCATCTTCAGAACCCCTGGTCTCTGGAGACTTCCAGATGGCTTTCTTTAACCGTCAGAGCTGGATTTCCTGGGCAGTGCCCTCCTCTGCAAACATTCTTATTTGTCACAGCACTGACCTCAGAATGTGCAGGATGCACATTTTAGAAATCAATTTCTAAAAGACGCCACCAGCCTGTCCTGGGCCCACCCTTGTGCTCCATCCCTGCCGCACACCAACCTGTGGGGGAAGGGAGGGGTGGACTGGCTATTCCCATTTTACAGATGGGGACACTGAGGTGCCGAGGCTTGAAATGCATGATCATGGTGGTGCCCGCAGGATGAAAGCACTCCCATCCCCAGTGTCCCATTCACTCCTCCAACCCCACTCCAAGATGCTGAGCTCAGGCTTGGCGCAGGCCCAGTCACCCTGGTTATACAACTGATACCCAGCGTGCAGACAGCTGCAGAGGAGGAACAGACCCCGTGCTTGCCTCTAAGAATTTGATTCAAAAATCACAAGATTTGTACACTGGGCATTAAAGTGTCTGTAGAAATATAAAAAAGTAGTGATAGCATAGCAATAGCTTATTTTTATGACTTCATATATTTCTATATTAGGACATAAAAATCTCTTCCCTATGTTTGGCAGCAACGTATTTACGAAATGGTCCCCCCAAAAAGCTATAGACCAGGGATGACGAATGGGTGACATATGCCCTGATAGTCCCTGGGAATGTTTGTGGTAGATGGTGACTCTCTCATGGCTCTCTTCCCACTTAGCACAGATGCGGCCTCAGAATCCTTCCTAACACAGCACGCCGCTCAGTTACGTAATTCACACCAGATTTCAAATAGTGGGGCCAACCTGGACTTGCCAACCTTGCTACACATCTGGGGCTGATTATTCTAGAAAACGGAGGAAGAGTGAAATTTCAGTGGTTTGCCCTCTTGGGGGCTGCTCCTTGGTGTATCTTCTCTTTTGTCCCTGCACACCTTCCCCCAGCTCCCAAACAAGTGCTAAGGTCAACTGATTGCCAGGAGGTGGGTAACCACGGTTGGAAACAGAAGCTGCACACCTGAGATAGATAAAACGTTTGCAGCGTGACAGAGGTTTACTATGTAAATGACCTCTTTGCAAGGCACACCTTCCCGCCCACCTCTTGCAGAATTCCCGGCACAGGTGTTCTTTTTTTTAAGGATTTTATTTATTTATTTGACACAGAGAGAGAGAGCACAAGTAGGCAGTGGGAGGGAGAAGCATGCTCGTCACTAAGCAAGGAGCCCGATGCAGAGCTCGATCCCAGGACCCTGGAATCATGACCTGAGCCAAAGGCACTTAACCAACTGAACCACCCAGGCGTCCCATGGAGCAGGTGTTTCTTTGTAAGACACCCCCACCAGCCAGATGATTCTAATGTTCCCCACCCCTCCCCCCACCCCCAAGAATCACAGCTTGAGAAATGATCTCTCGGAGATATTTGCCATTTCTCGGAGGATTGAGTCTTGAAGATTGGGTCAAATGGCTTAGATATTGTTCATGGGGAAACTCAGCCATAACAGCAAGTGGCAAGGGAGGTATTTTGAACACCAGCTTATTCCCTCCCATGGCATCCACTCCCCCAATGTCAACATTAGGTAATTTCAGAACTAAGAAAGAACCTGAAAGGAGCCTAGAGCCCTGAGCTGGGTTGAATAATGTTTCCCTAAAATTTCATGTCCACCTGGGACGTCAGAATGTAATTAAGATAAGGATTGAGGTGAGAAAGTACAGGGTTCAGGTGGGCCCTAAATCCAATGAGAGTGTCCTTAGGAGAGACGGAAGAGGGTGCAGAGAGACACACAGAAGAAGGCCATGTGAGTACAGAAGCCGAGATTGCAAGCAATGAGTTACAAGCTGGAAATTGCCACGGGTTGGGAGCAACCACCAGAAGCCAGGAAGAGGCACAGAAGGATTCTCCCCTGGAACCTTCAGAGTGAGCGCCGTCCTGCCAACAGCTTGATTTGGACTTCCGGCTTCTGAAACTGAGAAAATACATTTGTTACTGTAAGCCATCAGTTTGTGGCCCTTTGTTTCAGCAGCTCTGGGAAGTGAATATGCTGTCCAAGGGATAAATCTCCCCATTCTTTACTCAGGCTCTGCTCTCAGGAGAGAGGAAATCCAAGGAAGGTAGAAATAGCCTCACACTGCAGAGGATGAAGCTGAGGCGGTTTTGCTCACAGAGCGGCTATGGGAGGAAGCACTTAGCAGCTAGGTTGTGGCTTGCAGGGGGCAGTCACCCCCTCAGCGGTGTGCTGTGCATGGGAGCCGAAAGCCCACAGCAGCTCCGTGAGCTCTGGGGCCCAGCAAATGGCCTGAGAGGTGGGTGCAACTGTGGGCCCCTGGGTGCCAGAAATATGGTCATAGAAATGTAAAACGTGAGATCCTTTGTTGTTGGTCGTAAGTGCTGGAAGGACTGTGGGGGGTGGGGGAGCAATCTCTTCCCTTACACCTGGGCTAAACAGATCTCTGACAGGCACTTTACCTCACTTGTATGGTCCCCGGTTGTGAGGATACAGTGAATCAGGGCATTTTGCCCGAGAAACCTGCTTTAACAATTAGCAGCTCAGAGGATAATACAAAAGTATTTCTCTTTCTCTTGTTTGATATATTTTTCAAGGAAATATTTACTATTTTTTGAGAGCTCCTGGACACAATCCATAGTTCGTTTTCAGAGAGAAAAAACCTCAAGCCTTCTTGCCTTTTCCTTAATTTACAATTATCACTGAAAATAATAGAAAAGCATTAGCAACCTATGTTGTATATTTTCATAAACTTAAATAACCAGTCGGTCTATAATCTTTTATCCCCTTTGGAAAAGAAAAAGACCTTTTCCATTAAAGAAGTGTCCTCTCTACTGATGCTTTAAATCTCCATGGCCTTGTTTATTCCCCGGGGGTAGACTGGAAAGGCCATTTCCAGAGCTCTGGTAGGTTCCAGGCAGAGCACAGCACAATCTCCTTGCGCTCCTGGCTGGCAGGGGCTGGGATCTGAAAACAACAGGAATGGAAGGATTAACAGAAGCAAATGAAAAGGAGGACAGAATATCTGCCAGAAGCATCTTTGCTCCCTCTGGCCCTCTGGCGTGCCGCATTTCCCTTTCCCTTCTTCCCTCCGACAAAGCCCCCTTGTGTCCTGCTCATCTGCCTCTTTGCTCCTCTTATCTAAGGATGACTCAGAGGCGCTGCTGAGCCAAGGAATTTCTGCAGACTGGCATGGCAGCCTTTCGATCTCTGGAGCAATAAAATGCAGATGGAGGAAGGCCCTAGTGAGCGGGGAGAAAAGGCGTTGAGGCCTTTGGCTCTAGGTTTCCAAGAAAGGCAGTAGCTACATACTCATGCTGCACAAAGGGCTGGCTGGCCCAGATAGATTGAAATCTTGGGACTGCTCACATCTCCTTCCTATCCCCTGAGTGGAAGGAGCCGCACAGAACGTGGCTGAAAGGTTGCTGCCTTAAAATAGGTTCTAAGAAGAGCCATTTTGTATTCTTTAGAGGTGCACCAAACATAGGCTTTATTTTCATGGTTCCTGAGCCGTATTTTGATACATCACAGTGGTCTGGGGGGATATATTCTAAATGGAGGTTAATTCCTCTCCCCTCCCCACCCTTCCCGGGCATCACATTTCCCAGAATGCTATAGAAAGTCAGTCCTTGCAGAAGGATGGTACCTTTCAAAAGTCAGAAGAGACCCCAAGAAACTGCCGTACTGCAGGATGGGGAGAAGGGTAGGAGCCTCCGCAGTGGGGGAGTGGGGGGGCAGCGATCATGACCTGATCTAGACCTAGACCCAGCTCTTCTACTAATGAGCTATTAACTACAAACTAGCTCTCAGCTGCGGCAACACTGGACTAGTTAGCTCGCCTGCAGGATGGGCAGGTGTTCCCTGTGATCACCCAGGTCCCATCTATTCCTAATGTTTCCTAATCTTGAAACCCATTTAGTGCCCAGGTTACCCTCAGACCGCTGGACAGATGCCCAGTAGTTCTCTTGGATGGTTCAAACTCCTCTTAGCCCTGCAAAGCTCATAAATGAAAAGCAGAGAACTTCTAGCTCGCCGGTCCCCCTTGCCAAATAGTAAGCTTGAATAACAGCCCCCTTCCCTGAGGAGTGGAGAAAATAAATCAGTTAGAAATAAGAGGGTGATGGTTCGGGTCAGGCAAGAATTTACAAGGGGCTGTTTCAGGAGGGCTGTTAAAGAGGATGAGGCCTGCGGATCCCCCTCCCTCTGCCCCGTAAGTTGTCACAAAGCTACAGAAGCAAACTAATAATCATGTTGTCTACTGCATGACTATGTCGGCTGCAGCTGGGAAGGGGCGGGGAGAGGAAAAGACTACCCTCAGCTTCCAATTATGCTATGATAACTGTTTAAATTTTATTGAGTAAATAATTATCTGTGAATTGAACAAGAAACAAAACACAGCCTAACGCCCATTAGTCATCTGTCGGAGGTAAGGCTTAAGTATATGTTTTACACATGTTTTTTTTTTTTTAATTCAGTGCCCTGATTTAGCAGAAGGCGTGAGCTATTCATACCTCCAGGGGGTAAGTGACTCGTTCTTTTGGTAAATTAGGTATTTGTTTTAATCGCTTATTAGAATCTTTGTTTTGGGTTTTTAATTTATTTTGAACCAAAGTCAAGAAGGGAGGAGAATATGCAGGGGTCTCATGGGGACCTATGTGAGGAGTGGGTGTGTTTCGGGGGGGGGTGGGGAGGGGGAAAGCAAGTCCAGTGGGGTTTCCATGGGTCCAGTTCACCAGAGAGGGACATAAGTGTCGCTTTGAACAAGAAGGGAGGCATACAGCAGAGCTTTGGACCCACTGATTTGTCTTTTAAAAAGACTAGTGAGCCCTCTTACAATGTCTGTGCTGGGCTGGAAACAAAGACTTTGTGGACAATAATAGCAGACGCGATGCTGAGATGAAATGGAGAGGTGGGCAGTATTTTCCCTTTTGATTATAAGAAGTCACATCAAACCCTTATGTGTGTGGCTGGTGTTGATTCAGCTGCCAGTTCAGATGACAGCTCTAATTAAAAATTGAAGGAATGGGTCAGCTTCTGGGGGGCCGGCCGCTGAAGTAAGGTTTCCTACTCTTGTTCATGATTACATCTGGATTTTCTTCCCACCTGGGACATGTTTAGGGAGTTGAAATCGCTATGGCCAGAAATGTGGGCGATTATGGTGACTTGGGGCTAAGTAGTAGAGTTCTGTTCTAACCCTGTGTGGGGGTACGGGCCGTGGAGACTCTGGAAGGAGATGCCAGAGAACTCAGAGACAGGATCCCTTGGAGAAGATGGAAAACTATATATGTCATGCTTTGAACAAATTTAGATAAAGCTGAGCCATTTGGTAGTGAAAATGTTGGGCTACCTATGGATTTCCTCATCCTAGGACACCACTCTCTAAAAAACCCTTTTGTCTTGGTTTGTAACTAAGCCCAGTGCCTCGTGGGAAAAGAAGAAAAAAAATAGGTAGATTTTGTGCTTCCCTTCATCTTTGCTGGCTAAGCCATCTTGTTTTAGTTTGAATCTCCTGGGAGTGTGAATTGATTGGCATGGGTGCCAATCCAGGTGTCCCTTACCTGGACAGTGTGCCTGTCCCCCGGCTGCTTAGAGCTGCTTCCCTAGAGAGCTGAGTGCCACACAGGAGCTGCCTTGCCCGGGGTGGGGTGGGGGGTAGCCCCTACTCCCATAAGTGCCCTTCCCTGCAGGCAGCAGGGGGACTGATGAGCCACCAGGGGACAATGACAGGAGGACATCAAGATGGGACAACCCTGCCTTACAGCTTGTGTTCCAGAGCTTTCTTCAGGTTGAGTGCTCTTAGGCCTCAGTAATTCCTCGGACAGTTTTGTGCAAGAGGTCATGGTGGCCTTCTGGCTAGAATCCTGCATTTAGGAGCAGAGGCCTGATCTTCTTGTTGGTGAGCCAGGTACTTAAGATGTACTCCAGCTGTGTCAGGAAAGTAGGATCCGTCCTTCTTTTTAAAATTAAATAAAATCTTTAAAAATTATTTATTTGAGAGAGAAAGAGCACTCGCGAGAGAGTGGGGGAGGGGCAGGGAGAGGACAAGCTGACTCCTCATTGAGCACGGAGCCCCATGTGGGGCTCGATCCCAGGACCCTGAGATCATGACCCGAGCCGAAATCAAGAGTCAGACGCTTAACCAACTGAGCCACCCAGGCGTCCCAGGGTTTGGCCTCCTTAACCAGCTAACACCAGCGTGCAGCTCTGGAGGGGAATGGCGTGGGAGCCAACCCAGGCAGCTGACCCCAGGAGAACAGCATGGTCTCCAAGAAAAGACTTGTTACCAAAGCCAAAGCTTAAGGCAGTAATAACAACTTTGATTTATAATAAGAACTATTTGTATGTAATTACTAAAATATTGATTGCACATTCAGCAGTGTGCTTAAACTGAAGACAAATCAAATCTGGTAAGGGCGCCAAAAGAGTCTTCTTGCAAACAGACACCATTTAGCCCTTTCCTGCAATAACCTGGTGGGATTTTACGGAGCGCGGTTCAATCCAGCGTATGTGCTGCCGAAGCGGGTGCGAGGACAGTTCAATTTATTGAGCATTGCATTTATTGATGATGGCTCCTCATGGCACTTAAAGGCAGAAAACAGGAACCATGATACAATGTCGGCTCTCTGTAGTACGGAGGAACATCGGAACAGGGATGGGGGTGCAAATAAATCCGGCAGAAAGGGTGAGGGAAAACACCAAAGATGGACAAGGAGGAGAAGAGGACTCCAGACACAGGAGAAGAAACACCAGACATGCCGGGATGGTTTCAGGGATTGCTTGCAAGCCGCATTTTACAGCTAAATTCAAATTTAAAGTCACAACCACTAACTTCGTATGGGCCTTTTAAGTGTGATTGCAGCCTGGTGCATCCTCTCTTACTCTGCAAAGCTCCCAGGACCTGCGTCCCACTACCTCTCAGAACCCCCCACCCCACTTTTCCACCCACACTGACCTCTGTCAGGAGGTCACATAAAGCAAGCAGATCCCTACTTCTAGGCCGCTGTACTTGTTCCATTGCCCACAGTGCCTTCCCCCCCCCCCCCCCCCCCCCCCCCCCCCGTATGCTCCTGGGTTGTTCCTTCATCTCTTTCAAACCTTTACCCACCTGTCCACTTCTCGGTGAGCTGTTTTTCTGTCCTTCCTATCTAAAACACAGCCCTCCTCACCCCCAGTGCTCTCTATCCTCCTTCCCTGACTTACGTTTTCCAGATACTATGCTCTGTATTTTACTTACTTGTTATAATCTATTTTGTAACCTATGTGTGGGCGGGGACTTTTGTCTGTTCTGTCTATCGCTATATTCTCCCAGCCTAGAATGGTAGTTGAATCGTGGTGGATATTAAATACATATTTGTTCAAGGAATAAAGTGACCTCCCAGCTATGTCTTTTGGCTGTCTCATCCTCTCATCAGGGTACATGGTTTTTACCTTTCACAATTCTATTTTTCATTTTTTGCATTGACTTAAAAAAATTTTTTTTCAAAACCTTTCTGGTCATTTTCATAGTCTCTTATCGCTTGCCTATTTTTATGATCTTTCTTTTTTTCAGACTTTATACATTGGATACGTGGTTATTTTATATATATTTGTGTCTGATAATTTCATTACCTAAAGGACGGAGGTTTAATTCTGGGGTTCATAGTTTCTGCTGATTCTCACTCATGGTGGCCTGTTTGCTTGTAGATTTCATGTTCTTTGATTCTGAACTCATTGGTTGATCTTCATTGGGCAGAATCCTGAGGGCCTACAAGGAGGATGCTTTTATTCAGACATGACTTGAGTCTGCTTCTACTGGGGGCTAGGGGCTGGGGGCACCGTCCTAGCATAATGCAAGAGTCTCCCTTTCTGCACCCTATCCCCTTTGGCTGTGGTCTGTCAGACTCACCATTACTGCGCTGACCCTGACAGCGAGCTCAAAGCAGCTCTGCCTCCATATCCACTTGTTCCCTGACATTCGCTCTCCAGGCTCATCCCACTCCCCTCCCGCCCTTACTTAACGTGATAGAGTCTATTTTGCACAGGAGTTGGTTGTACGGTATCTAATACTGCTAGACCAAACCCAGGCTTGCGTCCTGCTCCCGGGCTGTCCGCTAACTGTCAGCTCTGCTTGCCGCGGGTGGTACTGGAGCCGTGCCCTGACTCTCGCTCGCTCTCAGGCAGGGTGCTTGCTAAACAGTGTCCAGTATATAAACCCTGATTTGTTGGCTAATATGTAAACATCCAATCAAGCAAGTTAACCCGCTTCCCAGCTGTGGCCCGTTAAGCGAATGCTCTAGATCCACGTGATCTAGGCGCACATTCTTCTAGAGTTTCCCTCCCTTCGTGCAGGAGGATTGCTGGTGTTGTTGCTACCGTTTCGCCCACTGCCACCTTCAAGCCTGTTGCCAGCCGTGGCTTGGGGTGGCCGGGCCGGCATCCCGGAGGCCTGTTTGTCCTAGTGTTCATTACTCCTTGGCTCTCGTCCCATCTGCTGCCAGGGCAGGGTTATTTATAGCAAATCGGAGAAGCCCTGGTGAGCTTCGCTGTGCTAACTCACATCCTCAGAATGCCTTGCCTCCCCGAGGACTTTACACGTGGTGTCCTCACAGGAAACCCTTCCCTGCTGACCCAGGGGAAACTCCTGGTTTCCCTGGGAAGTGGCATTTGCTCCATCCATCTGCTTGGCTGATAAGGCCTTTGCATTTAGATGGACAGCGCTGGCCCCAGAGACCCGCCGTGGAACTTGCCCGAAGAGGTTGTGACAGCTGAGTCACAGAGAAGAGCGTTTAAACCGCAATCCTGGGGGGCGGAGAGTGCGTCCCAGGAGTGGAGCCAGAGTGCCGAGTCATGCCCCTCAGCCCAGCATCACGTGGTGTGTTTGAGAGCTTCCAGAAGAAGGGGACACCACTTGGAAGTCACCAATCCTGCCACTCTCGGGCCTGTCCTGTGCTTTCTGCAATTCTGAGACCCAGCAGCGCGTCCCCCTTGGAATGACTGCATCAATGTCACATTCTGGCTGCAATTCATCAGCTCTCATGTGTTCAACCAATAAAACTTCATCGCAGCCAGGGTTTCACTGTTAGACACAGAACACAGCCAAGTGAAGGTCTTCTGAGGGTCTGGCAGTACTCTAACTCAATTAACAAATTAACATGAGTCCACAGGCACAGATCTCTACAGAAATTAGATCAGCTCTGAAAGATATCAGGCCGGGGGTGGAAAAGGTCAATAATCATTTTAAATGGAATTGAACAAATCATTGGTAGTCAAATCCATACTTCTGTTGGTATTTGTAGCAAGCAGCATCATTGGGGGAAGGAGCCAGAGAGAAAATGGACGGCCTGGCCAAATTTTGTGCTGAAAATAAATTTTCAAATAAAATATATTTATAAGCCCACCACATGCTATCAAATCACGGTGTGGGGAAGCTGCTAGGACGAAGCCTGCTCCATCCTATAGCCTCTGGGAAGGAGTTTCTGCCAGGGAATATCCACATTGCACCACCAGGCCAGTGTTGAAATTCAGCGGGTGCAGGGAGGTGGCGAGTGTGGGCGGTAAGTTTCAAAACAGTTTTGAAATACCCACGGTGCTTGGCATCCCGGGCTCTGTGGTGGGCAGAATCATGCGTGCTGTGTACACATCCATGGAAGGTTATTCTGATTCTCCTGTTATAAAAAGACCAGGTCCCGTTCCAGAAGAGCAAAACGAGCAGTCTTGTATTCTTCTAGTTTCCTCTCTTTTTCTCTTTAACGCAGCACTGGCCACAGAGTGTGGTCATTGGTTAAAATGTCCCCTTTGCTCTAAAGGATTCCTTTGTCATTCTCTGAAGGTTAGTCAGAATAAATATTACAACTTGGACTTTAAGCTTAGGACAAGCAGATGTTAACTATTCCGTCACTTTTGTTTCTGGAGAAAGGTAAACAGAGTGCGGTTTGTAGAAATCCTCCAGAACTTGATGGTGTTCTTTGCTAGAGAAACTGTTCTTAATGGGTTAGCAGTTTATTCCAAAGAGAAAACAATGTATGTAATTGAAATCCCACTTTTGTTCATTAGTGAACATTTTAAGGGTTTTTCTTTTTTCATGTGGTTTCTATCATGGGATATAAAAAATTCAGGAATAAAAGCAAAAACCTTTGAAAGTTGATTAATGTATGTTTCTCTCCTTAAGCCTTCAACATCCTGCTCCCGCTCTTAATTACTGGCAGTCGATCTTCTTAAGTCACCCAGAAAATAGAAGAATTTAGCAAAGAACTCCCGCGGTACCATCTCCCTTGAGCTACTCATCTCTCTGCTTCTGTCCTCATTTACTTTGCCTGGGTTCCCCTGCCCTTCCTCCCAGTACAAAGTATCCCATCCCCTCCCACTACTCAAAACTGCTCCCATGACTCTTTGCTCTCTATTTGGCACTGAGTCCTTCCCAGGAGCATACAAATGTGTTGTCCTATTTCCCATCATTAAAAAAGAAACCCCATTGAGCCCACATGCCCCTCTAGGCATAGTCTCATTTCTCTGCCTCCCTTTACAGCTAATTCTCTACACCCAGCTGTTTCCACCTCCTTTCCTTCCATTCTGCTCCCAAACCCGCTCAAATTGGCCTTTTGTTCTCACTACAACAGTGAGACCTGCCTTGTTACAGTCACCTCTACAGTTCCCAGTGTCCTAGTCAGTGGGGGTGTCCCGCGTCTGGGTTGAGGAAGGTGCCTCCAACAGGCCAGTCCTGTGAAACGCTCTGGGGCACCCTTCCTGCTTCAGAAACCCTTGTCCATGGGTGTCCTTGGCACCCTTTCAATAAGTCCCATTGCAGCTTAAATGAGCTGAGAGCTGGTTTTTGATGCTTCTAGTCAGGAGCGCTGAACTGGTTCGTCGGAGGAGCTAGACTGACTTGGTTCTCCAGAGTCATTCCTAAAATACAACGGTCTGGGAGATGTGCCCGGGCCCCTCAGCCCCAGGAGGAGGGGGGACGTGTTACAGTTCCATGTGCTGGGGGCTAAAGAAAGGCTTGTCGGGGCGTCTGGGTGGCTCAGTGGGTTAAGGGTCTGCTTTTGGCTCAGGTCACGATCTCAGGGTCCTGGGATCAAGGACCCCCCCACCAACCCCCACATCCCGCTCTCTCTGCCTCTCCTCCCATGCTGGTGCGCGTGCACACACACACACACACACACACACTCTCTCTCTCTCTCTCTCAATTAAATAACTAAAATCTTAGAGAGAAAAAAAAAAGAAAGGCCTGTCATCACCATGCAGACAAACCAGCCTCTTCTCCCAATGCTGCCCCTGGGTGATGGCTTTCCACCTTTTAGGGCTGATCACGATACTCATTCTGTTCAAATTTGTCCATGCAAAAATGAGGCAAACAACCTAAAAAGCAAAATGAGCAAACAATATGAACATGCCGGACTTCACATAAAGCAGCACCAGTGGCCAATAAACACATCACAAAATGCTAAAATTAGTAATCAAGGACATGCAAGTTACCACCCATCAGATTAGCAAAACTTTAAGTCTGTCCTACTGCACTAATAAGGCTGTAGGCAGGGGCACTTGAAGACACAGCTCTCTTGAAGAGCAAATGGGCAATATCTGCAGAAGTTAATGCTGTGCAGGCATTTTGGCCATAGCTGTAGAGAAACCCACATGAACTTGCCCAAGAGTGTGTACAAGAATATATACAACACCATTGTTTTTAATAACGAAAGACTAGAAACCACCTAAATATTCATCATTAGAGTTTAGATAAAGAAATGGCATATACATACGAAGGAGTATTAAACAGCAAAAATGAATGAGCCTGAGTTACTTGTTCAACATGAGTAAGTTTCATGGACAGTATGTGAAACGAAAAAGCAAGTTGGAGTAAGAAGCATTTGGTATCCTTTTAAAAGTTAAAAGAAATATGGAAAGCAAATGCTATATTTTGCCTAGGGATACATACATATGTAGCAAAGTTTAAAGATTTTATTTTTATTTATTTATTTGAGATAGAGAGAATGAGAGAGACAGAGAGCACATGAGAGGGGGGGAGGGTCAGAGGGAGAAGCAGACTCCCTGCCGAGCAGGGAGCCCGACGCGGGACTCGATCCTGGGACTCCAGGATCATGACCTGAGCCGAAGGCAGTCGCTTAACCAACTGAGCCACCCAGGTGCCCCCATATGTAGCAAAGTTTAAAGAACTACATGGGAATGATAAACACGAACTCATGAATAATTGTTATTTCTGGGAGTAGGGGTGCAAAGGTGGAAAGAGGAGAATGTAATAATGAGCAAAAGGCTCACTCTATTTCTTATGTTTTAGTTATTAAGCTAGGTTGTGGGTACACCTTTTTACAATATCTAAACTATTTCATAGTAAAAACTTAATGAAACAAAGGAATAGGAAAGAGGGTGAGCCAGAGAGGTTTTCCCAGGTCCTGCAAACACTGAGTTTTTTTTTTTTTCCCTAGAAGTGGTCTCAGGACCGATCTGGGCACTGATTTGGTCAACATTTCTACCAACATCACCCAGTTTCCTAGTTCCCGAAATAATGATTCTGTTGATATGAAGTATCTCCCTCTTGCAGCTTTATTACATGATTTGTTGAGAGGAAATGTGAGCTGCTAACAGTCACTTTGGTTCATTTCTCCTCCTCCTTTCCCATCTCCTTCTTGTTATGGATTGAGTTTATTTAGGAAAACAACAACAACAACAACAGGTAACTGATTTCTGGCAATGCTTTCTTCCCTCTGAGTTCTTGGTCTTGCGCTCACTAGCCTTGTCCAGGAGCAGTGGGGAGGAAAAAGAAAGCACTGAATAAAAGAGAAGGGGCACTGCCATTGTGGGTTTCTTGACATTGGGTCATAACCAAAATGATGGGCCTGTTTGTCCCATATTCTCTCCACGCCAGGACAACGGCCTTTACTCCACAAAGAACTACCCGCCCATATGCTGGGCAGTTATAATACAAGTGTAAGACAACACTAGGATGTGACAGGGACGAAGGCACAAATTCCCTGGAAATAAATTAGTAGTGTTTATCAAGATCCTTTCAAATGCTCATGCCCTTTAACTCAGAAATCCCACCTTTGGAATCCTAAACAAAGGAAATCATCAAATGTTATCAAATATTTATGCCTCCAAATTACTAAACCTAAAGTTCCCAAACAAGGGACAGTTAATAAAATTGTAGGAAATCCTAACAATGTACAATTAAGAAGACATTGAATATGATGGACATAAGAGATAATCATAATAGCACTTTAATTGGAAGAAGTAGGATATGAAAATGTAATCTACAATATCAATTGCAGTCTATGAATTTATTCACCATTTATCTGTTTACACACATACATAGGAGAAAATCAGAAATAAAATATATAGGAGTATTAGCACTACAGCTCTCTGGGTAAACCAAGGGATCATAGCAATTAAAGAACATACTTTTCTGATTTTTCCGAAGTTTTATACGACTATGTATTACTTTAAAAATGAGGGGAAAGGTTATTAAAAGAAAAGTACACAGGGTTGAGAAATAAGTATACTAAGTGGAATAGAGAACGTTCTTCCACAATTCTCCTCTGGGTCTCCTTGTCACTGGCTGTAAGCACGGACGTTCTTTTTTTTTTAAAGATTTTATTTATTTATTTGAGACAGAGAGAATGAGAGACAGAGAGCACGAGAGGGAGGAGGGTCAGAGGGAGAAGCAGACTCCCTGCCGAGCAGGGAGCCCGATGCGGGACTCGATCCCGGGACTCCAGGATCATGACCTGAACCGAAGGCAGTCACTTAACCAACTGAGCCACCCAGGCGCCCAAGTGTGGACGTTCTTATCCCCTCCTTGGGAGTAGGAAAACCTGAGCTGTAACTGAGCAGTTGCTGTGGGCTGAGTGTGGACAGCTCTGAGAGTAAAAACTCCAGGGGGGACTGAGTCATACAATTGTGAGATTTACCCCACAGTATTGTGAGATTTACCTCCCCCAGGTTCCCACGGTAAATACCAGGGGAAAATCCCCTCCTGCTTCTGGCAGTGGGGAGGAAAGGAACCATTTTGAAATATCCCAGAGCACTGCCCTCAGGGAAGACTGGTCACCAGAGCCTAACTTGCTGGGGTGTTCTCAGAGCCTGGCTGACCTGGACAAAGGAAAGAACCAACTCTGGTGCATTCACACCATCCTATCCCACCTAAGGGGAGAGAAAAACTGAGAAACACTTGTGTAGTTCACAGTCCAGAGGCACAGGCTCACTAGAAGGCTGACACCTATCACAGAGCTGTGGGATACTTCCCCTCCCCCACTCCCCACCCCCACATTGCTAAAGGCCTGTTTACATCCATTCCTCTTATCTAGTACACCATACCCGGCTATCTAGAAAAAAAAATCATAAGGCATACCAAAAGGTGAAAACATACAATTTGAAGAGACAGAACAAGTATCAGAAGCAGACATGGCAGGGATGTTGGAATTATCAGATGGTGAATTTTAAATAACTGTGGTGAATGTGTTAATGGATAAAGTTAACAGCATGCAAGAACAGATGGGCAATGTATGCAGAGAGGTGGGCAACCTAAGAAAGAACCGAAAAGAAATGCTAGAGATAAAAAACACCATAACATAAATGAAGAATGCTTTTGATGGTCTTATTAGTAGACTGGACATGGCTGAGGAAAGAATCTCCGAGCTAGAAGATCTAGCAATAGAATGCTCTAAAACTGAAAAGCAAAGAGAACAGAGACTGAAAAAGAAGACAGAACAGAATATTCAAGGACCGTGGGACAACAACAAAAGGTATAACATGCATAATGGGAATAGCAGAAGGAAAAGAAAGAGATAAAAGAAGAAATATTTGAAACAATAATGACTGAGGATTTCACCAAATGAATGTCAGACACCAAACCACAGATTCGGGAAGCTGAGAGAACACCAAGCTGGATAAATACCAAAAAAAAACCAAAACAAAACCAAAAACCCTACAGCTTGGCATATCATTTTCAAATTACAGAAAGCCAAAAATTAAAACAAAAATAATCCCAACAGAAGGCAGAGGAAAAAAATACCTATAGAAGAACAAAATAAGAATTACATCTGACTTCTATACAGAAATCACGAGAGCAAGAAGAAAGTGAAGTGAAATATTTAAATAGTTGAAAGAAACCACCAGCCTAGGGGCACCTGGCTGGCTCAGATGGTTTAGCATCTGCCTTCGGCTCAGGTCATGATCCCAGGGTCCTGGGATCGAGTCCCACATTGGGTGCCTTGCTCAGCGGGGAGCCTGCTTCTCCCTTTGCCTGTCGCTCCCTACTGTTGTGTTCTCTCTCTCGCTCTCTGACGAATAAATAAAATCTTAAAAAAAAAAAGAAAGAAAGAAAGAAAGAAACCACCAGCCTAGACTTCTGTAGCCTGTGAAATTAGCCCTCAAATGGGAAGGAGAAACAAAGACTTTCTCAAACAAAAATCGAGGTAATTTGTTACCAATAGACTGGCTTTGCAAGAATGTTCAAAGAAGTTCTTTTATTTTTTTAAGATTTTATTTATTTTAAGAGAGAGAGAATGTGTATGCACACGCGTGAGAAGGGGTGGGTAGGTGTAGACGCAGAGGGAGAGAGAGAATCTCCAGCAGACTCCCCACTGAATTCGGGGCTGGATCTCACTACCCTGAGATCATGACCTGAGTCAAAACCAAGAGTTGGATGCCCAACCAACTGAGTCACCCAGGCACCCCATCAAAGAAGTTGTTTAGAGAAAAGGAAAATAATCCAGGTTAGAAGCTTGGACCTACATAAAGAAAGGAAGAACATTGGAGAAGGAATAAGATAACAAACTTTTATTTTTCTTATTTTTAACTGATCTAACAGATAACATTTTGTTCCAAATAATAATGGCAACAATGTATTCAACTATGTATACTTAGATATAAGTGAAATGAGTGACCACAAGGGACAGGCAGAAGGAATTAGGATGAGGAAGGCACTCACACCACCCTTGAAGTGGTATAGTGATATTTGAAAGTGAACCTGGATTCGTTGTAAAAATATATTGCAAATTCTAGGGCAACCACTAAAAAAGTTTAAAAAAGAAATAGAACTGATTTGCTAAGAGAGAAAATGAAATCATATGGAATGTTCAATTAAAACCACAAAAGGAAGAAAAAAAAGTAGGAGACAAAAATAGGAACAAAGAACAAGGGCAACAAATATAAAACAGTAACAAATACGGCAGATATGAACTCAACTATTTCACGATATTCACTTTGAATATCACTCTTCCTGATTGAGGTGGTGGAGGAGCTAAGAATTGAAAGCATTCTGAGCTCCCTGAGCAGGACTTCAATGGACGGCCCCCTCCAACACGACTGAGGGCTCAAATAGACTTGTTCACCTCAAGGGCAGGGTGTGACAATGGTAGGGACTCATCCTATGTCAGCCTTCCAGGTAATTCTGGGATGTTCACCCCTTCCCCACCTACCCACCCTCCTTCTTCAGAATCTCAGCCTCCAAGGAAGATGATATTTGAATGTAAGGCATGAAAACCCACATATAGTCACCAGAGCAGGATGAGTTGGCCTCATGGGTATGACCTCAGAATCCTCATGATCAGCCCTTCCTGCCCCTGCAAAACAAACAAACAAAAAAAACAGCCCCTCTTTGTCACCGGGCCCAGAATTCCACACTGAACATCATTCATTGGGCTTGAGGCTTTGGTATCAGACGTGTCAAGGTCATTTGTGGAAGGGACTTGGACAGGTGAACTGGGAGATCTAACACTAAGATTCCACAATCATGTGCTGCATTCCTTCAGGGTGAGTGAATTCCAGATTGTTACTAGAAAGGATATTTGGAGAGAGGGTTGTAATCTGAGGAAGTGGGAATGAGAACAGGGAGGACACAAACCGAGTTTGGGGTTCCTCACCTATGCGTGGGCTTTCCCACAAGCTAGCTTTTCTCCTCTTGAAAGGGGCTGGGGGGAGGGGAGGAGAATGGATCTCCGGATATGACTTGACAAGCCTGACAGACATGGCAACTTACCCACAGCTTTGAGATGGAGAGTCTGAAGCTACAAGAGAAGTGTCAGGGAAAAGCCCACCTAGATGAGTGTTGTGTCGCTTTGGTCTCTCCAAAACTCATATGTTCAAGTCCTAGCCCCTAGCCCCTGGCCCCTCAGGATGGTAACCTTATCTAGACACAGTGTCATTGAGGATTGAATTAGTTATGATGGGGTCCTACATGAGGGTGGGCCCCTAATCTAATCTGATTCGTGTGCTTAGAAAGGGGGACGTTTGGAGGTCGATATGCACAGGAAGAGAACACCATGTGAAGGTTGGAGTCATACCGCCAGAAACCAAGGAGCCTCCAGAAGTGGGAAGAGAGAGCTGGAGTAGTTCCTTCCCTAGAATCTTCAGAGGGAGCACGGCCCTGCAGACATCTGGACTTGAGACTTTGGGCCCCCAGAACCGTGAGAGAATACATTTCTGTTGCTCCAAACCTCCTCGTTGGTGGGATTTCTTACGACAGCCCTAGGAAACCAGTGCAGGGAGTTTGTGGGAGATCTGGCCTGGTCTCTGGAAAGGCTCATCAAGCCCTACAGCCAAGAGGGGTGCAGGAGAGGTTCCCCAGTGGCCAGAGGCCCCGCGGGCGCTGCCTTCTGATCCCAACATAGCCTTGGGGGCCGCTGGTTCAGAAGAAGACCTCTCTCCGAGGACCTCCTTCCCAGGACCCCCTCTGCCTCCCGTAGGGCAGCCCCTCCCCCCAGGGGACGGGAAGGGTTAACAGAAATTCCCATCACATAGAAGCCTGCTGCTGGCACACGGTTTATTTAACTGTCTGGTCCATTTTTATTACTCATGCTACACCCCTGTACAAGTGACTCATAAAATTGCATATAAAAGGAGAGGAGTATCATTTTTAATCCCTTTAATGTAATATAATGGGGAAATTAATCATTTATTACAGCAGACGATTGAAAACCACTCAGAAAGAGTGTTCTCTCCTGACTGCAACTTGGCAGTAAGGTTCATTCTCCAGTTTTCTGAAATCCTTGCATCTTTTTAAATCTTTGGCAAAGGAAACCTCAGATAATTTAAATAAAGGGTTTGTTGTTTTTGTTATTGTTGTTGCCGTTTTTGAAAGCTTCATCGCTCAAGAAGACCCTAAGAATCAAAGTGAAGGCGGGGACCGCAGGTGAGGCTGTCAGCCTTCTGGGGCTTCACCACCCTGGGTCAGGGAAGGAATCACCTGCCGGCTCCCCGGAAGGGAAGGCCCACGTCTAATCCATTACTCACATTTAGCAATCGCTCTCTCATCTCTACCGAGGACCCCAAAATATTTTGCAAAGGGAGTTGAAACTTTATAATCACCCAAGGGATAGACCTAGGTCAGCTAAATTTGCAACCAAGTAGGGTAAACGGACATATGGAGATGGAGTCAGTCGGGCCACCCGGGCCACCCAGATTGGCCGCGTTCCCGCCCCGGGGCCTGCTCCAGCCGGCTCGACCTGCGCAATCCCCGCGCCGTGGCTCCGTGCAAGTGCATCGGGTCTCACTGCCCTGAGCAAATGCTAACTGGCTCTTCAAGGCTCCTCCAGGTCCCTGAGCAACCACGCTGGTCCCTCCACTGCCGGGCCTCGGTGCAGAGAAGCAGCCCGCGGAGGCCACCGACGCCCACACTGTCCGCAGGAGCGCAGCCAAGGTGACATTGTGGCATGCGGCCCCCGGCTGCCCCCGCAATGCCATCAGCATTACTCAGGAAGCTTCTGCTGCCGTGACGTGCCATTGCCCAGCTGACCCAGTGAGAAAGCTGGATGTGCTGCAGGCCAACCGAAAACACCAAAGCCGAGCCGACCCACAGCAACGCGAGGGAGTTGTTAAAACGACTTAAAAAAGAAGAAAAAGAGAAGTCTCTGGCCTCGTCAGCGTAGCATGGATTCAAATGGCAAAGCACGGGAAAGCTTCCAAAGAATTTTTGACTCAAGGAGGCATAGTGGTCCCAAGAGCCTGTCCCTTTGGCAGCGGGGCCAGAGCGAGCTTCCCATAAAGAGCGTCACTTACCGCCACGAGTTACGAGAGCCTAGCAGCTCCTTGGCGGTCTTCATTCGCCACCGCCTGCCGCCTTTCATCAACGGGGGTGTGACGGTCAGCGGGAAGACCCCAGGACAGTGCTCTTCGCCTCCCTCGGCGCGGGGGCCGCCCGTGTTCGTGGCTCCGGAAGAGGAGTGCTCTCCACACGGGGTCCTGGGCCTCGGCCCCTTGTCCCTCCTGCCTCCCTATGTGACACCTGCTCCTCAGGAGGACACAGCCCCTCCCCCCCGTGGGTTTCGGGTGAGCAATATAATTTCCTCTCCTTTGCAATTCATCAGGGATCTGGTGGGTGTCCACTGTGTGCCCAATCCAGAGCAAAATGAAAGACTTGGGTAGTGTCGGTTCTGGAAAATACCTCGTGTTGCCCAGACCCATGTATTTTGTACAGAAGCGCGCCCTGGTATTTAACTCTATTCGCTTCCCAAGTTTTGGAAAATGACAGCAAGAGATTGGATACCAAGGGGTGCTCTTTCTCCAAACTACTCTATTTCAAAAAAAAAAATTTTTTTTTTAAAGATTTTATTTATTTATTTGAGAGACAGAGAGCACGAGAGGGAAGAGAGTCAGAGGGAGAAGCAGACCCCCTGCCGAGCAGGGAGCCCGATGCGGGACTCGATCCCAGGACTCCAGGATCATGACCTGAGCTGAAGGCAGTCGCTCAACCAACTGAGCCACCCAGGCGCCCTATTTCAAAAAATTTTATCTAAATAATTCAGGTCCTGAGTAATGAAGAATAAGAGCATAACAGACAAAGGAGGGACTGATGCTTCCAAGAGAGCTAATAGACTAGCTTCCCAGCACAATATTACTTATCTACCTCACGCTTTATTTCCAACTTTAAAAAACATTAGTTTGACCCAGCGTCCCTCTCAGGAATGGACTTTATTGTATTTTTTTAAAATTGTTTTATTGTTTCAAATATTAAAGCAAAAATAATAGAGATATTAAATCTTTTAAAATAATGCAAAATTCCCATGCCCTCACAAACCAGCCGTTCCATTTGCCATATTTCCTAGTAGTCTTTTTTAATTTTTAATTTATTTGTTTTTTATTTTTAAATTAAATGTTTTTTTTTTAATTTAAATTCAATTAACATATAATGTATTATTGGTTTCAGAGGTAGAGGTCAGTGATTCATCAGTCTTATATAATACCCAGTGCTCATTACAACATGTCTACTAGTCTTTTTTTAAAATGTATTAACATTTTATACATAATTGTACAGCATAGATGGAGATGTATTATCCCTTCCCCCCCATTTTTACCTTAAATCATAAGCATCTATGAAAATTTCATACTTACAAATGCTTACTGATCCATGATATTCGGTCTTGTAAATATCCTGCAATTTACCTACCATCATTTGCTGTTACAAACATCTATAATAAAGATCTTCGTGTGTCTATCATTTTTTTTCTTTCGTGGAGTATTTCCTTAGGGAAATTCCTAGCATTGGGATTATTTGCCTGAAGGGCATTTTTATGCTATTTTATTGTTTTTGGTAAATTGAAATGTGTTTTGTTTGGAAAATTACACAACAGCTTTCGAGGTCATAGGAGCACAAGGGTATTGCAAAACCAAGGCTGGTGACCCAAGTGCCTGGCACCGAGTCTGCTCAGGCTATCTCACTGGCATAGAGACATGCCAGCTGACCTTTATGCACAGAGGAGGGTTGTTAAAAGCAGACAGGAAAAAGAGACAAGTAAAACAATACAGACATGGCATACAAATGACTAGACTAGAAAAATGATCTTTTGCCTTCATTGATTTTTTTTCCTGCCGTTGTACAGCATGTTATGAAAATGTCGTTGCCAGTTTTCGTTTATCTGTGACTCATCAGAAAATCTTTTCAGCACGTTCAGGGCTAGCAGTGAGCCTTATGATAAGCACTCAGCCACTATTTCTTGAATTGAATTGAAGGGAACTTAAGTTTTATAAGACTTCATTCCATTTTTTCCATTTCTGCAGCCGACATACAGCAAGAGCAATAAATAAACCATCGTTGCTGAAAGCACAGAAATCTGGAGGCTACTTGTTACTGCAGCATAACCTAGGCTCTCTGGGCTGATACATCACTTGTCAAGTGCATTCTTTGAAAAATGGCTGGATCCACAAAGGTACTTACTGCAGCATTATTTATAATGGCAAAAGAAAAGAAACTGGGAATTATTGAGAACATAATGCAATTCCATCATTTTATCATATAATCATTAAAATCAGTGTCTACAAAGACTTCAAAATTACATGGAAAATCCTCATACTGTAAGATTTATTTTATTTTATTTTATTTTTAAAGATTTATTTATTTGAGAGAGAGCGCACATGCAGGGGGCAGGGGCAGAGGGACAGGGAGAGAGAGTCCCAAACAGACTCCATGCCAACTGCAGAGCAGGATGCAGGGCTTGATCCCATGACCCTGAGATCAGGACCCGAGCTGAAACCAAGAGTCGGATGCTTAATGGCGCCACCCAGGCACCCCTGTAAGATTAATTTTAAAAGGATGACAACTGTATATATACACGGTTAACATGACATTTAAAAATTATGTACATGGAAAAAAGATGAAAAAATGCAACCGAAAGACAATGATAGCTTTCAGGCACCTGGGTGGCTCAGTTGGTTAAGCGTCTGCCTTCGGCTCAGGTCATGATCCAGGATCAAGCCCTGCATTCAGCTCTCTGCCCAGTGGGGAGTCTGCTTCTCCCTCTGTCCATCACCCTGCTCATGCTCTCTCTCTCAAATAAATAAATAAATAAAATCTTTAAAAAAATTAAAATAAAAAAACACAAAAAACTATGATAACTTTCAAGTTGAGAGAGTTGTTTCTCCTTCTTTCTCCTTTTCTTAATTTTCTAAGTGTTTTTAAGAGTATGCATTCTTTTTCTATTTTGCAGAAGACCACTCTGCCTAGGGACCAGTTTTTTCTTACCTATTTCTCTTCTAGTCATTCATTCAACAACTATTTATCATTGAGCACCTCCTATGTGCTTCTCATAGTTCAATGCGCCAGCATGCAATCACGAACAATGTAGACGATGCTATTCTTGTTCTCACAGAGTTTCATTTTAATGGAAAATTATAACCAGAAAATTTCCATAATAATTATTTATTTAAATTACTTTGAGACTTTTTGGAAGGAAAGGAAGGAAAGAGGTGTCTAAATGGGAAACTTGATCTTTTTTTTAAAATGAGATGTTTAAAAATCTGGGCTATTCATTTTCTGTTTTAATTAAAGTCATCTGCTAGCACTTTAAAAAAAAATCTTCCATCACTGTTAGAGTTGTGTCTGCTTTGCAGTTTTAGTTAATATTAATAATTGTTATTAAAATATAGAAAATATTACTCAAAAAGAATACTGTTATTAACTGGTATCCTCATAAAGACGCCGATTGTGGACATGTACAGTATGGGACAGGTACACAATTACTAGACTCCAAGTTCCATGGAAATGTTCAGCTTGATCCTCTGAATTCAGAATCAAAAGCCAGACTCATAAAAGAGCAGAAAGACATAGTGTGCAATTACACATGAACTTTGCCAACGCTTTCCAGTTTGTTATTTCTCCAAGTAGTAGTGGGATTTTAGAATGATTAAATTACTGTTAAGCTGTTAAGATCATTTTTCTAGTCTAGTCATTTGTATGCCATGTCTGTATTGTTTTACTTGTCTCTTTTTCCTGTCTGCTTTTAACAACCCTCCTCTGTGCATAAAGGTCAGCTGGCATGTCTCTATGCCAATGAGATAGCCTGAGCAGACTCGGTGCCAGGCACTTGGGTCACCAGCCTTGGTTTTGCAATACCCTTGTGCTCCTATGACCTCGAAAGCTGTTGTGAAATTTTCCAAACAAAACACATTTCAATTTACCAAAAACAATAAAATAGCATAAAAATGCCCTTCAGGCAAATAATCCCAATGCTAGGAATTTCCCTAAGGAAATACTCCACGAAAGAAAAAAAATGATAGACACATGAAGATCTGTGTAGGAATTTATAATTCTCTATTGATAATATTTTGGCTTTGCATCTTCTATAAATTCATTCATTCATTCCACCAATATTCACTAAGCACCTCCTCTGTGCCAGGAACAATTTTAGGCACTAGGGATATAACAATGAACTAAACAAAATCTGTACCATCAGGGAGCTTATGATCTAGTGAATGAATGGTGATTTCTCAAACTACTTTTAGCAATCTCTGGTAAGGTTACAGGGATGCGATTCCTTGAAACGTAACGTGGGATCGCCCGGACAGCCCGAGGAGCTGAAGGGAGGCCCGTGTGGCCAGAGCAAAGAGACACCACACAGCCAGCGAGAGGTGGAGGCCAAAGCCAGGACGCTGTGGGGCTTTGAGGCACCTAAGGCACCGCCTGAAGCGTTTTGGACTTGCTCCTGAGGGAGAAGCCACTGAAGAGTTTTAAGCAGGGGAATCATGAGATCAGCATTATTTCAATGGATCCTGAACTCAACACCCTTACCCCTGGCCACGAGGAAATGTCCCTCTCAGTCCTCTCTGTGCGTTGTTGCAGAATGATCTCTTGAGTACCCCCATCCTGTCCCAGCTCTGCCAAGGCACGTTTACCGGCACCGCGGTGGATGTGTAATGAAGATCAGAGCCCTGGGGCAGGAGTTAGAGCCACCAGACCTCTTGACATTTTTCCTCACTCTTCCTTCTCCTCTGCTGTTTTCTGTCCATACCCCGTACTCTCCCACCTCCGTGTTTTGGTTCAAGCTGTTTTCCCCAACTAGAATGGCCTTTATTCCAAGTTCTGCAATCTAGTCCCACTTCATGTGTAGCCTCCCAGGTCCCTGGCTCATGTTCAGGTGTTGTGTGAACACCCGATCCCAAGAACAGAGGTAGCCCTCTCTCCTCCAGCTTCCACGACACGGTGCCTTTTGTCTGTCCACGAGTGCGTTTGTGCATTTGTCTTGTGTCCTTTCCTTGGTGGTATGAAGGAAAGAGACCTGGTCTCTTCAAAAAATAACAAGAGCAGCTGTTTGTAGAGAATTTTATGGCAGTTGCTGAGCTAAGTAATTCACAAATATTATTTTATTTCATGTTTACAGTAACATGGAAGGCTTGTGGTAGTGGTATTACTATTTTATAGATGAACAGTGAGGTACTTGCCCAATGTTATCGAGCAAATAAAAGATGGCACTAGGATTTGAACCCAAACAAACCCAACTCCCAAGACTGCCCTTCTCTGCGGAAGTTTGCATCACTGCCTAGCACCTAGAGAGTTCTGGCTGGAGAGCAGCACCATAAGAGAGAGAATCACTAGAAAGGCCTAAAGAACAATTCTGCCTAAAGCTTGATGTTCCCTCGCATTGCCTGCCTACCAATTTCACACTTAGCAGGGATAGTGAACCTCTTTTTCTCATGAGGGTGGTGACTCACAGAAAAAGATCCATCAATGTTAAGGTTGCTAGATTTAGCAAATAAAAGTACAAAACAACGAATAATTTTTTCATGTATTCCTGAGATTTATTGCTTATCTGAACTTCAACTATAACTGGGCCTCCTGTATTTTACCTGGCAACCCTGATCAACAGCTCAAGAAAAAGTAAAAAGAACCCCACCACTATGTTCCCTAACATCATTAGGAGAAATAGAACTGGTTAAAATTTTTATTGTTCCTACAACATTTAATTTCCAAAACTTACAAAATTTAAAGCCTGAGTGGATGTGCCAAGTTGTTACTAACATTTTAACGAAAATAATCTTTTGCAAAGAATGTAGAAATGTTTAAAACACAGAAATGTATACATATTAAAAAAAAAAAAAAAAACCCTGAGAATAAAAATCACCTAAGGTCTTGCCACCCAGAAGCAATCATTTATGATAGGTGGGACATTTTCTTATGATTGGTATTTTACCAGCATTCCATTGGGAAAGCTAAAATGGGAACAGCCTGAACACAACAGTGCTTCCTTAGGGAGAGTGAGTCTTTTCAATCTATCTGCTTTTCAACAGGAAAATGAAGAAGGTAAAATCTTATGCAGTGAAAGCAACCCGCTCACTCCCCTGCCCTGCACATACTTCCTTCAGGGAGGGAGTGAAGACAAGAAATGGAAAACAGTGACAGAGAAGAGGCGGGAAAGGGGACAGAGGTGGAGCGGGAGGTGAAAAGGAAGGGGAGAGTAGCGTGTGACCAGAAGGGCAAGATGCGGAGAGGAGAGACAAGTACATCAGGAGTTTGGAGAAAAGAAAAGCAAGGGAGAAACAAGGGGAATGAGATGCTTCCAATACATTCTGAAGTGAGGGCTTGATTATTGTTCTGTCATCTGCCTGCAGGGCAAAAGGAAAGCAAAGCGGAAACAGATGAAGAGAGACGAGACCCACGTTAGATAACAGCCTCTTTGCTGGCCTCAGGTCCTGGGAGCCGAAGTCTAGAGGGCCAAAATGAAGTTTTGTCCCTAGGTTTGTTTGGTTGGATTTCTTAGAGGGGGGAGGGGCAGAGGGAGAGAGAGAATCTTAAGCAGACTCCACACCCAGCACGTGAGCCAATGTGGGGCTCGAACCTCACGACCCTGAGATCATGACCTGAGCTGAGATCAAGAGCTGGATGCTCAGCCGACTGAGCCACTCAGGAGCCCTGTTGGGTTGTTTTTTTATATATATGTATATATTTTTTAGTGGAAACACAACATAAAGAAAAGTACACAACTCAGAAATGCACAACTTCTTGAGTTTCCCAAAGTATACACCCCAGTGGAGCCACTCCCCAGAACAGGAAATAGGACATTCTCAGCACCCCCACACCTTCCACTGTATTTCCTATCCTCCCAGTACTGACCCCTCTGAAGCTAATCACTGTCCTGGCTTCTGGATTAGTTTGCCTGTGTGTTTTGACCTTCATATATACATTTATATGTAAGTTAAATGAGATTTTACCATAAATACCCTTGGAGACCTGGCTTCTTTTGCTCAGTATTATGCTTGTGAGATATATCAGTGTTGCTGTTGTGGGGGCAATAGTTCGTTTTCATTGCTATCACAGTTTTCCTTTGCATGAGAACATCACAGTTCATTTACCGCTTGAACTGTTCATGGATATTTGGGGTTGTTTCCAATTTATGGCAATTATGAATGATGAAGCTCTGACCATTCTGTAACGTGTCTTTTTTAGTACACACATATATGCATTTTTGTTGGAAATGTACCCAGGAGTGAAAATGCTAGATCATGGGGTCTGCATGTTTTCAATGTTAGCAGAAACTGCCAAATGGTTTTCGAAAGTAATTTTACTGATTTGTGCTCTGACTGCATATGAGAGTTCTGGTTGCTTGACATCTTCAACAATTTGTAGTATTATCAGTTATTTGGTTTTGTTTCTATTTAGCTATTTTGATGGGTATGATGTGGTATCACATGATGGTTTTATTTTTTTTTAAGTTTGTTTTTTTTTTTTAAGATCGTGTTTATTTATTTGACAGAGAGAGAGAGTGCTCACAAGTAGAGGGAGTGGCAGACGGAGGGAGAAGGAGAAGCAGACTCCATGCTTAGCAAGGAGCCTGATGTGAGGTTTGATCCCAGGACCCTGGGATCATGACCTGAGCCGAAGGCAGGCGCTTAACCAACTGAGCCACCCAGGTGTCCCTATGATGGTCTTAATTAGCGTTACCATGATGACTAATGAAGTTAATCATCTATTTATATGCTTATCAGCCCTTTGCTCATTTTTAAATTGTTTTCTATACTTTTAAAAATTGATCTGTAGTTCTTTAGATGTTCTGGGAATGAGTATGTACTTTGTAAAATGTATGTATTACAAATATCTCTGGTCTTGTAGCTTGCCTTTTCTTTCGGTGGTTTCTTAGGTTGAACAGAAGTTCTTAACTATGATATGGTCTTTTCTTTATTATTAGTGCCTTTTGTTTCCTACTTACTTCCTTACTTAAGAAATCTTTGTCTATTCTTGGGGTACCTGGCTGGCTCAGTGGGTAGAGTATGTGATTCTTGATCTCAGGGTTTGAGTTCAAGCCCCATGTTGCGTGTGTTGCCTACCTAAAATAAAGAGAAGGAGGAGTAGAAGAGGAAGAAGAAGAAGAAATCTTTGTCTGCTCCAAGGTCATGAGGTTTTGTACTACATTATCCTCTAGAAATTTTATTATTTTACCTTTTATTTATTTTTTTTCTTAAAGATTTTATTTATTTATTTGAGAGAGAGAGAATGAGAGAGAGCACATGAGAGAGGGGAGGGTCAGAGGGAGAAGCAGACTCCCCGCCAAGCAGGAAGCCCAATGCGGGACTCGATCCAGGGACTCCAGGATCATGACCTGAGCCAAAGGCAGTCGCTTAACCAACTGAGCCACCCAGGCGCCCATATTTTACCTTTTATATTCATCCACTCATTGTCTTATTTTTTTCCAATTAAGTGTATTTTATTACTTCTTTCTTAAACATACGAAAGACTTCACCAGTGAAGCCATCTAATTCTAGAGTTTTCTTTGAATCAAAGTTTCTTTGAATCAAAGTTTAGATTCAGTTTCCTGGGTATATATTAGATTCAGATTTCTTCTTTTATCTTCTTTCATCTTATATCAGTTTGGGTAAGTTATGTTTGCCTAGAAATTTGTCCACTTGATCTAAATTTTCTTATTTATTGGTACAAAAGCATTCATGATCTTTTATATTACCTTTTTCAGTTCTGTGAGATCTTCAGCAATGTCCCCTTCTCAATCCTAATATAAGTGATTTGTGCTTATCCCTTTTTTCTTTTCCAGTTTTGCTAGGGATCTATCCCATTTATTTGTCATGCCACAGAGCCAACTTTTGATGTGGTTGGTTTTCTCTATTGTACATTTGTTTTTGTTCATTTGTACTCATTATTTTTTTTCTTCTCTTCTACTTTCTTAGGGTTTAATTTGCTGTTCTTTTTGAACTTCTTGAGATAGTTAGGTCATTGATTTTCAGCCTTGCTTTTTTTTTTCTAATACATGGATTTAAGGCTATAAATTTCTTTCTAAGTACATCTTTGATTATATCTCATACCTTTGTTTCCATTCAATTCAAACTTTTTTTTTCAATTTCATTAAGATTCCTTTTTCTTTCTGTAATTCTCAAAAATGTTATCTGTGTTGAGGCAAAGATGAAACAAGAAAGACCATGAGTTGATAATTTTTGATACTTTTGACAGGGCTGAAAGAGAAAGACCTCTCAACTAAGAATTCGATATCTGGCAAAACTTTCCTTCACAAATGAAAGAGAAATAAGGTATTTCCAGATAAATAAAAACTGAGAGAGTTTATTGCTAGTAGACCTGCCTTACAAGAAATGCTAAAGGGAGTCCTTCAGGCTATAATGAAAGGACACTAGACAGTACCTCAAAGCCATATGAAGAAACAAAGAACACTTGTAAAGGTGACTACATAGCTACTATTATATTATTGTATTTTTGGTTTGTAATGTCTCATTATTTTTGTATAAGGATAGACATATAGATCAATAGACTAGAATTGAGAGTATAGAAATAAACGCATACATTTGTGGTCGATTAATTTTTGACAAGATGCTAAGATCGTTCAATGGTGGAAGAATAGTCTTTTTACCAAGAGGTGCTAGGACAACTGGATATCAACATGTGAAAGAATATATATGGATCCTACCTCACACCATAGAAAAAAATAACTCAAAATGGATCAAAGATTAAAATGTAAGCAGTAATAGCATAAAAATCTTAGAAGAAAACAAAGGTAAATCTTCCTGACCTCAGATTTGTCACTGAATTCTTAGAAATGACACCAAATCTTATGCAGTGAAAGCAACCCGCTCACTCCCCTGCCCGGCATTCCAAGAATCGCTTTTGACACCAAAAAACACAAGCAACAATTAGACTCCATCAAAATTAAAAACTTTGTGCTCTAAAGGATACTATCAAGAAAATGAAAAGGCAATCCATAGAATGGAGAAAACACTTGTAAATAATATAGTTGATAAGACCTTAGAATCCAGAATATATAAAGAGCTCTTACAACTTAACAACTAAAAGACGAACTACCCAACTCAAAAATGGGCAATGGACTTGAATAGATACTTCTCCAAAGAACATAAGCAAATGGACAAAAAGGACTTGAAAAGATGCTGAACATCATTAGTAATTATGGAAATACAGTTCAAAACCACAATGAGATACCACTTTCTACCAACTAGGATGACTATTATAAAACAAAACAAAACAAAATAGAAAATAACAATGTCGGTAGGGATGTGGAGAAATTGGAACTCTCATCATTGCTGGTGACAATGTAAAATAGTAGAGCCAGGGGCGCCTGGGTGGCTCAGTCGGTTGAACATCTGACTCTTGATTTTGGCTTGAGTCATGATTTCGGGAGTTGTGGGATTGAGCCCCGTGTCGGGCTCCGTGTTCAGAGTGGAGTCTGCTTGAGAGATTCTCTCTACCTCACCTTCCCCCCTGCCCCTTCCCCGACTTGTGCGAGCACGCGCGCACGCATGCTCTTGCTCTCTCTCTCTAAAAAAATAAATAAAATCTTTAAAATAAAATAAAATAAAATAGTGCAGCCATTCTGGAAAACAGTTTGGCAGTTCCTCAAAAAGGTAAACAGAATGACTGCATAGCCCCGCAATTCCACTCCTGATATATACTCAATTTGATATATAACAAATACTGGTACAGGAATGTTCACAGCAGCAGTATTCACAGTAGGCAGAAACAATGCAAATGTCTGCCAGGGGATGAATGGATGGACAACAAAGGTGATCTATCTGTACAGTGGAATATGATTCAGCCATAAAAAGAGCTATAGTTGCACAAATCTATGAATGTATTAAAAACATTAAATTATACCCTTAAAAAATTTATACTCGGGACCCAAACTGAAGCTCATTCACTAATCTCTAAGTGACTGGTCTACAGCTTATTCTGACTGCTACCTCTGGGAGAGTGTGAAGGAAAAAGTGGTGTGTAGGGAGGGTGTGTTTTGACAGGGAGCGAAGCCTTAAATCAAAGTACTAAAGCTCTGGGTACGTTTTCAGCATCAGCCCGCGGGGCGGACGTGAGGTTTGGGGTCTCCTGGAACAGCAAGCATCTGCCTGTCTCTGAAGGGAAGGCTCGTCAGCTTTGCCTTAAAGCCATTATAATCTCCTTTCAAAGCTGTCCCGCTTCCAATCTGCAAGGAAAGTCTTGCAGTTAACAAGCCTGATTGTGAAATATTTATAAGCCCTAATATAGCATTTACTCTGCTTTTAAGATATGTTGATAGTGTTAAGATTAGCTCAGGGCAACACTGCGTCACAAGGATTGTGGCAGACTTAATACATATAAGGTTTTTCTCATCTCACCCTCAAACGTTCCTTCTGCCTTTTAAAGTAAATATCCCTCCCTTGGCATTCTTTGATACTCTTTCCTTCCTTCCATTCCACAGCTTCTGTACTTAATGCTGCTTCCCCGCCACCAGCTCAGATCATTCCAATGCATCTGACGAGATCGCAGACTTTTAGAAAAGTGATTCTTGGAATGCCATCTGGCTAACCATTAGATGTGTCCAGACAGACACTTTGCGGATTATCTCCAGGAAGAAAGAAAAATAGAAGAGAGTCTCAGAACTATTTATACAATTAGACTGCAGGGTTTGGCCTGGAAAATAAGAAACTAGGACTTTAAGGTTTTTGACTGAGTTTCTTCCTTCTTGTATTTCCTGAAGTTTAAATTATAACCATCTGTTTCAGAAGATATAAAAATCCTGAATTCCATCTTCTTCCACATTAACAGAATACCAACCCTTTGGGGAATCTTATATTAATGGAGGTGCTCAATAACGATGATACTAAAATCACAGTGTCCAACAAGCACCAAGCTCATTACCTATCTACCTCACTTGCCTCTTGAATCTAACAGTGGAGGGGGCATCTGTCTCCAAGGTGTGTCTTCCGAAGTGAATGTTTGCCTGTGTGCTGACACGGACAAGCTTTTCTGTTCCTCTCATGATGGTGTTGAGGAGGAGGAGGAGGAGGAGGATGGTAGAAATTCTCTTTCCTCCGGTTCTTATTAGAGGCCATTGCCCATTTGGGCTTATTCTTTTACTCATCCTTCATTCTCAAAATATCCCCTAATCATTCCTAGTAGATTCAGAGGCATTTCACACTTGGTGATTAATTTATTTTGCTTTCATTTTTACAGCCTATCAGGCACTCTCTGTGTGAAAAACACCTCTCTAAAATTCACCACCTGCAATGAACCGCATCCCGTTCCCCACTCTGTCACACACCCCTCCCCCAGCTCCAATTCCGTGGGTCATTCTCGGTACATTTCCAATAAGCTGGAGGGAAAATATGACATTAGAGCTGCATAAAATAACCTTTTCTATGGCACAGAGACTCATGTTCCTTTTAGTTAATGTGCTAGACTCCAATTTTCTCTCTCAGTAGGCTTTCTCTATTCTTCTCTCAGAAACACTTTCCCTTCTCCTTCCCATTAATAAACCTTCATAGAGCAGCCACTGTTTTCTAAACACCGTAATGGGGACTGGAGATGGGGAGGTAAACAAAATTTGGTTTTTATCCCGGAGTAACCAAATTCCAATGTCAACAGGCCATGTGAACAAATAACCCACAACACAATGAAACAAGAGCTCTAGGAGAGAAGAGTTGAATGGCAGGGAGGAGGAACGGCCCCCAGAGAACCTTTTACTGCATCAGTTGAATCTTAGAGATCTGGAACGACGTAAAGAGAAGGCTTTGGAGTATGTGGTAATGCGGCCTCTTGTTGGTGACGACTCTTGCGGGCGCTGCTGGGGGCTGAGGCAGCCCTGCCATGTCACACGCCTTCACGGTAAATACGCCTCAGTGAGTCAGCAGGTGCAAGGAGGGGGAAGGCTTCCCTCTAGCCACAAAGAGAAAAGAGAGAAGGCTTGGAAGGCTAGAGAGGTTATATTCCTGTGTCCTTCCAGAGAACAACAGAACACACTCTGATACGACGTACCGACTGTGTCACTTCTGAGGTGAGGCGTTTTTAAGAAGTAAAACTAAGGGGCACCTGGGTGGCTCAGTTGGTTAAGTGACTGCCTTCAGCTCAGGTCATGATCCTGGAGTCCCGGGATCGAGTCCCACATTGGACTCCCTGCTCAGCGGGGAGCCTGCTTCTCCCTCTGACCCTCCCCCCTCTCATGTGCTCTCTCTCTCTCATTCTCTCTCTCAAATAAATAAATAAAATCTTAAAAAAAAAAAAGAAGTAAAACTAAAAGCAAGTGATTGCTGTTCAGCATGGTGCTCCATCGGGACCCCAAGGCCAAGGGCGAGGCCAAGACGGGTTGTCTCAGAGGTAAAAGTAAGCAAATGCCTTAAAGTGCTTGTCTGGGGGCTGGGAGATGGAGTGTGGCAAGAAAAGAGAGAAATGTGTTAACTCGAGAAAGATCAGAGAACTCAGAGAACGGGAAATCTCTTTTTATCTTGAAAAGGTAATCATGTTCTTGACTAAGAGTAGTTAACAGCTCATTTTGAGGGAAACTGAATGAATGGAATACTAGAAAGAATTTTCTGGAAAGTGTTTAAGGCTTGGCTGAATGAACAGCATGATCCACCCTTGGGGAGAAATGTAGTTGTTCCGCAGTACCTGTGGGTACCTCAAGGGTTTCGGCTTGAGAAGGATTCTTTGCACCAACTGGGTGTTTCTGGTAATCCGGTGAGAAGCCTCTGGGAAAGAGCCAGTGAGCATAACTAATTTTTAAAAGTCAGCGTCAGAGGCGACGGGTGTGTCTGGAGACAGCAAGCTGTCTGTCCCTTGGGGCCAACCACCAGAGCGCTCGTGTACTTGCGGTGAGAAGCCAAAAGGGGTGTTTCCCCGCAAACAGGAGCACAAGCAGCTGGCTGGGGATGCTCCCTAGAGGTTGAAAAGGGCAGAGATTCTTGGCCTCTGCCACTTGGCTGACAGCTTGTGGACCTCAGCTGTGGGGCCAGCCCAGCCTGGGGTGCTCTGCCGTCTCCCCCCACCAACTCCCAGGGGTGCTTATGCAGGTGGACGCTCTGTGGGAAAGAGAACGGAAGAGCTAGCAGGCTTTGGGAAGCACCAGGAAGTCCTTGAACGCGACAGGCCATGAGACCTGAGAGCAGAAGTCCTGAGGAGGGACTTCCCATAACGACACCAAAGAGAGCACCAGGCCCTAAGGACAGTGGGCCACATTTTCCCACTGCACTCTTCTACCTCATACTCTTCCAAGGCAGGAAAGGCAGAGTGATCTGCTGCCCAGGTTCTGGCATCCATAGGATTTTGTCCACCCTGTGTTAGTGAGATATTTCCACCCTGGCTGTCCAGAATGGTGTCTCCAAGCTTGTCTGATTGCATGCTCCATCAATAAGACTTTTGAGCATGCATCCCGGTGTGCATTTCTTTACTTCTAAATTATAGACATGAACTCCTATATGGTATGCATGTTATGAAGCATACACAAAAATAGAAATTACAGAAGAATGAGATAAAAATTAAGGTATAATAGAAATTTTATTATTTCCTTCCAGTGGAGTTCCTTATGCAGCCTATAGGGTACATGGGCCCCCTTTGAAGGTCCCAGGAGGTGGTAGGAATCATTTGGTGGTGACTAGCTGGACAGTCCATTATCAAACCACTCTTCTGTCATCAGCATATGTGACATCAGGAGCTTAGGTGATATTGGTTCAATTCTCATTCCAAAGTGGCATGGGAAAGTCACCCGTCACCAAGGGAGTGAAGTGGTCTTACTATAGTGGTGTAAGATTTAAGCTTACCCCCATGCCCAGGGGATTAGCTGTTGTTTTCACATACAAATAAGCTCAATTTTGGCCTACAGACAAAGGAAACAAAAGGAAAAGTGAGGATAATAGCTGTGAACTCATTGGAAGAAATAAGGTAGGGAGAGTCATTATATATAATTTCTCAGGTTCTTCTTTCTCTTTCCATTACTCCTGAAAGGCACTTTAATGACACTAATTACATCTATCTATTAAGTATTTTGTCTGATCCTCTATAATTAAATTGTGATTATTAGGGACAGATATAAGAAGGCTGATTTTCCTCTGATGGTTATTTCCAGAAGATTTGCTCAGTTTAAAAATTGCTCCCTTTAAAATTACTATGTCTAGTTTTAGAGTGTCCATGAAATAGAAACATTGACATCTTTTGAGACTATCTCAAATCATTATGATTCTTGGTTATAGAATTGAGTTCTAGAGAATTGTGTGCAATTACACATGAACTTTGCCAATGCTTTCCAGTTCATTATTTCTCTAAGTAGTAGTGGGATTTTAGAATGATTAAATTACTGTTAAGCTGTGGCCTCATAGTTTTCTTATGGACACAGTATGTAATGGTGGCGTCCTTGGCATCTGTGTAAAGTAGCACCAAGATGTCATCGGTGCCAGTAACATGCTTACTGCTAAAGATTCAGGGAGAAGTTTTCAAAACATAATCAAGAGACAAAAGACCATTGAAATGTATTACAAAGTAGTTTGAGAAATCACCATTCATTCACTAGATCATAAGCTCCCTGATGGTACAGATTTTGTTTAGTTCATTGTTATATCCCTAGTGCCTAAAATTGTTCCTGGCACAGAGGAGGGAGGTGCTTAGTGAATATTGGTGGAATGAATGAATGAATTTATAGAAGATGCAAAGCCAAAATATTATCATCAGTAGAGAATTATAAATTTGCCTAAGGAACAAAGAACCAACTATCTTTGGGGGGGGGCAGAATGTAAGTGAGATAATTATAATTTTTTTAAAATGAATGAATGGAGCAGAAATGTTAATGAGAAATGAAATTTTAAAATTTCCTTTCAAGCTATGCCAAAGGAAAGCTTGATTGTGGCCCAATGTTTAATATATACATTAGGAAGAGTAACACATTTAAAAAAAAAAAAAAGACTTTATTTATTTATTTGACAGAAAGAGAAAGAGAGCACATGCAGGGGGAGAGGGAGAAGCAGCGTCCCCGCTGAGCAGAGAGCCCGATGCGGGGCTTGATCCCAGGACCCTGAGATCATGACCTGAGCCGAAGGCAGACACTTAACCAACTGAGCCACCCAGGCGCCCTGAAAGAGTAATACATTCTTATCATATAATAATGTTTAAAAATTTGCTAAAAATGCATCTGAACTAATATGCAAATTATGGCTATGGGTCAGGAGATCTTGGAGTAAAACTGTCCGAGCAGAGGGTGATTTGCCTCTGAGAGCTCCTGGACACAAGGGAAGGAGGAATGGCAGCCCCTCCTTATAGATATACACTGAGCACTGCACGGGGCCCTGAGGCTACAGAGCAGACACTGAATTGGTCCATGAACTCAAAGATCTCATAATTAAGCAAAGCAGCAGGTGTGTGTTGGGGGGGTGGGGAATGCCTAGGCTAGCATGAAAATGTGGACCAGTGTAGTATCTGCACAGAGAGCTGGCGGGCTCTGGCGCAGGAGACCAGAACACGTGCACCCACGCATCTGAGCGCACCTGCCACACAAGGAAGGAGGGGAATGGCTTTTAAGGGGCAATTGTGCCTGAGGCCATCTGACACACAGGATGGGCATGAGAAAGCCTGAGTTAGTCGGCTCAGGCTGCCTTAACAGAAGAGCAATCTGAGTGGCTTAGACAGCAGAAATTTACTTTCTCACAGTCTGAAGGCTGAAAGTCAGCGAACCAGGTGCCGGTGGGGCTGGTTTCCTCGGAGGCCTCTCTCCGTGGCTGGCAGACGGCTGCCCTCTTGCTGCCTCTTCACGTGGTGGTCCCTCTGTGCACGCACATCCCTGGTGTCTGTCTGTGTGTCCTGATGTCTTCTTCTTATAAGGACACCAGTCAGATGGAATTAGGGCCATCCTCAGGGTCTCATTTGAACTTAATCACCTCTTTTTAAAGGTCCTATCTCCAAACACGGTCACAATCAGAGGTACTGGGATTAGGGCTTCAGCGTATGAATTTTATGGGGAGGACAATTTCAGCCCGTCACAGGATGTAAAGTGACAGTTCTCAAAGTGTGATGACATGGACCTCTCGGCGTCTCCAAGGTCCTCTAGGGAGGTCTGCAAAATCAAAATTTTTATCGTAATAGTGCTAAATGTTAGTTGCCGTTTTCACTGTGTTGCCATTTGCTCTGATGCTACACAAGGCGGGGGTGGGGGGTTGGGGAGTGTAAGCTGCTGTTGCCTTAATCCAAAGCATGGCACTGGCTCAGCCTGCCCCAGCAGTCATAGATTCTTCACTGCTGTCCTTGGTGGGTTAAAAAAAAAAAGCGGCTAGTTTTTCCATAAGAATGTCCTTGGTAAAGCAGTATAAACTAGTAATTTTATTAAATCTTGACCTTTCACTATGTCTCTTGACTATTCTGTGTGACGAAACAGAAAGTGCACACAAAGCATTTCTACTGCCATCCAGCCACCATGGTGACGTCAAGGAAAAGCACTTGTACAGTTGTTTGAGTTGTGGGCTGAACTAACTGCTTTCTTCATGGGACACTCTTTGTACTTGGAAGAACAACTGGCAACTATGGTTATTCAGACGTGATGGCTTGGTAGAATTTTCTTAAAAATGAACCAAGTGAGCTTGTCACACCAAGGAAAAGCAACCGACAGTATTTGTTTCCTTTGAGCTTTTATAAGCAAAAATTAGATTTAGAAAAATCTTGTATCAGGCATCATAAGTTTGACAGCTTCCTAGTGCTTAAAGGCTTTTCAGATGAGATTGGTGCTGAAATCATGTAATGAAATGGGTCATTGGAAGATCTCCACAACTCAGTGAACCAGTATTTTCCAAATAGTTATAAATGATGTTATAAAATTATGCATGGGCATGAATGAAAGATCATCCAAAGTGCAAGATGGACCAATAGACTAATGCAACTGACAGGAAATTTCACTGATATGGTTTCGGATCCCACATTACAGCTAACTTTAAGAAATTGTTCTTGTCTACTTTTGGTGAGGTTTAAAGAAGAATATCCACAATTGTATGAAAAAGCTATGAATATTCTCCTCTCTCTTCCAAACACATATCTGTACGAGGCCAGACCTTTCCCCCTACATACTTAAAGTAAAACAACATATTACAACAGAGTGAATGCAGTAGTTGTAAGAAACCAGCTGTTTGATATTAAAGAGATGTGAAGCCTGATATTGAAGAGATTTGCAAAAATGTAAAACAATGCCACTTTTCTCATTAACTGTTTTTGGTTTTGGAAAATACAGCTATTCTTCATAAACGTATGTCATTTATGTTAACAAATGATGGATTTATTATTGCTTTTAAATGGTTTAATCCTTTTAAAAACTGTAATACAATAAATAACTATGGGGCTATAGCTCACATAAGCCAGAGCCCTTTGGAGTTCCAACAACTTTTAACAGTATAAAGAGCTTGGGGTGCCTGGGTGGCTCAGTTGGTTAAGCGTCTGCCTTCAGCTCAGGTCATGATCTCAGGGTCCTGGGATCAAGCTCTGTGTGGGGCTCCCTGCTCAGCAGGGAGTCTGCTTCTCCCTTTCCCTCTGTCCCTCCCCCCCCTTGTGCTCACTCTCTCATATAAATAAACAAAACCTTAAAAAAATAAAATAAAAATATAAATAAAAAAATAAAAAATGTTTTATCAACATGGGCCGATGTGATCCAGGACCAGGCCTTTGGGCTAAGATGAGAAAAGGAAGCAAAGAGAGGCTCAAAATCTACATACTGAGAAGTGGAAGATACTTTTAATTAGAAAGAATAGGATGAAACTTTGAAAGACCTGGAAAATTAAGGGACTGAGCCAAAACTAATCTTAAAATTTGAGCTGGAAGAGAGCTTAAACATTATTGAGTCTCATGATGCTATTTTAGGATGAGGAATTTAGATGAGGAATCTCAGGCCCAGGGATACGGTGACTTGCCCAAGGACACATGTCAATTTGTGGTAGATGGGACTCTAGATTCCCAGCAAAGACAGTCATTCATTCTTACCTCACACCGCCAAGATCAAATTGGGACCTGTTGCAAGAAGGAACACAAGCAAAAAAAAAAACAAAAAAAGAAGGAACACAAGTCATTATAGCCCCTGGGTGTGAAGAGTGACATTCATTCCATTCAGTTACCAGGGAAATGATGAAAGCATTGTTTCAGAAACATTCACCAGGAAGAGGAATGCAGGAAGACCTTTGAACTAGGTGTCTCAGTCCATTCAGGTTCCAATAACAAAGTTCCAGAGATTGGGTGACTTATAAACAACAGATGTTTATCTTTCACAGTTCTAGAAGCTGGAAGTCCATGATCGAAGTGGTGGCAGCTTCCATGTCTGGTGAGGGTCTGCTTCTTGGTTCATAGATAGCCATTTCCTCCCTGTGTCCTGACGCGGCAGAAGGAGGGAGGGAGCTCTCTGGGTCTCACAAAAGGGCACTAGTCCAATTCATGAAGCTCCATCCTCAGGACCTAATCACTTCCCAAAGGCCTGCCTCCTTTTTTTTTTTCTTCCAAATTTTTATTTAGATTCTAGTTAGTTAACATCTAGTGTAATATTGGTTTCAGGAGTAGAATTTAGTGATTCATCACTTACACATGACACCCAGTGCTCATCATAACAACACCCCTCCTTTATGCCCATCACCAATGTAGCCCATCCCCCACCCTCCTTTCTCCGTCAACCCTCAGTTGGTTCACTATCATGAAGAGTCTGTTACGGTTTGCTTCCCTGTCTCTCTCTCTCTCTCTCTTTTTTTCCCCTTACCCTATGTTCATCTGTTTTGTTTCCTAAATTCCACATGTGAGTGAAATCATATGGTATTTGTCTTTCTCTGATTTACTTCACTTAGCATAATACATTAGTTCCATCTACATCATTGTAAATGGCAAGATTTCTTCTTTCTGTTGGCTGAGTCATATTCTGTTGTATATGTACACCACATCTTCTTTATCCATTCATCAGTCCATGGACACTTGGGCTCTTTCCATAGTTTGGCTATTGTTGATAATGCTGTTATAAACATTGGGGTGCATATACCCCTTTGAATCTGTATTTTTGACCTAATCACATCCCAAAGGCCCCACCTCATAATACCATCCCATTGGGGATTAGGATTTCAACGTAAGAATTTGGGGGGGGACAAACATTCGGTCTATGGCACTAGGGTTAGACAGACGGTTGAAGTCCTCAACTCTGATGCTGGCAGTGGGACTGGAGAGGAAGAGTTAAATCGGAAACATAGGAATCAGTGACAGGTTGGAAATTGAGATACAGCCTCAGAAGCACTCATAAATGACCTCCGAGGCTTCTAGTCTCCCGTGTTTGAAGCTTAGCTGTCTTCTGATTGCACCTCATTCAACAACTGGTTATAATTCTTCATAAACCTCACAACAATTTTTTTCAGTTAAATTCCACAAAAATATATTGTTTAACTGCCTTCTGCATCCATTTTTGCTTTTCTCCTAAATTGCTTCCTGTTCTTTGACCTATGGTACCATCTATATCACTAAGAATGTCCATAGGACAGTTACACATCAATGAGGTGAAGAATTAAGATAAATAGTCGGTTAATTTAAAGAACACTTTGCATGACTGTTTCCTGAAGGCTTCTGGGGAAGGCAGTGGGCTGGCTCTTCTGAGTGGTTACCTCAGTTCTGCATTCACCCAATCCCCCCAACACTGAGGCCCACTTTGGAGATAACATCACGAGGATCCTGAAGTGAAAACAAACAAAATCCTGTATTTATATCGAACATCACCAAAGCCGTATTGCACAGTAGTCAACTAGTGAAAAGGGAGCTCTAGAATCAGAGCATCCTAGGATACTCTCCGTGCAAACCGCTGCACTTTTTATTCTAATGCTGACAGCATGCACTGCACACATCATTGCTTTGCATTTTGTAACTTTTATAAGCCTTATTTTGGATACAAATCAATGTCTGGAATGTCCAGAATGTAGCAGTACTAATGAAGATTAGGAAGGCTGTGTGGTAAGGAACTTTTTAAAATCTATGCAAGATGCTCTTCCGTCATGCACACTGGTTTCCCGGGTTTATTTCTCAGTAGAAGATTCGAAGTAGATTTCAGTAATTGTTTCATGCTTTTACACAGTATCTTGGTAACACGAGGCATTTACCTTGTCATATGCACTGAGATCAGAAGTTTGCTCTTGAATGCCCTGTTCAGTATAGTGGCCCCCAACTATATGTGGCTATTCAAATTTAAACTTGTATCAGGTAGAATTAAATAAGATTTAAAATCCAGCCAGCCCGCTTTTCACTGCTCAGTACCTCACATGACTAACGACTGCCATATCGGAGCGCGCAGATAGAGACTATTTCTCTTACTGCCGGAAGCTCTATGGAGCAATAGTTATCTAGGACATAATCTGTGGTTTTCATTTTTTAAATATATGGCTGTAGAAAAATCATACCCGACTTTTAAAGAACGTTAATAATTTGAAAAATTGCATACAAAATGAATTTTTGTTTTGGAATTCTGTTTACAAATTCATGTTTTTAAAGTAATTAAAATGAATACAGCCCAAAGCATGTACTTGCAGAGGAGCTTTCTTCCAAGTTGCTTATTCTCCCGGGCCAACATTCATTTATTCATTCACAAAATATTTACCGAGTGCCAGGCACTCTTCTGGGCTCTGGAACAACATAAATAAATGCCTGGCCTCATGGAGCTTACGTTGTGCCCAGTGGGATGAGAGGCAAATATTATTTCTGTTTTCAGGGCCAGACACAAAGGTATTATGTGCCAAACCAGTGAACAAAATGAGAATATTCCAGTTCCTACTTTGTTGTTCATTGAGAAGTCATAGAAAGAGGCAAATATTAAGAATATAACTTCTGGGGCACCTGGGTGGCTCAGTCAGTTAAGTGTCCAACGCTTGATTTCAACTCAGGTCATGATCTCAGGGTTGTGAGATTGAGCCCCACGTTGGGCTCCACTGGGTGTGGAAGCTTCTTGGGGATTCTCTCTCTCCCTCTCCCTCTGCCCCTCCCTCTGCTCTCTCCCTCTCTTTAAAAAAAAAAAAAAAATCATTGAGTTCCTGATCTCTCTTTCCTCGGCTAAGGAAAGTATGTAAATCTTGTAAATAAAGGGTTTGCTCTGTTTAAAAAACAAAGAATATAACTTCTGATTTTGAACTATAGTCCCATCATCAAAAACAGGCCTTGCAAAAAAATTTCAAATATTATTTCTGAAAAACCATGTTTGCCTGACAAAGCAGGTGAAGAACTTATACACAGTTTCCAATGTCACCATCTTCCTTCATGGAATTAGAGTATCTACATTTGGAAGTGGTTTAGCTGCTTCTGTTCCAGCTTTCCTCCTGCAACATCCAGCCATGAAACCACTTCATCTCTAGCTGAGCACTTCGGGTAGCAGAAAGCTCGCTGACTTAACAGACAGCAAGGGTATGTTTTCATCAGTCCCAACTTTCTTTAGTATTAGTATTAGAATTAGTATTAGTATTACGGTATCACATATCCGTAGTTCAAAGTTTAGGAATAACAGATAAAAACAAAAATGTTAAATTAGTTGTATTCCTGCAACCCAGAGAGATAACTACCATCAGCAATTTGAGATATAGTCTTCACGAATTTCTCTGTGTCTGTCTCTATCTCTATCTCTCTACATGCTTACAAAATAAATTTCTATTAAATTAAAGTTGTGCCATTTGTATCCTGCTTTTTCTATTTAACCATATGGCACAAACATTTTTTTTTTTAAAGATTTTACCTATTTATATGACAGAGAGAGAGCACAAGTAGGCAGAGTGACAGGCAGATAGAGAGGGAGAAACAGGCTCTCCACCGAGCAGGGAGCTGGATGTGGGCTCGATCCCAAGACCCCAGGATCATGACCTGAGCCGAAAGCAGCCGCTCAACGGACTGAGCCACCCAGGCGCCCCTGGCACAAACATATTTTCATTCAAATAAGTGTGACTCTACAGCACCATTTTAACAGCCGTATAATTTTCCATTCAGTGAAAATAGATATATATGAATATCTAGAGATATCATGATTTATGTAGAAAGTTCATGTTGTTCGAAATGTTTCATTATTATAACCAATATCGTGTTGAACATCCATGTACACATATCTTCGGGATGCTGATAAATTTCAGTGAACAAAATCTAGAAACGAGACTCTAGATTCTAGAGTGAAAGTTTCTACACATATGTAAGACTTTCATGCATATTACCAAATTCTCTCCCAGAAAAATTGTGCCTGCAGCAGCGAGAATGCCCAGCTCCCAAAGCCCTAGCCCATGATACTGTTCTTGAGGGACTTTCACCTTTCCTCTATTTTTTACTCATTGGTTCCCAGCTTGCTCCCGGGACAAACTTTCTAGTGTTTGAATAAAACCATCATGTCCTGCAAAGTCTCCTCCTTTTTAGACTTAATATCCCCCCAATATGGATTAATAAATTATTGTCAACCTGGAACCTGCAGGATCAATAATTCTGTCCTTGATCTTTTACGGCTCAACATTCTAATAGATGACTTGGAGGATCTGCACGCTTGCAGATTCTGCTCAACATTTATTTAGTGCCTACCAAATGCCAGGCGTGATGCCTTGTTCTTAGGACGTAAATACAAATGAGCTCTCTTCCCAGCCCCGGAGGAGCTCTTGGACCCATCCAGATGGAGAGGTAAGTGATGCGGCTCGACCTACTGATTTCCAACATGGCACGTGTGGTAACCAGTATTTGTGACAGAGGGGCACCAGACGTCCCTGTCCCTTTCACAGGGCTGCCACACAGCGACTGGGAGACTCTGCTCTGGTCAACGGCATGTCAGGCCCTGTTCGCCAGGACAGTGCCATAGAAATCCTTTTTTGAAGTGTCACGCCCTTTCGCCCAGTATGGCCACAGCAGAAGCATGTCTCCAATACGCTGGGACACTTGTGTCCTGTGGCTTAGCTCTGGCTCTCCCTCCTTCCGACAATTTCCCAAGAGACGTTTTGTCGGCGAATACAAAACCAAACGCATTTTGAAGAGTTTTAGGACCCAGTCACTTTAAACTTAAAGAAGATAAGCGGCTTCACATCCTTTTGGGAGGGGAATCAAGCAGGGCATAAGTACGCAAGACGGTAAATCCGAAAGTCCGCTGTGAAAGATAAATTAGGCTGGGAACAGAGAAAGCAATGCTCCAAACTCTAAAACATCCAGCACTTCGTGATTGACGGATGATTCTGTTACTAATAATTATGAATATTAATCCAGAACTTTCTTGCCCTGTGATTAGCTCTCCCTGGCGCCCAGCTTCCTGCTGTGCGGTAAGAGCCTCATTCGCTTTACCCTCCGAGAACGAGCTCGTTGCTCTCCTCAGGAAGCCCTCACGTCGGACAGGACTTAACACAAGCGGCAGCCCCTCCCTGTCAGATGTCCTGGTGGAGCCAGAAGGACCTAGGAAATGTCACTGTACTTTGCACTGTGAGCTGTTGGGTGCCAAAACCAACAGCCCTTCTTCCCAGAGAAGTACAATCAGCCTGTGATTTGAAGAGTGAAATAACGAAGCATGCCTTGTTCTATTGCAGGTTTGTATGCTTCCATCTTTGGATTGCTGCCTGACACTTTACTTGAAGGCTAGTGGGTGAGTGGAGCAGAACAGTGGATCTTGTTTCTTGCATGTCTTATGAACCGTGTCCCACTTACAGGAGCTCAGGGAGTGGACCAGAGCTGGCTCTGCCTTCTTGCTCTCCTTTCCAGAATTCTATGGCTCAAGGACAGAGAAACTATGTGCCCGCCCTTGTTCCACACTGGGTCACCACCATGTGGGGTTACCAGCTTTCTTGGGCTTCATTTGCCAAATCAAAATCTGTTTGTAGTCTTCACAAACAGCCTCCCCTTGGACCACCCGTGGCCCTAGAGGTGGCCACACCGGCAGTGGGTCAAGACCCACTCAGAGTGACAGCAAGAGGGAAAGGCTGTGCAGGCCCCAGAAATGGGCTGTAGGCTGTTTTGGCAGGGAATTCCAAGGCCCTGGCTACCTGGAGCATGGTTTGGAAAGGGGGAGCGCTGAGCAAGGAGTAGGCAAGACCCCTTAGCCTGTGGGCTCCTTGTCCTGTGAGGAGGGGCTCCTGTGAAGCAGACAGGCCCGGCACAGGGGCTCCTCTCACCTGGGTCTGTGGGCCGTCCTACACACATACCCACACACACAGACGCTCTCTCTCCAGTCCTTCCTCCTCCTTTTTTTTTTTCTAACTTAATTTTTATTGAGATAATCATAGATGATTACCATGAAATGGTTACAGTTACAATTACATCAAAAGGTAATAAGAAATAGTACATAAGGGGCGCCTGGGTGGCTCTGTCGGTTAAGCGTCTGCCTTCGGCTCAGGTCATGATCTCGGGGTCCTGGGATCGAGCCCCGCGTCAGGCTCCCTGTTCAGCGGGGAGTCTGCTTCTCCCTCTCCTTCTGCCCCTCCCCCCTGCTCCTGCACTCTCTCTCTCGCTCCCCCTCTCTATCTCTCTCAAATAAATAAATAAAATCTTTTTTTAAAAAAAGAAATAGCACATAACATGGACATGTTGACTGGAAGTGTCTACATACATATATGAAAGAGCGTTTATGGAGCAAAACAAGAGAAATAGGGCTAGGCCATGGTCAGGGTGGGGAATTCTAAATAGGAACTTGCCATCCATGTCATGATGAAGTTACATATCTGTCAAGGAAGGAGGACGTGTCATTTGACAGTTTGTTAGCTTGATTTATGACTTTTAAATATGCAGACCTATGGCATGTGACCTCCCATTGCACCTCTGCCTCCCAGCCCTGCCAAGGTTAGGGGTGGTCCTAGGACTGGAGAGAGGTTCATTCCTAAGTTAATGACCCCTAAAGATAGCCCAAAGATTCTGTAACCTAACTAGAAGAGCCTGTGAGGCCCCAGGAAAGGTCCTGTCCCTTCCTTGGGGTGCCTGTAAGACCGTGGCAGCCAAGGGAAGGAGCATGGTAGGAGTTTTGGGGGTGGTGTGCAGAAAACTGGGGTTTGGGGAAAGATCCTCTTAGTGAGACTGAAATCAAGAACTTGGGATAAATGATCCCTGTTCCCAAGAACTTGGGATAAATGTTCCCTTGGGATAAATGATCCATGTTCCGTAAACTTGTCCCTTTCTCTGCTTGGTTATTTGCTTCTTTGTTCTTATTCTTTTGAGATTTCCCTTAGCATCCCAGCAAAATTCCACAGGAGAAGCTCTAGAGTTGAGAGGCCAGGGAGCCCCACGCCTGTGGGCTTGACTAGCTGGTAAGCTCAGAGCCCTGGGGCAGGACACAGCTGGTGGAGCCAGGGAAGGTGGAGGCCTGGAAGCGTTTTGTGAGCTCTGTTTCATTGCCCTTTATAGGACCAGCAGAGGACCCAGCAGCGAAAGGAACGTAGGGCCTGCTCCTGTCCCACCCTAGTGCCCAGACTGTGTGTGTGTATGCTCAGACAGTGTTGCTGAATGAATAAACAAATGCCCTTAGCCACCATGGTACACAAGGTAAACGCTCGGTAGAATATTGAGTTAAAGAGTTATTTTTAAGGGGCGCCTGGGTGGCTCAGTCGTTAAGCATCTGCCTTTGGCTCAGATCATGACGCCAGGATCCTGGGATCGAGCCCCACATCAGGCTCCCTGCTCAGTGGGAAGCCTGCTTCTCCCTCTCCCACTCCCCCTGCTTGTGTTCCCTCTCTCTCTCTGTCTCTCTCTGTTAAATAAATAAATAATAACCTTTAAAAAAAGTTATTTTTAAGCATTTTCATGAATGAGGGATTACTAATAATTAACAAGGAAATAGAAACACAATGTATTATAATTATATAAGTATATCAACATACTGATAATAACATTAAAATATAATTAATACTTATTAACTTAGTTAACATTTAAATAGTCAATAATAAGTTATTTGGATTACTTGATTGAACTTATTTGAACTAAATTTACTCTTTTTTTTTTTTTAAGATTTTATTTATTTATTTGACAGAGAGAGACACAGTGAGAGAGGGAACACAAGCAGGGGGGAGTGGGTGAGGGAGAAGCAGGCTTCCCGCCGAGCAGGGAGCCCGATGCGGGGCTCGATCCCAGGACCTGGAATCATGACCTGAGCCGAAGGCAGACACTTAAGGACTGAGCCACCCAGGCGCCCCTGAACTAAATTTACTCTTAGAAAGTTTGATCATTTTGTTTAAAGAGAGAGAGAAAAAAAATTGTTATGTTACCGAATGGAATACAGGGGGATGATTTAAAATAGCTTCGAGTCCATGCATCATAATTTCTTCCTGGTTTTAGCCTACGGAGCACCATGTTCTGAATTGTTTGCAATGTCCTTGATGGATCTGCCCTTCCTTAAGATGTTTACTTGTATTTGTAGAACGAGTTCATCCACCAAGATAAGAACGTTTGCTTCTAGGACAGGTCTGCCAAGTAAGGGTGCTCAGCTTGTCTTTATTTAGATATTTTTATTCCAAGTTCTTGAACAAGTCCCTAGATTGTTGTCTTAGCATATGTGTTTGCAATACTTATGCTTCATGTTGAAAGCTCTACTCTTTCTCAAATTTACCAAGCCCTGTGTGTCTCACCTTTGGCCAGGATTATTGACATGTTACCATGACTCTGTGCAAGGCAGACTGCAGCGCATTCTGACACATTCTTATCCACACCAATGAAAGCTAAGACATGTAGATGAGTGGAATAGAATCAAGGGTCCAGACGTAAATGCATACGTCTATGGCTAACTGACCAGGGGTCCAAGCCAATAAAATGGGGCTTCAGTAAATGGCGCTGGGACAACTGGATCTCCATAAGCAAAAGAATGAAGTTGGACCTCTATTTTGCAGTGTATACAAACATCACATCAAATGGATCAAAGACCTAAATTTAGAAACTAAAACTGTAGAACTCCTAGAGGAAAACATAGGAGTAAATCTTCCTGGCCTTAGGTTTGGCAATGGATTTCTTAAAATGACAAAAAAGAACAAGCAACAAAAGAAAAAACAAATTGGGTTTCATAAAAATTGAAAGATTTTGTGCATCAGTGGACTATTATGAAAGTGAAAAGGCAACCTACAGAGTGGGAGAAAATATTTGCAAATCATATATTCAGTAAGGGACTCGTATTGAACATATAAGGAACTCTTAGAATTCAATGACAAAAAGACAAACAACCAAATTCAAAAACGGGCAAAGGACTGGCAGAGACATTTCTCCCATAAGATAGATAAATGACCAACAAGCACATAAAAAGATGTTCAACATCATTAGTCACTAGGAAAATGCAAATCAAAACCACAGCAAAATACCACTTCCCATCCATGAAGATGGCTACAATTAGAAAGAAAGTTAACAGAAAATAACCAGTGTTGGCAAGGACATGGAGAAATTAGAATTCTCCTACATTGCTGGTGGGAATGTAAAATGGTGCAACCGGGGCGCCTGGGTGGCTCAGTTGGTTAAGCGACTGCCTTCGGCTCAGGTCATGTTCCTGGAGTCCCAGGATCGAGTCCCGCATCGGGGTCCCTGCTCAGCAGGGAGTCTGCTTCTCCCTCTCCAGCTCCCCCTCTTGTGCTCTTTCTCTCTCTCACTCTCTCTCTCAAATAAATAAATAAAATCTTTAAAAAATAAATAAAATAAAATAAAATGGTGCAACCACTGTGGTAATAGTTTGGTGGTGCCTCAGAAAGTTCAACAGAATTACCGTGTGATCCCGCATTCTAGGTATATACTGCAGAACTGAAAACAGGTACTCAAACATCTGTATCTGGACACAAATGTTCATTGCAGCACTATTCACAATATCCCAAAGGTGGAAAGAACCCACATGTTCGTCAGGGGCTTTATGGATGAACAAAGTGTGGTGTAGTGATACAATGGATTATAGTTGGTCCATAATACTCCAGGGCTACATGCGACATTCTACAATGTGGCTGAACCTCAAAAACATGATGCTAAGTGAAAGAAGCCCGACACAAAAGGCCACATAGTATATGTTTCCATTTATATGATACTCTGGAATAGGTAAATCCATAGACACAAGAAACACATTAGTGGTTGCCAGGAGTTGAGGGAAGTGGGGAATGGGAGTGACTGCTTAAGGGGTAGAGGGTTTCCTTTTGAGGTGATGAAAATGTTTTGGGACTAGATAGAAGTAAGATTGTCCAACATTGTGAGTGTACCAAATGCCATTGAACTCTATACTTTAAACTAAAAAAAAAGGTTACTTTTATGTTATGTGAATTTTACCTCAACAAAATACAGGGGAAAAAATGACAACAACCAGGCCCCTGCCCCTCTCCCAGATAGCCCTGTGGAGCGGCCTCTGTGGGAATGAATCCCAGTGCCCACAAACCCTCAGATTAGTCCTGTAGGTGATAAGCCAGTCCTCAGGGGGCAGGGAGTAGCCTTGTCCTGCCATTCACTGGGGCATAGCAAAAAGTCACACATGCCAGGGCCGTTCCTGATCTCCCTGTGTCCCCCTCCTCACCTTCCGCCAGCCCTCTGCTAAGCAAGTCTTGGATGTTGTACCAGGACTGGCTACATAATTGGTGGAGTCCAAAGCAAAGTGAAATTGTTAAAAGGTTATCAAGAATTTCAAGATGGCGGCAATAGAGCATTTAGACAAGCCCAGGGCTCTTCTCTTCTAAGTCCTGTGTCCTGTCTGCATGGCACACCTACCCTGGTGGTCCCCATCCCTGTCTCCTGTGCCGGGCTCGGTCATCACTTGATAGCACCGTAGACTCTCTCTCTCTCTCTCTCTCTCTGGCCATGGTGATTGCTTGTATGCTGTCCGAGCCACCTCAACCCCTCAGCTGTCCCCACAGAACTGTTTTCTGAAGCCAGATCAGTTTCATGTCCTCTCAACCTTTCTTCTCTCACCCTGTCTCTCACGTTGCGTGGGACTCGGTTTGCCTGAGCCCTCAGTGGGACCTGCAGAAATTCTGGCTGCCATGAGAGCTCACTGTCCTGACAGGGAAGTTGTGGCCCTGAATGTCAGGGGACAGAAAGAGGCTCTGTCCTGGCTGGGGGGGAGGGGGTTCATGCCTGATGATCCCTAAGGCCCCCTCCAGCCCTGAGATTCTATATTTAATCTCGGCTGATGTGTGCTGTTACACCTATTTTCACAGATGAGTAAACGGGCACTCAGAGACGTTGAGTAACTTCGGCAAGGTCACACAGCTGGTGACCTGTTTCATTTTGAGTACAAATGTAACCTAGGACAATTTAAGACATTTAGTTCTCTTACTTTTGGCAATACTGGCTCATATCTAATTACCTGCTACGACTCTCTTAAGATCAGGACTTTTTTTTTAAATAAATTTGCTGACTAGGTTTCAGTTTCGTTTCATTTTCTATCACTTTGGTTTCAGTTCTGTTTCTCAGGATACTCTCTTTCCCTTTCCAGTGATAGTACCTGATCCTGTTAGAATCGTTCCTTTGTGATTCCTCTGATTAAAATACACTAATTATTCTAAGGCAGATATTCCTAAACAGGACATTTAAGCAGATTTTAAACTTAGTACCAGGCAAATTTAGTCCAGCATTAAGCAAAATGCACCTGCTTTATTGTTATCATACATTTGCCCAAGAGCTGCCTCAGTGTGTATGTCCATGTGTGTGGTCCTTGATGTGAAAAGACCACCAAGAATCTCTGTTACCCTGATTAGTCAAATGTAAAGAACCATTGCCTCTTCAGGGGAGAAGGAAGGACTGAAAACTCCCTGACCGAGCTGGGATCCTGACTATAAAGTGGAGGAAAGGAGGTGTGAGTCTATTTCTTCAAAGCTTATTCTCAACTCCGTGGAAGTCTGAACAGTCCAGACTCCATGGGACAGCATGAACAGAAAGTTTGAGGAAGGGACTCAAAATAGTGACTGAGTGGTTGGATCTCTTTTCAGACTTGCCAACACTGAGAGGGCGATAGAAAAAATCGAACTTCTGTTTAGACAACCTTCTTCAGAGGCTAAATCACTAAGATATTTGAGTTCTAAAAAAATGTCTGCTTGAAACTTAAATCCTTGATGCCACCGTATTTGAAATTATATTGTTTTCCATTCCAAAATGAATATATGCTCAATTTTGACAATGTAGAAAACAAACCAAAAAAAAAGTAGAAAGAGAAAGAAAAAATTCAAATTGCAATTTTGCCATAAAAAGATAACTCCTGGGGCGCCTGGGTGGCTCAGTCGGTTAAGCGCCTGCCTTCGGCTCAGGTCATGATCCCAGGGTCCTGGGTTCGAGCCCCACAAGGGGCTCCCTGCTCCGTGGGAGGCCTGCTTCTCCCTCTCCCACTCCCCCTGCTTGTGTTCCCCTCTCGCTGTGTCTCTCTCTGTCAAATAAATAAATAAAATCTTAAAAAAAAAAAAAAAAGATAACTCCTCTTCGCATTTTAGTGTACTCTCTTCCATTTCTTTTTTCTACTCATATTTTTGCATGTTTTGTTTTGTTTTGTTTTGTTTTGTTGTGTGGAGAGAGCGCGAGCCAGGGGAGGGAGGGGCAGAAGGAGTGGGAGAGAGAGACTCCCTAAGAGTCTCCATGCCCAGTGAGGAGTCCAACACAGAGCTCCATCTCAGGAACCTGAGATCATGACCTGAGCCAAAATCAAGAGTCAGTTGCTTAGCAGACTGAGCCCCCCAGGTGTCCCTTTGCATGTTTGTTTTGACCTTGCTATTTGTAAACTGTTTTATCCTGATGTTTTTCACTCAACATTATATTAGAGCATTTCCCTGTGTTGGTACATATTTTACCAACTACATTTTTAATGGTTACATAATATTGTCTCATGCATATATGATGTATTTGCCCATTCATTTATTTTGGGATAGTAATATTGCAGATCATCCTAGTATGCACATGTTTGCATATAAAGCCTTTTTTTTTTTTCTTTTTCTGATTTAGGATTATTTCCTTAGAATACATTCCCAGAAATAAGCATATTAAAAGGTACAAAAAATTTTAAGATTCTTGATACATACTGTTACATTGCTTTACAAATTGGTTGTAGTAGTTTACACTCCAAAGTAGCCTATTTAATATAAGTATTACTGGTAAAATCAGCTTTTTAAACTTATATGAAGCAAATATTCCATTAAATCAGTTTACTACACACCTAATTTATCTAAAAATGCCCTTCATTTTACCTATGCCTCTGAAAGGTTTTTGCAGTTTACTAATGTGAATATTTGAATTTAAAAATCAAGTTTTAATCAGTTTATTTATTCGACACAAAGTCATAAAAAGAAATATAACATAAGGTCCATGTCCCATAGAATAGACAAGAATTACACATAGAAATACTTGGGGAGAAGAGAGGGCTGGGTAGGGGGTGTGGTAGTTCAGAGGGAGATGAGGCTCAGGGGGACCAGATGGTTGGAGAAGACAGGTTAGTTCCTTTCCTCTGGGAGTGGTAGAATCTGACACTGAAGTATGGGTAGACTTACAGACAGACAGACAGGGTGAGAAGGGCCTTCTTGACTTGGAAAATAGGATTCACAAAGATGGTTCATCATAAACATTAGAAAATGAGGAGACAGCAGGCTCAAATTTGCAAGTGATGTAGACTATATTTGTACACCAAATTCTGATGTTCCACTTCCTGATTTTTATTCAAAGAATCAGTCTGCAGAAGCTCATATAATTTTAGAGCTCTAAGAGATTGTAGCAATCACTCAGCCCAATACCTCCCATATCCTATATTTTGCAAAGGAGGAGGTGGACATTAGTGAGGGATTATAAGCTTTATGTCCTAGTTTCCAGGACAATGCTCTTTCTACTGGGCCCTATACTCTCAGGCACACTATATGGGAATGTGACACAGGCTAGGATTATTTAACCCTTTATATGGTGTTATATTTATATGGTTACACACACACACACACACACACACACCAGTCTTACAGAGCCTGGGAAAATAAGGGGCATGGGGGGAGCCAGGTAGGAGTCATTATGTAGATGTGACAAAGTGATAGACTTTTGAATAGCTTCAAAATTTAGTTCCATACCTGTATTGGGATATTTTGGGTGGAATGATTAAATGATATAAATACTGGAACTATTTGTGTCTTGCAAACTTCAGTATTTTTAAAGAAAGTCTACAAATGTAGTCATCATATAAATTAAACTTCCTTAACCCTTACTAAATAGGAGCCACCCTACTAAATTTTATAAGGAATGTAATAAACAATAAGATGGAGGATGTAGCCCAAGCAGCTCACAATTTAACTGAGGAAATAAGATATAGACACATATATCTACAGGTGCACAATGATTTGATACAACTTTTCTGTAGCTTCTATTGCCTAATCAATGTCTTACAAAGAGTGAGCCCTCAATACATATTTGCTGAATGAAGGAAGAAGAAAAAGACCATTTCCAGGTGGGATGGTCATGGAAGAGTTCCTGAAAGAGGAGATGTGAGCTCAGTCCCTGAGGATGGTTGAGATTTAGAAGAATGAGGAGAAGATAAGCAACATTCCAGACAAGGAATAAAGCACAAGCTTAACTGCCTCTTCATGGCAGGTTAGATAAACATGTTCTCTGATCGCTAAAAATTAACTTTCCACAATAGATAAATGCAGCATAACCAGGCATGTGAACATACACATAGCAGAAAGTTAACAGCATACCTCTCCAAGAGGTAATTTTGGGGCAAAAGAAAAAAAATATATGTTAAGAGATAGCACTGAAAAGTAAATAAACTATTAAAACAAAGACCGTAAAAACTTCTCCCTAAAATCTTTTCCTCAATTATATTGCTATAAACTAGAACAATCAGGAGTGGAAACTATACCATTTCCTGAAATGTCAAAGAGATGTTAATGATTAGTGATCACATAGTCACAAGATAGGGTTGGATGCTGGTTCTCTCCTGGTGTAAAAGGTATGTAAGTTCACTTCTGTGATTGCACAGGGGCAAAGATGTTACAAGTTTACACAGATCGCTCACTCTGTACATAATACCTTTGCTCCAAATAACCCTCTGTACCTTTTATACAGTGAAGGAATTACAGCTATTATTCTAGGCACTAGACCCTAAAATACAAAGGCTTGCTTGCCCCTTTCAAGAATTTTAAACTTAAGAAAAGGCAGGTGCTATTCACGGATGCATAGCATATGTAAAGAGTTTTTGTTACAGTTTTCTTTCGTCATTAAAAGCATTCGTGTTTTCTAAATGAAAAGGGGCTTCATGATTATTCAGTCTACACCCTGAAAATTGTTTGCAGATACATATAGATAATCAATAGTATAGTGTAAAAGACGGGAGATGGGGTGAGTGTTTACATATGCTCCTTAGAAATGGTAAATGACAGGCGCCTTGGTGGCTCAGTTGGTTAAGCGACGGCCTTCGGTTCAGGTCATGATCCTGGAGTCCCTGGATCGAGTCCCGCATTGGGCTTCCTGCTCGGCAGGGAGTCTGCTTCGTCCTCTGACCCTATCCCCTCTCAGGTGTTCTCTCTCTCTCATTCTCTCTCTCTCAAATAAATAAATAAAATCTTAAAAAAAAAAAAAAAGAAATGGTAAATGAACCTATGTATTATGAGGTAAATGAACTTATACATAAACCTAATACCAGTTAATGAACTTATACCTCACAAGGTTTCTACATTTTGAATGAAGTGGAAGCAACATTAACTAAAGTAGCCTGGGAAAAGTTATAGATGTATAGCGCATCCCAATAGCGCATCCCTATAGAAACCACTGGGGGTGGGGGGCGTGAAGGCAGGAACAGGATTGCCAGAATGACTGAGGGAGAAGTGTGCCAAATCCTTTTCCTAAAAAGCACTGATAAAGTTGGACAAAACTATCAAAAACAGCCATTGTGGTACTCTGTAAATTGACCCAAGTCATACAACAAATTGAGAAGAATTTGCTTGCAATAAACTACTGAACTTCAGTAAGATCAGTGGAAGTCTGTGGCATTTTAGCCTGGGGTTGTTTCCCTCTACCCATTCCCCCAGCTCCACAGTGACTTAGTTCTACTGAAATCAGCAACATATAACAAAAATGATACATTATGACCAAGTGGAATTTATCCCAGGAATGCAAGATTGGTTCAATATCTAAATATCATTTAATATAATACACCATATAATAGAATAAAGTACAAAAACCACGTGATCACCTCAAAAGGCCCAGAAAAAGCATATGATAAAATCCAATACCTATTTATGATAAAAACCCTCAGCATACTAGGAATAGAAAGGAACTTCCACAATCTAATAATGGGCACTTATGAAAAAGGCACAGCTAACATCATACTTAATAGTGAAAGATTGAATTTTTTTCCCCACTAAGATTGAGAATAAGGTATGGATTTTCATTCTGACCTCTTCAACATTGCACTAGAAATTCTAGCCAGCACAAACAGAGAACTTGAGAAGGCACACTAGTCAGAAAGGAAAAAGTGAAACTTGTCTTTATTCACAGACTCATGATGCTATATACAGAAAATCTTAAAGCACACACACACACACACACACACTACTGAAATGAATAAGTCAGCAAGGTGTGGAATACAAGATCAAGATACAAAAATGAATTATAGGGGCGCCTGGGTGGCTCAGTCATTAAGCGTCTACCTTCGGCTCAGGTCATGATCCTAGGGCCCTGTGATCCAGCCCCTCATCAGGTTCCCTGCTCAGCAGGAAGCTTGCTTCTCCCTCTCCCACTCCCCTCCTTGTGTTCCCTCTCTCGCTGTGTCTCCCTCTGTCAAATAAATAAATAAAATCTTTAAAAAAACGAATTATATTTCTATATACTAGCAATGAACAACCCCCAAATTAGGAAATCTACAGTATAGTCTTAAGATTAAAATGTAGCACCCCCAAAATTACAGTTTATAATATGTATATACTCTGCACAAATATATACACATATATGCATGCATACTCACACACATACAATCACAGAAAAATATTGGAAATGAAATGTATAGTAACTACCCATAGGCAGTGGAATGATGGTTAATTTAAAATTCTTAACACTAATCAAAATTTTTTATCAATCAGATTTTTAATAGTGAACACCTGTGGCTTTTATAGTGAGGAAATTAGTGGTAAATGTTATTTTGAATTCTTTCACTCCTTGAATTGAAAGTATTTCACATTCTGTAGATGGTACAGTGGTTAGAAAAGTAGTTTTGGGTGGCCAACCAGGGTTTGAATCGGGCCTCAGTCACTTTCTAGCATGAAACCTTGGAAAATGGCTTACCCTCTTGGTCCCGGTTTCTTCATCTATAAAATGGCATTTCTCCGAAGAATGTTATGAAGATCAGCAGAAACTATGTATAAAGTGATTAGTTCAACAGCACACAACTCAATACTCAATAAACGGTCTTTATTACTGTTGTTGCTCTATTTAGAAAGATTTATGTTTCCTGTATGGTGACTCACATAACATAATAAAATAAAATTTAAAAAAAGAAAGACTTATGCTTTGCTGTGGAGAAATGATTCTTTTCTCCTGCGATTTCTTTGCTCTGACTGCTTCACATCACTAGACTAGGGACTACACTGGCCGATCAGGATTACGTGGAGCTGGAGAGCATCATGGCCACTCCGCGCCATGGGCGCAGCTCTGCATTTGAGTCATTGGGTCGCTACATGACATCAGCTCTTATGGTCCCCACAGAAGGTCACAGGCAGGATTTGTAGAGAGGTGTGTTGTGCTGCAACCCTTGCCAGAGCTGTCTGTCCCCAGTGGGAGCAGAAGCTAGGATGATTCCACAGCATGGCTGCCCTCTGGCCATCGGACATTTATTTTATTCTATTTTTTTAAAAGATCATATTTATTTATTTGACAGAGAGAGACACAGCGAGAGAGGGAACAAAGTGGGGGCAGCAGGAGAGGGAGAAGCAGGCTCCCCGCAGAGGATCAGGGTTCGATCTCAGGACCCTAAGATCATGACCTGAGCAGAAATCAGAACTCTGATGCTTAATGGACTGAGCCACCCAGGCGCCCCCTCATGCCTTTTTTAATAGCAAAATATTTAAGAATTATGAAGAAAAACCTTTTAAATCTTTTTTTTTTTAAGATTTTATTTATTTGACAGAGAGAGACACAGCGAGAGAGGGAACACAAAGAGGGGGAGTGGGAGAGGGAGAAGCAGGCTTCCTGCTGAGCAGGGAGCCCGATGGGGGGCTTGAACCCAGAACCTTGGGATCATGACCTGAGCTGAAGGCAGACACTTAACAACTGAGCCACCCAGGCGCCCCAAAACCTTTTTAATCTTAAATTTGTAAATGTTGATGGAACATTTTAAGTACAAATATTGAATGCAAGAAAAATAAATTCTGACTTGATGTTTAAAAGCAAAATGAAATATATTTTTTTAATATTTCAACTATAGTCAGCCTACAACACTGGTGTTCTGATGTGTAAATGTGCTCTGGGATAAATGTGGCAAGTGGATGGTTTAATTTAGGTTATATTTGCTTAACTTGCATCCACATACCATCAAAATCAGTTGAAAAAGTGAAAAATAAAATTAATATTTTTCTACATCACAAATTGGTGGTTTTTAATTGAATAGTGTTTTAATGAACTAAAAAAAACTCACCACTTATTTATATATATATAATTTAAACATATTTTTAAAAGATTAATTAAATCTTACACTGCATCAGTTGTTTATGGATTTAAGTAAGAGTCTTTAGTATTTAGTATGTATTTTCCTTTTCACATAACGGTTTGTAACCCGTCCTCTAAAGCTGCTAAGTAGCATTTTAAAAAATTATAGTTTTAAGAAATTCTTTTTTTTTTTAAAGATTTTATTTATTTATTTGACGGAGAGAGAACGACAGCAGGAACACAAGCAGGGGGAGTGGGAGAGGGAGAAGCAGGCTCCCCGCAGAGCAGGGAGCCCGATGCGGGGCTCGATCCCAGGACCCTGGGATCATGACCTAAGCCGAAGCAGACGTTTAACGACTGAGCCACCCAGGCGCCCCAAGAAATTCTTTCAAATAGTTTTTTTTTTTCCCCCAAGAGAAAAATAGTATTCTTTAAATGGTATTATTTGGACCTAAATGTGTAGAAGTTAAAATTATCTCAAACAAGAACAGTGGGCCGCTCAAGGTAGCATATATAAGCCAGGATCCAAGAAAGTGATCTATTTTACTCAGAATTGACGAGATTCGGGGAGGGATTTGACCCCTCTAAACCTACAAGGGACCAGTAAGCAGAGTGTCAATGTATTTCTTTCAGTGTGAAATGTCCCTTCCTTAGGAGTGGATTATATATCTCCATTCTCTAGGGGTATCCTGTTTCCCAGCATTAAGTCAATGGGAAACTGAATTGCTAATCAAAATATTGTTGGGATCTGAATCAGAATCCCAGGGTGAAAACTGCATGATCTTAGAGACTTTTCATGACAGTGAGAAGAACTAAGTCTTCTCCTGCCAGAGTCTGTCGTTCTGGTGATGGCAAAGTTGTATCCATCAGATGCGATGATGGTTTACACTGGGAAGTCCCACATTAACCTGAACAAATGCATTGACCTTCCATTTTCTGTAGTTAGATTACAAGCAATCTCCTTAAATCACTTTTGATAGAAGGTAGATTAAAAAAATGAAGGTAATTTAATTATAACATGCTCCGCATGGAACACCATCTTCCTGGTACTTTACTGTGATTTCCCTAGTTTGGTTCCAGCAGATTATTTTGCACCCTTCTTTAGAAATGTTTCTACCTGAGGATGACCTTGCTTGCATTTGGCTGGATCCCAGGTTTGCTTTGGAACACATTGACAAATTGACTCTCGGGACACCTTCTGATTCTGCAAGCCATTACCTAACCAGCTCCACTCTTTAATTTTTTGGAAGGTCAATATATCGAGGTAACAAATTCAGAAAACTAGTTCTCCATTAGGCTTCCCTATTCCTTTCACAAATCTTACTATTCTACTTTACATATAGTTTTAAAGAGGACTTTGATTAATGTTTTGTCCCATTTATAAAACCAGTTGAACAATTCTAAATGTGATAAACTACATTCATAAATTTAATATATATTTTTTTACATTTTACTCATCCTGTGGATCTATAATTGCAAGCTCCACTTTCCTCACTTTATTTTGAAAAGAAAGTCACGTCTACAGAAAGGGGAAATGTTCAACGTTCACCCATATACCCTTCACCTAGATTTGCCTATTGTCAATGTTTTGCCACATTTGCTTTATTTCTCTATAATTTTCTAAAAATAAGTTGTAGATACCATGACATTTAAACCTTCAGTGCTTCAGCAAATACAACTGAAAACAATGACGTTTTTCTATAGAACCACAAGGTTGTTATGTCACCCAAGAAAGTTAACATTGATAAAATAACCATGTTTAATAAGAAGTCCCTATTCAATGGGCCCCTGGGTGGCTCAGTTGGTTAAGTGTCCAACTCTTGATTTTGGCTCAGGCAGTGATTTCTAGGGTCCTGGGATTGAGCTCTGCATGGAGCCCCACATCTGGCTCCATGCTCAGTGTGGAGTCTGAGATTCCCTCTCTCCCTCCCTCTTCCCCTCCCCCCCAGTCACAAGCTCTTTAATATAAAATCTAAAAAAAAAAAGAAAGTCCCTATTCAAACTTACCTAATTATCCCCAAAATGTCTTTTAGAGGGTGTTCTTTTTTAAAGATTTATTTATTTATTTATTTGAGAGAGAGAGAGAACAAGCAGGAGGGGCGGATAGAGAGGGAGACAGAATCTCAATGAGGGCTCCGTGCAGGGCTCGATCTCATGACCCTGAGATGGCCACCTGAGCTGAAACCAAGAGTCCGATGCTTAACCAACTGCACCACCCAGGCGTCCCTAGAGTTTTGTTTTGTTTTAAAGATTTTATTTATTTATTTGACAGAGAGAGAGATAGCGAGAGCAGGAACACAAGCAGGGGGAACAGGAGAGGGAGAAGCAGGCTTCTTGCCGAGCAGGGAGCCCGATGTGGGACTCGATCCCAGGACCCTGGGATCATGACCTGAGCCGAAGGCAGATGCTTAACGACTGAGCCACCCAGGCGCCCTGTTTTGTTTTGTTTTTAAGCCCGGATCCAATCACAGATTATTAATTTGGTCATCATCCCCTGGCATGCCTCTTTGGTCCTTTGATCATCATGCCTCTTTAGTTTTCTTTCCTTTAGGACAATGTAATCCCCTGCCTGTGTTTGCTTTCATGACACTGATATTTTTTAAGATTCAGGCCAGTTGTCTTGTATAATGTCCCACAATCTAGATTTGTCTTATTTCACCATGATTATATTCAGTGTAAATATTTTGGCAAGAATACTACAAATAGTATGTTCTTCTAATGATATCCACGACATGAGGAAGAATATGGTATTAGATTATCCCATTATTGGTAATGCTCATTGTGACCACGTGGTTAAGGTGGTGTCCATCAGATTTATTCATGAAAAAGTACCTTTCTGAAGCCCTTTTTAAAAAAAAGATTTTATTTATTTATTTGTCAGAGAGAGAGAGAGAGCACAAACAGGGGGAGGGGCAGGCAGAGGGAGAAGCAGCCTCCCCGCTGAGCAAGGAACCCGTCGCGGGACTCCATCCCAGGACCCTGGACCTGAGCTGAAGGAAGCCGCTTAACTGACTGAGCCACCCAGGCATCACCTGAAGCCTTTTATTTTTTTATTTTTTATTTTATTTTATTTTTTTATTTTTTTTTAAAGGTTTTATTCATTTGACAAAGAGAGACACAGCGAGAGAAGGAACACATGCAGGGGGAGTGGGAGAGGGAGAAGCAGGCTTCCTGAGGAACAGGGTGCCCGATGCGGGGCTCGATCCCAGGACCTGGGATCATGACCTGAGCTGAAGGCAGACGCTTAACGACTGAGCCACCCAGGCGCCCCCGACCCCTGAAGCCTTTTAATTGAGGTGTGGAGAACACGTGAATGTTCTGCTCCCCAGCAACTTTGTACCCAGTGGTGAAAATGCCTAAATCGATTATTACATGTGGTGGTTGCAGAATGATAGTTTCCTCATCATACCTTGTGCCCAACTGTTCAGAAAGGTAAAGGCTATCTCCCCCAAAATACAACACTGCTTCCTAGGGACCCATAGAGAGGTAGAGTTGAAGTGTCAGAAGTTTGGCTTGCCAGATAGAAAATCACTGTTCCAGTAGTCCTCTCTGGAATGGAATTTGCTGAATTCATATGCTTCTTTAAATATGGTTACATCAAATTATTGGTGATTTGAGATTCCCTCTCTCCCTCCCTCTTCCCCTCCCCCCCACTCACAAGCTCTTTAATATAAAATCTAAATTTTTTAGCTGGCATTCTTCTGTAAAGAAGAGCTTTCCCTCCACTCTCCTCCATCCCTTTTTCCTTCTAAATTTTTTAGGTGGCATTCTTCTGTAAAGAAGAGCTTTCCCTCCACTCTTCTCCATCCCTTTTTCTTTGAGAATCCCTATGGACTTGGATTCTTTTTTTAGTCACTGGGTACCATGTTATTCTTTTTGATACTCAAATTCTGCTAGATTTGCTGAGTAGGAGCCCCTTCATGTGCCAATTTTACTGAGTTTATTGGCTTGGGTGTCATTTTGACATATCCCAATAGTTCAGGATTTCTGAACCAATTGACAAGAAATCTGGACTATCCTGATTGGGTTACTGATCAAGATCTATCTGTGGAGTTGGCAAGGTATCCCTCAAATGACATAGGATCTTTGGGAGAAGGTTGGATACTTGGAAAAAATTAGGCTTCTTTTATGAAGGCAAAAAGATAAGAGATAGTGGGCTTAAGCTGGGTTGACAACTAACAGCTCACCAATAATTTGATGTAACCATATTTAAAGAAGTATATGAATTCAGCAAATTCCATTCCAGAGAGCACTACTGGAACAGTGATTTTCTATCTGGCAAGCCAAACTTCTGACACTTCAACTCTACCTCTCTATGGGTCCCTAGGAAGCAGTTGTATTTTGGGGGAGATAGCCTTTACCTTTCTGAACAGTTGGGCACAAGGTCTATTTGCAGACGTCCCATAGAACCAGGCAAGTACCTAATGTCATCAGGTTCCTGAATTTTTTTTCTTTTTCTTTTTTTTTTTTTTAGATTTTTATTTTTTTATTTATTTGACAGAGAGAGAGAGAGAGAGAGACAGCTAGAGAGGGAACACAAGCAGGGGGAGTGGGAGAGGGAGAAGCAGGCTCCTGGCTGAGCAGGGAGCCCGATGCGGGGCTCTATCCCAGGACCCTGGGATCATGACCTGAGCCGAAGGCAGACGCTTAACGACTGAGCCACCCAGGGGCCCCTGAATTTCTTTTTTTTAAAGATTTATTTATTTGAGAGAGAGAGAGAGAGGTGGGGAGGGGCAGAAGCAGAGGGAGAGAAAAGTCCCAAGCAGATTCTAAGCGGAGTCTCGATCTCAAAACCCCGAGATCAGGACCTAATCTGAAACCAAGTCAGATGCTCAGCTGACCTCACCCCTCAGGTGCCCCAAGTTCCTTTCTAACACGAGCCAGTAGCCTGAGGATTTTCCAAATCAACCCACTTTAAAATCAAGTTTATTTCTGGACAGGCTTCAAAGATTGGTGGATTCCAGGGCTTCTCCATGTTTCAATGTACAAGTGGGAGAACTTTGGCCATCTGGGCCATCTAAGTCCCTAAGAATCTCTCTGACAAATGAAACCACAACTTCAGTGAGACTCTGAATTTAACCAAACACTAGTCTCCCAGGAAAGGTGTCATACACCGGTGTTGGGCATGGATTCCCAGCTTACCAATATTGTTATAACATCAATACTGATGGTTTCTTTTTTTTTCTTTTTTTCTTTTTTTCTTTTTAAAGATTTTATTTATTTATTTGACAGAGAGAGACACAGCGAGAGAGGGAACACAAGCAGGGGGAGTAGGAGAGGGAGAAGCAGGCCTCCCGCAGAGCAGGGAGCCCGATGCAGGGCTCGATCCCAGGACCCTGGGACCATGACCTGAGCCGAAGGCAGACGCTTAACGAATGAGCCACCCAGGCGCCCCAATACTGATGATTTCTATGTCAAATGTCTTATAGTATGCTTTTGTAAGCCTTATCAAAACTTATCTTTTAATTTTAAATATATACTTAATTTTTTCCCTTAAGTTATATATCAATGAATAATTTATCTGTGTTGTTCGCAGGAACTTAAGACCAGCTTTTTTTTTTTTTTTTTAAAGATTTTATTCATTTGAGAGAGAGAGGGAGACAGAGCACAAGCAGGGGGGAGAAGCAGAGGGAGAAGCAGGCTCCTGCTGAGCTGGGAGCCTGATGTGGGGCTCAATCCCAGGATCTGGAGATCATGACCTGAGCTGAAGGCAGACGCCCATCCATCTGAGCCACCCAGGTGCCTCAAGACCAGCTTTTTAACAGTAATCTTTAACAACAATATTTAATAGCTCTTAAATGCATGGTCTAACTAAACAATTTATTTTTGAGGTACCTTAAATCCATGACAATTTAAGTGATCAAAGTATAGACTGTAAGAACAATGGCATTGGACACACATTGTTTCCCCGGCATCCACGTTTCCCTCACTTCCTTCCAACAGCCCTGGATTTTTCTTGGGGGGGGGGAACCCACATGGTTCTGAGGAAACTGACTCCACTTCTGAGGCTCCAGTGAATATTCATTAATGGGCATGTAACCTAGGCCAATTCATTCAGAATGGATCTCAGGATTGGTCTGGCAATATTGGGACACGGGTGTTTATGGGTGTTTTCTTTTCCCTTCTAGATATGAACAAAGATTCAGGTGACCCCAGGAGTAGTTGGCAGTTACTTTTGGTTCCTAGAGCATTATTCATTCACTTGTTTATTCAGCAAACATTTATTAACATCTACTGTGTTTTAGATATCAAGATATAAAATTGAGTCAAAGTACGTTAAGATACTTATTTTCTAATGGAATAAACAGAGAGGTGTAATGGGAGAGGGAGCAAATAAGTCAATATTCACAGAGACTGAAAGAACAGATTCTTGGTGTGGATCAGATTAATTGCTTCATCTGAGCTAGAAGTAGCTGTATCTGGGCATCCTCCTTATAGAGTTGATATCATCATTAGTCTGCTCTGAACCATCCAATTAACTGTGCTTTTACTGAAATTCCTTACAGTAACCTAATTACAAAAGGAAGGGTTGCAGAGTCTGCTCAATCCTCAATCACTGGCTAGTGTCTTAAGCCAAAGTAGAACCTTAACTTGAAACCAGTCTTCTGCTTACATATAAATATTTGGATAGTAATGTCAATATCATGTTTCATAGCTAAAGAGGCAAGTAAGACACGTTGACTATGCATTAAATAGTATATTGAATATGCCTTAAATATCATCTGGAGACAAGAGACAGTAGCACTATGCGTCCTTAAAGACGTCTTTTATGGTATATATCCCTCTGTGAACAACTTAGATACAAACGCCCCCACCATTACCACAATACCAATATCTGGCCCCTCTGAATAATTATCCAGGGAATATGTAAAATACCAGAGAATCTAGAGCAGGTCTTCTCAACAGGTAGGCCTGGTGGGAGGAATACCTTCCTAGGGTGTCTTATTAGAATCATCTGGGTAGTTTTCCCCAACTAAACACACCTACACCTCATCCTGGGATTTCCATGTGGGCCACTCCCAGAAAGGCACTTCAGGAGTACATCCCTCTTCCCCAAGGAAGGTGTTCTCTCTCTCACTTATAAAGGGTGGAAAAAAAGTTGAGGCTTGGTCTAGTGAATTGCAGTATGAAGAGAGGGCTGTGAAACAGTGCACTGCAGGATAAATAGCAAATTGTCCAGCTGATGGAAGACAACCAGAATCATTAAATCATTGTATATATGTCATATATATGCAAAAGCTTTGATCACTGAATTTTCTAATATTGGCCAAAGATAGAACAAAAGTCATCATTTTATTTTACAAATCTGAGTTCTAATATAAAATTTATGGGTCAAGTATTGCTGAGAGCTCCTACCAAATGGCTTCTTGTTGCCAAGGAAAATGTAAAGACCTTTTGCCTGGGTCACATGTAAAAATCACCTCCCAACATATATTATCTTACTACATGAGATACATGGATCTAGACAGGTGACTCAATAGGAACCTGTGAGTACCAGCTAGACTAATATAATTATTGGTTGCTTGAAGTATTTCAGCCTAAGCTTTAGAAATGTGGGAGGTAGATGAGATAGGGTAGAAGATTCCAGGGAAGTTGAAGAGGACGCAAAAGGGAGCAAGAATTGTTAATAAAAGTCCTTACAAAGTTTTCTCCTGATCGTAGTGATTTCTACATTACACCCAAAGAATGCAAGGAAATGATAAATTACATGGAAGAATGGCTTTCATGTACTTTGCCAATCTCAAATGTGTTGAAAATAATTCCCTCTCCCTGTTTTATTGCTGAACCTGACTTAGGCTTCAGTTCAGCCTTTTACTCAATTTTAAATTAGCTTCTTAGGGTATAAAGTTGTGAGATAAAGGGCTCAGCATATGCTCTCCCATAGATGTCCCAACATTTCAGAGTTACAGTGTCATTCTTATTTTTTACATACTCCTACTACATAGCCGGAGTCGGACTTAAGACATTAAGAATTTAAAAGCAAACCCACCTTTTTAGAATTAACCCTCAGAAGACCCAGATGGGTATTAAAAACTGACGTTATGTTGGAAAAAAAGCTACAATGTGAGACATTTTGAAGGTCCTCAAACCTTAAAAATGTAACAAAACTAAAAAAAAAAAAAAAAAAGTTGAAAGCCTGTCAAGGTGGTAGCTTATTAAGTTCCTGCAATCACAGGGGATTTACACCGGCACCAGGATCCAAAATGTCAGTGTTAGGCACAGATACGTTATTTAGCAAATAAAATGATCCCCAAAAGATGGAGGCTGGGGGGAGGGGGCGGAGAGAGACTTTTGCTAAACTGTCGTGGAAAAAATTTCCAAAGAGCGTTACAGATCAGAGGCAACCGTTAGGCCAGAGGCGTCCACATCAGCGCGTCCCCCCTGGGCCCAGAGGCCGCGGAGCTCCCTCGGGTCTGGTCGCCTCTGCGCCCCCGGGGCCGCGCGTCCCCACCTCCGCTCTGTGCAGCCAGCACCCGGCGTGGGCGCTGGCTCGGGACCGAGGCGTCCGGGCTCCCCCCACCACAGCCCCAACCCTGCCTCCCGAGCCAGCTCCCCGGTTCGCAACTCAGAGAGCCAACACGACCCTGTGAAGTTGTGGTGGGAATTATGCCTCTGCTGACTCCCCGAAAGTCGGCCGGGCTCTGCAGGACTGAAAGAGCTCGTCTTGGGGTTAGCGCGCTCACTTCTGAGGAACCTCCGCTCCCGGGACACGTTCGATGCGGCCGTGGAGGGAACCGGGCGCCGCTGGCCGAGGTGGGGCGGCGGCCCACGCGAGGAGACAGAGCAGGGCAGTCAGTAGTCAAAAGTCGGCCTAGGGCCCTGGGAAAACGTGAAATTCCCCCCTCAGTCCTCTCACGTGGGCCTCGCACGTTCCTCGTCGCGCTCGGGCGCACCTAGCCACCGCCCCACCGTCCCACCCGCGTCCTACCCTAAACTGGCAAAGACCCGATGTTAGGACCGCGCGGAAGCCAGGGAAAGAGAGAGACCGAGAGAGAGACCGAGAGAGAGACCGAGAGAGAGAGAGAAGTGGTCGGGTAGCAGTTGGGCGTGGCTTCTCTGAGAGGCGGCCCCTGGGGGCGGGGAGAACTACGCAACCGTCGACTCTGGCCGCTGATTGGCTGAGGTGCCTGCGCGGAGCCCGCAAGCGTCTCCGCCCGGCCCGGGCGCTCCTCCTCCTCTCCCAGCCGCTGGGTCCACACCGGCTCGCGAGGGAACCGCTCAGGCGCCGCCGCCCCAGCCCAGTGCGGACGACGGGAGAGAGGGAGGAGGAAGGAGAACACACTCGCTTGCTTGCTCCCACCCGCACTCGGGCTCCCAGAGCCGGCGCGGAGCCCAGGGGGAGGAGCCGCCGCGGGCACGCCCCGCCTCCGGCCCGGGAAGACGACGCCAGCGACCCCGCCGGCCGGCCACCGCCCCCCTCGCCGGCCGAGACCCGCCCCCGGCCCCGGCCCTGGCCCTCCCCTGGCGGCATGGAGGGGCCCCGCTCCTGACGGCCGCGCCGCCGCCTCGGCTCCCGCCCCCCCTCCCGGCCCCGCCCGCCTGCCCGCCCCCGCTCGCATGTCTGTGCCGCCTTAGCCGAGGATGCTGAGGATGAAGCTGCCGCTGAAACCGACGCACCCCGTGGAGCCGCCGCCCGAGGCGGAGGAGCCCGAGGCAGACGCACGGCCGGGCGCAAAGGCGCCGCCGCGCCGCCGTCGAGACTGCCGTCCCCCGCCGCC
>NW_023270854.1:13523080-13585560 GCF_011800145.1 Mirounga leonina | reverse complement strand
CCGCCGCCGCCGCCCCGGGGGCTCGGGCCGCCTGTTGCTGGCGGACCAGCGGCGGGGGCGGGCATGCCGGGTGGCGGCGGCGGCGGGCCCGCGGCGGCGCTGCGCGAGCAGGAACGAGTGTACGAGTGGTTTGGGCTGGTGCTGGGCTCGGCGCAGCGCCTGGAGTTCATGTGCGGGCTGCTGGACCTGTGCAACCCGCTGGAGCTGCGCTTCCTCGGCTCGTGCCTGGAGGACCTGGCGCGCAAGGACTACCACTACCTGCGCGACTCAGAGGCCAAGGCCAACGGCCTCTCGGACCCGGGGCCGCTGGCCGATTTCCGAGAGCCGGCCGTGCGCTCGCGCCTCATCGTCTACCTGGCGCTGCTGGGCTCGGAGAACCGTGAGGCCGCCGGCCGCCTGCACCGCCTCCTGCCCCAGGTGGACTCGGTGCTCAAGAGCCTGCGCGCGGTTCGGGGTGAGGGTTCGCGGGGAGGCGCGGAGGACGAGCCCGGCGAGCGCGGAGAGGACGGCGAAGGCGAGGAGGACGCGGAGAAGGACGGTTCCGGCCCGGAAGGCAGCGGCGCCGAGCCCCGGCCCGGCGGCGGGCTGGGCTTCAGGGCGCAGGAGGAACTGCTGCTGCTCTTCACCATGGCTTCGCTGCACCCGGCGTTCTCCTTCCACCAGCGGGTCACCCTGAGGGAGCACTTGGAGAGGCTCCGCACTGCGCTCCGCGGGGGCCCCGAGGACGCGGAGGTGGAGGTGGAGCCGTGCAACTTTGCCAGACCCCGGGCCCAGGTAAGGCGCGCGAGCCTCCCAGCACCCGCGTTGCGGTCACCGCCCCGGCGGCCTCCCTGGCCTGGCTTTCGGACGCCTCTTGGCCGAGCTTCAGCCCGGGGCAGGTGGCTCGGAATCCCCACCCCACGGCTCCCAGCGCCGTTAATACTAATTTTCGTTCTGCTGGGCGGTTCAGTTCCACTCTCCCACCCTCACCGCCGCCCCCCCTCCCATGCACACTCAGGCACCCGCCATAACAGAATGCTCTAGAAGTCTCTTCCGTGCGGGAGTTGCCACGGAAAACATGGAGCTCTCAGCCTAGTCCCCCTCTCGGAGGAAGGGTCTCGGGACATTTTTGGCTCGGAGCATGTCGCCCTGGGTGGTGGGAAAGGCGCAGCGCTAGAGGTGACTGTGTTAGCCTCAGTCTAGCCCCCGGCAGCGCCTTGGCTTTCTCGCCATCTGGCGCTCTGGTTGCAGTTTTAAAGCTCTGCCTTCTCCCCTCGCTGAGGTGTTCTAAAGGTGCGCTCTCGGCGTGCTGCCCTTGTCTTCAGCACAAAGGGGCTCTTTTTGCTCAGTGAATGCCCGAGTTTATTAAAAGGGGTCGTAGGGCTTTTGGCTCTTGCTGCTAACTTGATGTTCCCAGAAAAAAACCTGATGTGGAGAGCGGCGAATTGACTCAAACTTGATGATCAGTAGCGCAGGTTGCCTGGGTCAAGAAACCTCTCCTGGAGCGGGCTGCTTACACCTTTTACCTCTGGCATAACTTATTTTCTATCCATTGAGTCTTGCCTACAGATTTGAGTCCGGGGGTGTTTGTTGGGCCTTTAATGTAGGCATAAATGTTGTTTTCTAAAAGTTGTTAAACCGAAATGTAGTAGACAAGAATCCAGATGAGTCACTTGTCTCAGACATTAAGGTGAAATTTTATAGAGCCGTGAAAGCAATTTAATAATAATGTAGGCCCAGTATAAAAGTCTTTGATCGTAATAATTTAAGTGAGGAGAGGAGAGTAGGTTTCAGAGTAAAGGCTAGGTACAATAAGTTTATTTTCGGGGTTTACAGTCTTAAAAGGTACTAATTTGGTTGCCATACTTTTCAACCTAGGTGATCTCCAGGATGATATATTGGAAAGGGGGATTTTTTTTTTCTCCTTCCTTCCTTGAAAGTTAATTCAACTTATGTATCTGCTGTCATTCAATACTCTGGAACTAAAACTGGGCATTGTATTTCTCCAAAGGCTGTGTGGACTCAATACCCATTGAATCAAGGAATTTGGGGGCTGGAAGGGATTTAGCGATAATCTAGGCTGCGCCCCTCCTTTTTAAAACGAGGCTTCTGTGAAGTGACTAACTCACATTTTAGGACACGTTTTATCAGACTCCAGTGTAGTAATGCTAGTATCCGGTATTTTTTTGGTGAGCTTCAAATTTTGTCTTCCGGTGTCAATTTACTACTAATATGCAGCTGTGTATACTGTTGGTAAAAGCCCTTTCCCACTCTTAGCCTATTTACTGAAATAATTACAAAAAGTCCTATAAGCCACTTATATTTGGAGAAGAAAGCCTGAAATTAGGAGCAATACTTCTATCTTATTTTTTTAAAAATTTTATATATTGTAAACATCTTAGATTGTAGGTATATGAAAATGTCACACAGTAGAACAGTTTTAGTCCGTATCATTCCAACACGGGTAACCGATTTCTGATTTTAACTGCTAGGAGTCTTCCCCCCCGCCCCCCCCATTAAATTTTGCTTGTAATGAGAGGGTCGGAAGGCGACTAGAGAAAGGGAGAAATGCGTGCAAACTAGAGTAACGAGATTTTCATCTTGACTGCAGTGTGTGGCCTTTTCTGGCAACCGGTGAGTGCTGGGAGGAGTGGGCAAAGTGAGGTTGGGCATCCTGCCATTAATTTCAGCACATCGTTACTTCTCAGGCAGAGCCCTGTGCTGAGGCCATCAGTTGAAGTGGGGGAATAAATCATACGGGATACACGTACTACAGGTGACGCTGGCGGCTATTTTTAGACACTGGTGGCGTGATGAACTTTTCCCTCGGGTAGCTTAGGGTTACCGTAACAAATCATTCACGTCTCATTAAATTGTTCTGACCCCGCACTTTCTGCTTGTTAGCCTGGGCTCTGAGGCCCTCAGCTGTGACTTGTTCTGGCCTTGAAGACATTTCCGCGGATCTTGTTGCTCCCAAGCTGTCACTCCAAAGGCAGCTGATGGGGGTGGATGGATTTGCATCTCGGTTCGCTGCAGTCCAGACCAGCTGATGCTCGGCCTTGCGCCGCCGGTACGCTCCCGGTGGGGTAGGACCCACCTCGGAGTCTGCAGGGAGGTGCCCGAGTCTGGCACGTCCGTCGCGTGGACGCGACGCGGCGCGTCGGTGGGCCCCCCGGTCACGCGCCGCCGCGGACTGGCCGACGCGTTTGGGGACCCGGCCCTTGGGGCTCCTCCCCGCCCCCTCCCTGCAAGATGGCGGCCGCGGCCGCCCACGTGACTGGCGCGCCGGCCCCGCCCCTGGGGGGGCGGGCTGAGGCGGGGCCGCGCCTCCCGAGGGCTCCCTTAGGCCTCCGCCGGCTAGGCCCCGGCTGCGGGCAGCGCGGAGAACCGCGTGGACGGTGGGCTCGGAGAGTGGCAGGGGGAATTCGTGTGGCAGCCCTTCACGGCCCCGGAAGTAACCTTTTAGACACACGCGTGTAACTTTCGGCGAGGAATCACTCCATTTTTCACTGCTTTAATCCATACGAAACGCATAAAGTGGAACTAATTTCCTTTTCCATTAGAATAAAAGTATGCTATCCCCGAATAGTGTTTCTGGCGCTTTCAAGACTCGGATTCAATACCTAATATGCAGCAGCTTCTCTTTTAAAGTTTTCTGTAAAAAACCAGTAACGTTTACAGATAGAACGTGTGTTTTAAGGCGAATTTTATGTTAATTATATGCTTTCAAGTTGACCAGCCCCAGCAGCTCTTTAGTGACCTACCATGGTTACCATTGCTAACTAATAGTTGAGAGGGCAAGTCCACAAACTTACCACTAGAATATACTAATTGGGTCATTTTAGAAAAATGAAGGAAGATTCAAGAAGATTTTTACATTTAAAAGTAATATTTCTCGAGGTTGTTTTTTTTTTATGAGATTTGGATAATGTTAAGTGATTTAGAGTAAATGTTACATTGGATTACAACTTAAATATTGCCTTTAGAAGACTTGTGCATAAAGTTCATCTTCTTCAACTGCTGTGGACTGCCAGTCACTTATATAAAATTCAGCATACAATATGCATTAACAGTGTCCTGGGAAGTTTGTGTGATTGATGTAGTTTGCTGTGTTAATAAAGTTACAGACTGCCTATATAGCGTCGCTGAAAAAAAAAATGGTTTTAAAAGGGGGCCCCTTATTAGGAACCCAAACTGTAAATGGCCTGTTAGCAATAGTGACAAAAACCTGCCTAAGTATTTTAAAAGATGCTAGTTTTGTTGCTGTTTCATTGAAAAGAGAAAGACAGCCAAGCTTCCTATCTTTGCATGCTTAAAGACTCTCCTAACTGCTCAAGCAAATGGATATTCTAATTTGGGGGGTTTAACCCCCAATTAGCAACACAAAGGCCGAAAAAAAAGCATAAAATGCATAGACTATCGTAGTAGTGGTTAGTGGTTAATATTGTGTGGCGGTGTTTCCCTGGAGATTGTGTTTTCAGTATCTTCAAAACATAGTTGCTTGGCAAATAGCTTGAATAAAACAGAAACTGAAAACTTTAGATAGTATTTAGTGTGGTAGATAGTATTTAGTGTTACTTGAATTAACAAGAAACATACCAGAACTACAAAAAAAATTAAGTGGCCCTGCCTCTTACAAAAATCAATGAAGATAACAAAAAATTGTTACTTTCTCGTAGCATAGGTTAATTAATACGGTACTTGACAGAGTCAGTATCTCAACTCCTTTTGCTAGTACAGATAATGTACTGGTAGTACATCCCACAATCCAGTTCTCTCAGCGGTACCATTATACTTATTTATTTATTACCACTATACTTATTTATTTATTTGACAGAGAAAGACACAGTGAGAGAGGCAACATAAGCAGGGGGAGTGGGAGAGGGAGAAGTAGGCTTCCCGCGGAGCAGGGAGCCCGATGCGGGGCTGGATCCCAGGACCCTGGGTTCACGACCTGAGCCAAAGGCAGATGCTTTAACGATTGAGCCACCCAGGCGCCCCTATTTTTAATTTTTTAAAATTTATTTATTTTAGAGAGAGAGAGCACGGGCGCAAACTGGGCAGGGAGGGAGGTGCAGAGGGAGAGGGAGAGAGAATCTTAAGCAGATTCTGCGCTGAGCATGGAGCCCAACTCTGGCTCCATCCCATGACCCTGAGATCATGACCTGAACCAAAATCAGGAGTTGGGCCCTTGGTCGACTGAGCCAGCCAGCACCCCTGGGGCATTTATTTTTAATATTTATATTGTAAAGATCTGGTATGCCACAGATAAAATAAACCCAAAGGAAGCATTTTTCTGGGTCACAAATTATTAAAGTACATATTCTCTCCATAGTGGGTTTGGGGATAGGAATGGGGAACATACATATTCTGATTTTGGGTTATCAGTAACTCCCGTGCACCCATAATCTACTTAAATCTTTATCCAGTTTTCACATTTAGTTAGGAAACTATTCTATAATTTAAAGCTGTTTTGCAGTTTTGTTAGGTTATATAACTTTTTATTACTTCAGAGCACAGCCTGAATAAAGGAACATTTTGTGCTTTTTCTAATAGAACCTACTAAATTGGCTAATTTTTAAGCTTATTATTTTTGTCTTTCCTTGAGAAATATTAAGCTAAATTTTTTTTTTTTTTTAAAGAGAGAAGCAAAAAAGACATGCATTACCCTTGAAGCAGACTGAGCTTCGACTCTTTTTTTCATTATGGAGGACTGTGGAACAGCACTCCTCTTACAGAGAATGCTTTGTCACAAAGCCTCCTTCACGCAGTCTGTGTAAACAGTCACCCTAGAAGGGAAGTGCCTCATTGCGTGTAGCTGTTACACGTGGCGGGGCTCCTGGGCACTTGGTAGGCCGTTTCCCTTCTGTCCTTTCTATGCTCCAGGGAACCTTTGGCCTTTAATTCCCTTCTAAATGTCTTGGCTCGTTCAAAGTGTTTCATGCTTATTCAAGAAATAACTTACTTGAGGTCAGATTTAGGTTTTAAAAAGGTCACTTCGGCAAGTTGTTTAGTCTTTACAAGTTCCAGGCTGCTCAGTAAAAAATAGGGATAACGTCACCATTCCTTGTATATAACTGCTGTGAGGATGAACCTGATCATGTGTATGAAAATGCTTGGTAAACAAGAGTAAGATGTATATATCCATTGATCTAGCCATTGTCCAAAGAGGGAAGAGCACAGTTGGGTTGCAGTGGATGAACAGAAATGCGAAAGTTGGGAGAGCTGGGAGGGGTTGGGTTACAGAGGGCCTTGACAGACTGGGGAAAGGAGTAGGTTGTCAGCAGGTTGCAGTGAAATTGAAAATTTGTGTCTGTGCGCTGGTGGTGTGTCTTTCTGCAACATCCACTGTCACTTTATGTGTAATGTGTATGAAAAGCATGAAACATTGATTAAAAAAAAAAATCTTCCAGGCTAATCCAGTTCTCTCAGCGGTACCATTATACTTCTACTAATCACTCTGATTTGCTTGATAACCTTAATCCTCTCTTTCCCTCATCCTTGCTGTCACCATTTTCTTCCGGGACTTTATTCCTAACGGATTCCGCTGTTCGCAGCCTTCCCACCTCTTACCTGTGGGATACCACTGCCAGATATGTCTTCCTAAAGCAGCGTTTAATCGCATCACATACCTTGCCATGACTGAGGGAGCCTGGCCTCCAGTAAGTCTTTGGTCTTAAAATCCATCTCCCACTTTCTTCACACATCCCATCTTCATTCAGTGCTGTCACCTCCTGCATGATGTTTGCTGGAATTGTCCCTGTGGCTGTCTTCTCCTAAGATTCTTTGGTGCCTCTGAATTCCAGCAGCATGTGTATTCTGTGCTGTAATTTTGGTACTTCTATGATTTTTCCCCCCTATTTCTAAGAAAAACTTTACTTTGAAATATTCTTAACTTATAAAATTGACCTTCCTCCTAGATTTTAAATTCCTCCAAGTCTTAGGCATTGTGTCTCATTTTTTTTTTTTTTGGTCAGTGTTGCATATATCATAAAAGCTCACTCAAAATTTCTTATGCTTAGCTTTTTAGATACAGCTCTGAGAAATACCAATATGATAAATCGCTTTAAGACAAACTACACCAGGAAGTGTTTTTTTGGTCTTTTTTTTTTTTTTTTTTTTAAGATTTTATTTATTTGAGAGAGAGAGAGAATGAGAGAGAGCACATGAGAAGGAGGAAAGTCAGAGGGAGAAGCAGACTCCCTGCTGAGCAGGGAGCCCAATGCGGGACTCGATCCTGGGACTCCGGATCATGACCTGAGCCGAAGGCAGTTGCTTAACCAACTGAGCCACCCAGGTGCCCGTGTTTTTTTGGTCTTGTACGAATTACACTTCTCAGCTACTTTATAACAATCTTTGCCACTCTGTGATACAGGCACAACTGTTTTGGAAATAATGAAAGGAATTGCTTCTTTAGGTAAAAGCGTGGAGCAGTATAGATTTGAACTGAATCTTCAATAGGTGAATGCTCAGTAGTTGTGTTTATTAATTATTCTTCCCAAATCAGGCCATTTAGAGTCCAAATTAAGCTTTGTGTGTGCGTGTGTGTGTGTGTGTGTGTACATAAATTGGGGCAAACCTACAGATGATGCTTTGATAGGGTGGAAAAAGTCATCAATTACAAGCTAGTTTCTTACTTGAGTAATTGTGGTTGTCTGGTGTTGATCTCCAATTTAGGATTTGTTTGAGGAGTAGTAGGAGTCAGATACACAGTTGAGATAGTATCTTGCTTAAGATCAGAAAGTTAAAAACTTACTTGGGTCACTGAAGTGAGCCATTTACAGTCTAAGAATGGGGAATTTTTATGTTTCTTGTTAGGAATATCTAAACTGGGATAGTTAAGAAACCTAACTCTCCCCCAGTATATTGTTTTTCGGGAGAGGAGGGTATCAGATGACTGAGATTCACTGGTGGTCCTTGAAGCAACCACAGGGTCTTGTGTGTTTGGAGGGTATTTCTTGAGCAAGAGACCATCAAGCTTACGGAGAGATTGCCTGATGAAAAGAGCGGTTTGGGGTCGTTTTGTTTGGGGAAGGTGTGTGTTCTAACAGGTGGCGTTAAACAGAAGTCCTAATGCAACGTTTCTCCGCACTGTCCTGTTTACCAACCTATCAGTCAGTCACTGTCAAAAATCCTTTTTAAACTCTGTAAGCTTCTGTTTCTGCATGGTTCCAGGAACATATCCCCACTGGAGCTGAAGGCTGGGGCTCTGCTGCAGGAGCTGGAGGTCCCGGCAGTGCCGTGGGCTGTCGGGCTTCTGAGCCCAGGTCTTGCTTCCTACTGAGGACCCCTTGAGTCCCCTCCCTCTCATCTCCTGTGGGGTGGGGCAGGGAAGGAGAGGGCAGTTGGTAGGTATATATGGCCTGGGGAGGAAAGCACATTCTCTATAGATCTGCTGCTACTCATGCTCAGGGGTGTGTTCTTTTCACCTCCCCTAGAATGTCTGGTAAAGTGGGGATTTAAAGGTTTGGGGGCTGCTAGCCCAGGAGATGTAGCAATTCCTGGTTTAGCATCCTAGTTCTAGGGTACGAGAGGGGATCTTTTTCCCTTCTGTAGTAGGAAAGCAGAAGGTTGGTTGGTAAACACAGATGCTGGTTCTAAAGGGGGGGTGGATCCCAGCTTTGGTTTAGACTGGGAGGCTGTTTCTCGCCGCCCCCCCCCCCCCCCCCCCCCCCCCCCCCCCCTCTTTGGTTTTGGCGGGGGGGTTTTTTCCCCCCCCCCCCCCCCCCCCCGCCTTCCATACCCTTGTAGTTTGTGGTCTAAGACAGTTTATAGTTCTCACCCGTCCACCTGTCAGCTACAGATGCCTACTAGAGATTGTGCTATTCCCATTGAAAGCAGAAACATGAAGGGAGTTTTACAAGGAAACCCTCGAGGCCAGTGACATTTTTCTGGGATGAAAACTACCACCCTCCTCCCCAGTAGGCTTCCCTATCAGCATTCTTTTGCTAGGTCTTCTCTAATTGCACATCCTACAAGTTCAGTTCTCTGGAAAAGACAATGACATCAACAATTTGAATGGTTTTTATTTTTATTTTTGTTTAAAGATTTTATCTACTTATTTGAGAGAGAGAGAATGAGAGAGAGAGAGCACATGAGAGGGGGGAGGGTCAGAGGGAGAAGCAGACTCCCTGCTGAGCAGGGAGCCCGATGCGGGACTTGATCCCAGGACGCTGGGATCATGACCTGAGCCGAAGGCAGACGCTTAACTGACTGAGCCACCCAGGCACCCTGAATGGTTTTTAAAATTTGTAATAAATTCATAGAGCTCCCCAGAACACATAGAAAGTTATGGTGATGTTCCCTCCCCCGCCCCCCGTTCCACCCAGCCAGCTGCAGTCCAGCCCTGCTCTGCACAGGCCACCGCTTCTTGCACCCATGTCACGTTGAGGAGACCTTGTTAGAGCCGTGGTCACAGTGGCCATGGCTGGTCTGGGGGCTGTGGTGGTAGAGAGGACACCAGGTTCAGTGAACTGTGGGCACCCCCCACATGTGGCTAGGGTGCTTTAAACCCCTGCTTTAAGATGGTCAGTTCTGCCACACTCATCTCATACCTTCTAGCCAAACGGAAGAAGAAGCTACAAGGGAGGTGAGCCCCGATCCCAGCCGGAACGTGCACGATGCTCAGGCCGCCGACTCCAGGTGTCCCTCCTCTGACCTGTTGGCACGGCAGGTGTTGGCAGCGGGGCTCTCGTGCGCTGCTCACCCGGCCCGTTTCTTCTTGCACGTCATTTGCCCTTTTTCAGTTGCTAGAAGGCGATGCCAGGCATTACCTTGGGTTGGGGCATGCTGTTTCATTAGCAGAAATGAGGCAGACGCCTGCCTGTTCTACCACATCTTCTCAAAGAGGCAGCAGGGACCTCTTCAGTTCTCCCTGACACCTTCCCTCTCCTTCCACCAAAATGGATGGAATTTGACATCTCAGTAAATGGTTCTAATAACTAATCATTTTCTCACATTCAAAGCAAGGCTTTCTATGAATCTTGCTTAAATAATAACATGCTTTAGTTGGGACCCTGGTGATTGAAAGAAGAGAATTTAAAACCTACAGCTATAACAAGTTATCCCCAGACCTAGTGGCTTAAACCAGCACCGTTTTATTATTATCTCGCAGAGTTCCGTGGGCCGGGGGTTTAGACCGGTAACTAAGAGCAAGGGCAGCTTCTGTCAGCCGCGGGGTTTCTGGAGATGCAGCTAGGCCTGGAGCCCTCTCTCTCTGTCCTCTGTCAGTGTGGTCTCTCTCGTGTGGCATCCTCGGGGCAAGTGCACTAGTACACGGTGGCTCGGGAGGCCCAGGCTGCAGGGCTTCTGGTGACCTGCCCTCAGCAATCCCAAATGTGCCTTTGCTCACATTCTGTGGGTCAGGCAAGTCTCAGAAAGCTGGCCGAGATCCACCGGCTGGGGAGTTAGATCCACCTTTCAGTGGGAGGGCTATCAAAGTATTTTTATCTATTTGATCTACCACAAAACCTTAATAGGATGTTGTGGTTAGATACTAATGTTAGTATTCAAAGTCTCATTTGATGAGTGTAAAAAAACTCCTGAAGAAGTTAGTAAATTAAGAAAAAAAGCTAAGAAATTCTTAATTTCTTTATTTTTTAAATAGGGAACGTCTTGGTGTTTTTAAATTTAGTTTGCATCAAAGGACTAGAGGAAACATGCAGAACATTGTTAGATGAGCTAAAATAAACTCCATCTACAGCTTGACCTTTGTTAAAGTAAAAGGAGGCCAGTGTGACCTTTGTTCTCCATGGTATGTTAGAAGAGTCTCTTTTGGATTGTCCAGCCACTTGACTATTTCAGACTTTCCCCACATTGGAGAAACCTCAAGTCTATAATGGCGTTGGATTTACATGTATAAAAGTTAAATGTGAGTAATCTCTGGAATGAACGAGCTGTCCGGCCTGCCTGTGTTACGTGACGTGGATTTGCGCTAACCAGGAGCTCTTAGAGGAGGCACGCCTTAGGACAGAAAACACTTTACTCCGATGAGTTACAGAAGGGAGGAGAGCACACACATTCTAATGTTTGTGTTCCTGTGCATATTTTTTGCGGGCTTAGAATTTTAAAATTTCATTTCTTAATCCAAGCAGAGAAAAATTCTCCACTTTTCACTTGGTTCTGACACTTTCATCTACCTAGTCTTTGTAAAATGCCAATTCTGGCATGACCTCTATAGTGTGTTTTCCTGGGAATCTGAACTTAATAGAGAAAGCTGGTGTAATGCCTCTCTGTAAGATTCCATTAAACCAGTGGCTCTCAGATTTTTATGGCACCCTTCCCCGTACTCAGAGTAAAGGAAGCGTATGTGACATGTGGAAAGGGGAGACAGCAGAACAGAGAGCCATTCACTCTTGGGACCAGTAAACTTGATTCTGACCTCTGAAGCTCACGAGGCATTAGATTAAATTTTTTTTTAAAGATTTTATTTATTTGTCAGAGAGGGAGTGAGAGTGAACAGCACAAGCAGGGGGAGTGGCAGAGGGAGAAGCAGGCTCCCCGCTGAGCAAGGAGCCCGATGTGGGACTCGATCCCAGGACCCTGGGATCATGACCTGAGCTGAAGGCAGACGCTTAACCGACTGAGCCACCCAGGCGTCCCATTAGATTAAATTTTTATTAAACTGATAAAATTGTAAATTTTACACAGTTTCTAAATTTAGTCTAAATGATTTTATAGCATTGATGCACGCTGAGATGTAGGGTGGGAGAAGACTTAATTAGTAGGTATTTCATGGGTTGATGAACTTAAGTCCTTGGAAAGACACTCATACTCCATTTTTCTCCCTAGGTTATTAAACAGGAGGCCTTTTCGGCTGTTAAAATGTGTAACTTCAGACTTTAAAAATGTGACTTTGACTGTGAAGCAGACTACTTTCTCATGGTTGCTTCAATATAATATTTGTGGAGGCAGCATAATACAATTATTTTTAAAATTTTTTATTGTAAAATGTATAACATAAAATTTGCCATTTTAACACCTTTGTGAGTGTACAATTCAGTAGCATTCACATTCTTTTTTTTTTTAAACAGTTTTTTTTTTTTTTAAAGATTTTATTTATTTATCTGACAGAGAGAGAGAGACAGGAGAGAGGGAACACAAGTAGGGGGAGTGGGAGAGGGAGAAGCAGGCTTCCCGCTGAGCGGGGAGCCCGATGCGGGGCTCAATCCCAGGACCTTGGGATCATGACCTGAGCCGAAGGCAGCCGCTTAACCGACTGAGCCACCCAGGCACCCCTAGCATTCACATTCTTGTGCAACCATCACCACCATCCATTTCCAGAACTTTTCTTTTATCCCAAACTGAACCTCTCTATCCATTAAGCAGATACTCCTATCCCCCCACCCCCGGCACCGGTAACCACTCTTCCACTTTCTGTCTCTATGACGGAGACCGTTCTAGTACCTCATGTAAGTGGACTTGTACATTCTTTGTTCTTTTGTGCCAGGTATTTCACTTAGCACGATGTCCTCAGGACTCATCCATGTTGTAATATGTATTCAAGTTTTATTCCTTTTGTAGGCTGAATAATACTCAGTTGTGTATATATGCCACATCTTGTTTATCTGTTCACCCAACAGTGGACATTTAAGCTTCCTTCCACCTTTTGGCTATTGGGAGTGACGCTGCTGTGAAAAAATTATTTGTTCAAGTCCCTCCTTTTGCTCAAGTCCCTAGCTTCTCCACCTACGAGTGGAATTGCGGGACCACGTGGTAACTCTGTTTAAGTATTTGAGGAACTGGTTCGCTGTCTTCCGCAGTGGCTGCACTATTTTCCTTCCTACCGGGTAATGCACAAGGGTTCCGGTTTCTCCACATCCTCACCAATAGCTGTGCTCTGTGTTTTTGGAGAATAGCCATCTTAATGGGTGCGAGGCTGTATCTCATTGTGATTTTGATGGGCATTTCCCTGATGAAAACTATTTGTGGGTTTTTTTGCATATTTTGCATTTGTATTCAAAGGTGTTATTTTTAATTTATGAATCATGAATGAGCAGTGTAGAAAAATACTCTATAAAAATGGTTGACATATTCAGCTAAACTTCTTCCAGTTAACACAAGTATTTGAGAGGATTACAGTGCTTTATTTACATTGATTTTTGAAATACTTATAGCAGTGTTAGGCCAATGCTGTTTTATGACTTTGTGGTAAATGATTATAAGGTCTGGATTAGGATACAGGTAAATTTGTTGTTGCTAGAAGAATTCTCATGGTCTACCTTTTTTAAATCATTAATATTGAAAGTTGGTGAATGCCATCATGCTAAATGTTTTGGAAGTTGGATGTTGTTGAAGAGATCTGTGCTGTCCTTCTCATTAAGTGGTTCTGTGTAGACAGATGCTTATTTCCTTGGGTTTCTACAGGAAGACAAGCTATATATAAGGCTGAAGCTTAGCTCCCAGGAGTCTCTGATGTGATGCTTTATTCCCAGAAATGGAGCTGTCAACGCACAGCCCAAACCTATTGTCAGGCCAGCATGCATGATTGGACAGTAGAACAAAATATTTTAAATTAGGATTCTTGGAAAGTGTTGGGTTTTCTGTTTGTTTCATTTCTAAATTGACACAATTTTAAAAAATTAATGTATATTATTTATTGCACATTTGTCAAATTGTAATTGTTGAAACTGGGGTGGTTTGTTCTGAGTAGTATTTTGAGATTCTGAACATGAAGGAGTAAGGTGTGTGTTGTGATAAACAGCAGTTCTAAGGCTGTTTTATTTTTTTGGCTTAATCAGTGTGTTGTTGGAACCGTATATACACGGCACTGCTTCAGTTCTAGAGAGCTGTGTGTGAGATAAGCAGGCCCTTCCTGACTCCAGGCAGCAGTTCTCCTAGGAGTAAAACTTCTTCCACTTTACTGAGGATAGTGATTGGCTGAGCAAACTCAGATTTAGAGCACTCAGTTGCTATTAGGTGGTTTAGCATGACTAATGGTAAACCCGCTGTCCATACTCATTCTTGTTCAGAAAGATTTGGCAGATATTGATGATAACCTTTTGTAAAACTTTTTCCTACCAAAGCATCTTGTTAGACCATCACTACAATCAAGTAGTGAATAAAAATTACAGTAATTAATGTAAAAAATAAAATTCCCATATATGTAGGGGGTTAGCTATCCTCTTTTATCTGTGTTCCTTTGATTCTGGTTCACTTTGGTTCAAATTGACATCACTGGGAATTCTGAGTAATAATGTGCTGCATGTCCCAAGAACACTGGGACAGTAAATAATTGATAGAATATTACTGTGAAGTGAAGATAAATATTGATATCAATAAATATTGATTCCTTTTTCTTAGTGGTGAATGCCAGTTTGTGCCTTTCTGCCCTTAACGTGTAATCACCTATTTGATCTCTAAAAATTGCTGTTAAAGTGGTCACTGTTAAAAGTGTAAGATTTTAATCTGGTTTATTTCTGTGGAGTTGACTCTTCTTGGTCTGTGGAGTAGATTAACATGTGCCCCTCTTTCTCATCTAGAATGATTCTGCTCATGGTGATTACATGCAAAGTAATGAGGCCAGTTTACTAGAACAAGCCCCAATACCTCATGATGGACTTCCTGTGGCACCTCATAGAACCCAGCGAGAAGGTATGTTTGTTTTTTGTAAACTTACAGGAGAAGGTTGCAGAGTGCTATTTACCTTGGTTAACTCTAATTCTTCTCTTTTTTGGAGTAGAGAAATCCTACAGGTCCTAGGTTTGGCTCAGGCACCAGTCCCCCACTTTCTCGAGTCTTCATCTGGGCTCCTGCTTTGCAACACTTGGCCCATCCTGGCTTGTGCTTACTTGGTTCTGCCTTGCGGTTGGTTGTCTTAAATTTAGTTGGATACTGTCAGAGGGCAAAAACCTTAACATTTTCCCGAAGTATTTGGCGTAGAGTGCTTTATCTGGAGAATGTGCTCAGCATTTCCTGAAAAAAGAAATTTTACGGAAGTTCACTGTAAGAAAGTGAAGAAATTTCTTACAAGCCCATGCTTTCTGCAGTAATACAGATTTCAAGAGGGCTGGGATGGGGGAATTGAAAGGACATTTTCATCTGAAAAGAAAGGAGTTCAGATATTCACTTCTCTCCATATTCGGGGAGTCCATTAACCTGAGAGGAAAATTGAAATGGAAAATGTAGATGCCCCCCGGGGAAAGTGTGGGCAGTAAGCATCACACTCCGTTATGGCAGCTTTGAATCAACATCATTTTGCCTCCTTTCAGTCCCAACAATAGTCCTTTTTGTGTAATACATTTTTCCTCACAGAGGAAAAATAGGTATGCATGTTTAATGTTTCAAATAAAGTCTACATAATTACCTATTCCATCCTATTCAATGAAACTGCTTGAGTCATAGCCTCCTTCAACCACACTCACTACACATGCGAGTGACCTGAAGCAGAGTTTGCTTTTACAATGAAGGTCCTTTTTTTTTCCCTTTTTAATAAAAAATTATTTTAGAAAAACAAAAAACTACATCAAAGTGCTAACACCTGCAAGATGGTACTATAGATGATTTTTCTCATGTTCTTTATTATTAAACAAATGCATGTGATCTCTGCTGCTTAGTTTTAATTTGTGAGGGCTGCAGCGTCTCCCTTACCCCGGCCATCCCTCACCGTATTCTTTTGTCTTGCTCATCTTGATTCTGAGAGATCATGGCAGGTAGAACGTAAAATCAAGGCTGAAGACACAGCCATATTCCCTTACTGCAGAATGCCCTAGTGGTCCCCTGCCCTTAGCCCACTGATTCACAGAAGTAGAGCTGCTTTGTATTTTCTGAACATAGATTAGGTCAGATGGTTTTGATTAAATAGCATCATCCTTTATCATAATTTAATAGAAAAGGTTTTGAAGACGGCAGACCCTCCCTGCCCCGCTTTGGCCTTGGTTGTACTGCAGCAGTTTTGAGGAGTTCAGGCTTCCAGCCTGGCTTTGGAGATTTTCTTTTGTTTCCATCCTCAGCATTTCTCACCCATTGAGGGGACATGATCCTAGAAGCGGGCCACCAGACACCATATATTTGGAAAGTTGGCACAAAATACTGGTAGCAGTATCTCCTTAGTCTGTTAGGAATGTTTGCTTTCCAGCAAATTTCTGTATCTTACGTTTCCTGCTTTCTCATTGCTCACCATCCGTGATCTAGAACAATCTTAATTCCCCTGTCTACTTCTATTACTTTGTGTATTCTCCTTCATCTATTTTAACTTCTTTCCCTCCAAGTAAATCCTTTCCTTTTCTTCACCATCTCCCAGACCCGAGCCTGTGGAGTCCCTCTCCTGACTCCCCTGTGACCTTTGTCATGTTCATGACTACCAGTCTCATTATTGCTTACACGCTGTTTCTTCTGTTTGAGCAAGTTTCTCTTGCCTTTTTTTTTTTTTTTCCCTCAAGTCCCTATATTATGGTTAGTAGACTGGCTCTTCTCAATTTGTAAAGATATTTACTTCCTGAAAGATGATATTTTTATTGAAGGATGTGTTAAATGAGTAGTTCAGGAGTTTGTACATTTGTTTACTTCATTAACAAGCTGACATCTTACCTGGGTCAGTTCAGAATTACTCATGTAACTTATGACCACTGTTTTATCTGTGTAATAGATTTGTGAAAATTTTTGTCATAGTGAACCTTCATAGTGAAGTTCATTCATAACGTTAAGTTTGTAATACCATTATATGATATTAAGGGTCGTGTTGAGAACAACAATTTATAAATTCCCAATTGGAAAGAAATTTTTATCAGTTTTATATACTTTTGAAAGTTTTTTTTTCAGTTTAAACAAAAACTTAGATATTTTCTAGTTTATACCTACTATGCATAAAAACTTGAATAAAGTGCTGTATGTGGTAATTGGAATAATGGTTTTGAAGATGATCCTCTAGAAAAATAATCTTTACTGTAGGTGTATTTTATTTATTTATTGGTGCTTAACAGGATGTTTGGAACTACTGAGTACTTGGCATGCTGAATGGATACAGAAAAAAATTCACGGATGAACGGCACATTGCTATGCTTCTACACTTTTTGGTTTTATTTCATGATTTAAGGCCAGTAGTAAAGATGAAGCTAAATAGCTTAATCGTTTTGTATTTGTCAGATTGGGTCACTGAAACCTGCATTTAGTCTCTGTAGAACAAGTCTACGTGTTTTCTTTCTTTCAGCCGTGCACATTGAGAAGATAATGTTGAAAGGAGTCCAGAGAAAAAGGGCTGACAAATACTGGGAGTACACCTTCAAAGTAAGCCCCTCTGCCCCCAACAGATGTCTCATGTACCGTGGTAAATGACTTTTTGGGAAAAATGAAAATTGATCTTTGGAAAAAACTTACAGCAGGTTTGCTAATTTAAGAAAAAGCTGTACGTAGACATACGTTTGTCCTAATTAAGGGACTGTCCTGTTTTCAGTATGTGCTGCATGGTTTGCCAAGGTTTTAACTGTATCACATTAAAGTTACTCTGATGATTTTATAAAAAAAAAAAAGTAAGAGCCTTCGATTTGAGGTGTAAGATGTATCTTTTAAAGTAAAAGTAAACATTTTCACTAGTATTTTTTTAAATCAAGATCACGGGCATTGTCTTTTCCTGGCATGGTTTCCCTGATATCTTTCTCCTCCTCTTCTTTGTCCACAAAGGCTATTGGCCTTTGTTCCTTTGTCTTCCTCTCTCTGATTGCTTTCCTGTCACTCTGTCCTCAGACAGCTAACTAACCGTAGAGTCCAGCTTTGTCATTCCCCATGTCTCCTTTTTGCCTGTTGACTGTCATGCGGATTCCTTGTCCATGTCTTCCTTACTCCTCCCTGCTTGGGCTTCACTGTCTAGCCCTTTCTCCTAAGGTTGGACTGAGCGCCTTGAAGCCAAACGGACCGACGCCACGTGTCTGTGCTCCCTCACTTCAGTTCTTCCCCAAAGGTATTGCTTGCCAAACTTCAGCTCTGCCTTTCTCATGAAGTCATTACTGATCCTCCAGCAGAATGTGTTTCCATTCATTCATGGTATCCTCCCATCACCAGTTTCACAGAGTCTTCTATTTAGGTGACATGTTTTTCCTCTCCAGTAGGTTATTAGCTCATGGAGAGCAGGACTCTTCATCCTCTGTCATCCCACCATATCCAACTTGCTTAGTACATTTGTTGAATGAATTTCAGAACTTTGGCTTCTGCTCTGTGGGGGAAGTAGCCTCAGTTTGCAAATTTTAAGTCCTTATCTCCACATATTTCACTGAACATTTTGATAACCCATGGCACAAGCCACTGTGCTCTCTTCATGCAGTTACACGAGTTCTCCTTTTGTTGCTGGAGCTCTTAGCTTGTTCCTTCCTCCAAGCCTTTGTCATCCCCAGCTCTGGAACAATCTTCCCCAGGCCATGGCACAGCTCACATCCCTTCAACTCCTAGGCTGGCTCAGATGCTCCCTCCTGTGAGGTCTTTCTCGGCACCCTTCTGATGTGCTATCCTGCTCCTGCACCACGCCCTGTTCATTTTCTCTGGAGCCCGGATCCCTGAGGGGAACTCTTAACTATTCATTTGTGGTCATCTCTCTCATGCACCAGACCCTGAACCTCAGCCAGCAGAGACTTTGGCTGTCTTGTCCACTCCTGTGTCCCTTTCACTGAGAACAGTGTCTGACCCAAGTTAGCTGCTCAGCGAACATTCGAATAATTAAAAATCATTTAAAAGATGTGCCAGTTAATAAGGATATTTGCTTTGAGGATTGGTAGATACAATTTCATACCTATTTTGAACTATCTGATTAATAACGGTATGACTAGCTGATAAGACTTAGGTATTTGCCTAGTGCAAGTTTTACTTGGCTCAAATAATTGTAAAGTAGAGATTATTAGCTGGCCGCCATCAAGTCCACTGAATTAAAAGCGTCCAAGAGGTAAAGTGGCATAACAGATTTCAGTCTGGCTCTTTTGCTTACTTAGGGTCAGATCTAAGTAAGTTACTCTTAGAGTTTTAGTTTCTCCATCTGAAAATGGAGGTCATCATACCTGCCCCATCTACCATAATAGAATTTTAAAGAATTGAGATAAAGATGAAATCTCTTCATAAGCCATAAATCCCATAAAAATACAATGTAGTACTATCAAAGAGGGGCAGTAAACTCTAGTTATTTCTCTGAAGAATTTATATTTAATAAGTTCCAGGAGATAGAATTTTTATCTTTCTTGGTATATAGATCTATACCGTGAAAAGTGTCATTTTAGAGTCCTACAACTTTTCCTTTCTGAAAAATTACAAAAATGTAGTCTTATTTTAAAAGACAACTTTTTAACAAAACCATGCAATTTGAAAGGAATTATTAAAAAGTTTTTTGAGTAGACTATGTCAATGTACCGTTAACTTTAACGATTTTGAAGAAATTACGACAATGCCAGGTTAACTTTATATTTCTAATTGTTAATCTTAATAAAATTTAAGTAAGGCCCTTTGTTTTACACATGGCTTTTTTTCAGCCGGTTTCCGCCTAAGAAATAACCATACAATATGTGTGTTTTTTTTAAATTAGGTAAACTGGTCTGATCTTTCAGTCACAACAGTAACAAAAACCCACCAAGAACTACAGGAATTTCTACTGAAGGTAAAAGTATAGATTTTGTTGTTAAAATGATTTTTACGTAATATATAGAATCCAGAAACCTCAATATCAAAACAGACACCAGGAAGATGTAACCACATATGTAGAGGTTGACTTAGAACTCTCCATGAACATTATCTGTAGAAAATGTCATGTTATTCTAAACCGAACTTTTCTTATGTGACCAATACAAGGAAATGAAGGGTTTTCCACATGAAAAAAAAAAAATGGAACCTTATTCCTAGTTCCTTGCTGAGGTATATATTAATGGTGGCTGTTTGCAAGGGTACTTCCTGTGAAAGGGTGCGTCTGCACGATGAGAGGAGGCTCGTTAGCCTTGTTGTGTTCTGAGACCTAACAGCTCTTCAGCTCCCTCTGTGGACTTCCTTAAATCCATGTCGATTGGTTCCTTCTTCGAGAGTTCCGGCTTCCGCCTTCCCTCCCCCCAGTGATAGACTCTCCAGAGTATTGAGAATGAGGGATAATGGGAACATCTTACACAGACTTGCAGAGGTAAAAGGTATCTTAGATCAATTTGGTCAAACTCTTGCCTGTTTCTTTAACACTAATTCTATTTTATTGAAGCGTGTATGGGTAGAGCTAAATATTAAAAGAAGGAAATGGGTTTAAATGGTTAACCAGTACCTTACTATTTCTCAATAAGCCAATATATTTTAAAATGTATTGCTAATAAGGAGATAGAAAGTCCAGAAGCAGGAAACATTCCCACTCCATTACTAACTTTTGGATGAAGATGGATGTAGTTATTGAACCTATGACATCAGAAATTTTCAGGACTGTGCTAGTTTCTAAGTTGTGTGCTTGTCACCATAAATTTATTCTTTCAGATCATGTGGGTCTCCATTCTGAAAGCTAAAAGACACTCTTTGTCGCCAGCTTGCAGAGCTTTGAGCAGCATGGCAGGTGCTGGCTCTAAGGAGGACATAGTGTGATGTGTTATCACAGTGTTAGTCCGCTAATAGGGATAACTAATACCCAGGGACAACTTGAATATTTTCCTGCAGCTTATTTTAACCAACTGAGCCACCCAGGTGCCCATCCTGCAGCTTATTTTAAACTGGGCCCTCCTGGTTAAGGCTGGAGAGCTCCTTCTGCCACTTCAAGATGGTGACCTAACTGCATGCAGAGATGGGGGGGGTCGTTAATTTCCAGTTGCCAAAGGTCCTACGCATATGACCTGTCCGCAGTCGACAGCATGGTGAGGAAGGAGAGAGTGGTGGAAGGACTGGATGCATGAGCACTGTCCTCCAGAGAAGAGGGCCGTTAGCTCCCCGGAGAAACTAGCGCCTGGCTAACAGTCTGCCTGTTGAAGAAACTAGGAAGGGCTGTCCCGCACCACCGCCAGCCCTGCACTTTTAAAATCTCTTCTATTTATAGCTGACTTCTCTGTCTGAGGAGAATAAATTCATCAAAGTTTAAGGGCAAGTAGTCAGGAACCGCTGTCCTACAGGTCAGAGAGCAACATGCTTCGTTTCTTTTTCTTGCCTTACCCTTTCCGCAATGGAGTTCTAGTGCTGGAGGGTAGGTTGCAGGGAGATAGAGCTGAGGCTGAAATATCTTGCAGTATGGCGTCAGTACGGTGGGGTCTGGTGCTGCTACGTGGCAAGGCCAGTTCCCTGATGCATTAGGGTAGGGGTGCTGCCGGGAGACTTCCAACAGGAGAGCACATGGCTGACCTCCAGCCTCGGGCCTGGCACCAGGCGGTCTCTCCTGTCGGGTTTCCCTAAGCTTCAGTTGGTCTTTCGTCTTGACAGATTTCTTTCTTTCTTTTTTTTTTTTGCAATCGTACAATTTTTCTGAAAGCTTAAGTGCTTTAAAAAAATACCGCCCCCTATAATTAAGTCACTCTTCAGAATCCTGGTAGTTAATGATCCCCCTAGTTAGTCAACTTTTGAATACAGAATTTTTCTAAAGTGGGACAGATGCCTTATCAAGTTATATGAAATAATTGGCAACATTGTATGCTTCCAGAAAGTACTTGCCTATTCTAAAACATCCTTTCAAGTTTACCATATATCTTTTCTCCTTTTTACCTCCCTTCTAAAATCATCTACAAAAGTTAAGAGCAACAGTGTCCTTTTGACAGCCTGTACATACTACCAGCCTTTAACTTTTGTAGATGCTGTTTAACTGCACTTTCACTGTTTGCTGTAATGTGGAAGAGTGAGTTTGAGGTCAGTGCTTTCAAATCCTTTTTTCCCCGTGTGAATGGCAGCTTCCGTCCTCGCATCCAGGCCCCCTTCCCCTGCCACTGCTGCTTAGAAGCTGCATCTGACACCTGTTTCTCACCGCGAGACTGGAAGCTCCACGGAGGCAGGGTTTTTGTTTCTTCTCTCACTGCTGTATCCCCAGCGCCTAACGCAGTAGCTTGGACAGGGTTGGGCTTTGAATATTTGTTGATTGAAGGAATGAGGGATGACTGAGGAGAGTTAGAAAAACTAAATTGTAATCATGGTTCTCCCCTAGGCCTCAATGTTTTAATTTTTTCTTTTTAAGATTTTATTTGAGAGAGAGAGAGACAGAGATAGTGACAGATAGCGAGAGAGAGCATGAGCAGGGAGGAGAAGGAGAAGCAGACTCCCTGCTGAGCAGGGAGCCCCATGCGGGGCTCCATCCCAGGACCCCTGGATCATGACCTGAACTGAAGGCAGACGTTTAACTGACTGAGCCACCCAGGCGCCCCAGGCCTCATAAAGTTTTTAAAGAGAAGCTTGTACTAGCGAGGAGAAATGCCTCCCAGCGCTCTGGGCTGGTGCAGGGCTGAGCTGGGGCCCGGAGGTGGGGGGCTGGGTCCTGGAACAAAGACCAAGAGGTGAGGAAATTCAGAAGTGACTAGAATAGAAGAGACATGATTTAAAGCTGTATTTTTAGCAAATGTGCCTTCCTCTAGGGCTGGAAATAGTCCTTGGAAATTGAAGATAAAAACCACTTGAAAATAAAGCATTTTGCAAATACTGATGACTGCACATCCGCACTCTGCCCAGTCACGTGAACAGTCACTGACTGGGTGACAATGTACGTGCTCATGCCTTCCGGTGCTTAGAAGAGCCATCAGTGATTCCATAGTGGAAACAGACTTCTCCATTGAAGCTGGTTTTCTTTGGCTGTGTACAGATGTTCAGGAAATACCTTGTGTAAAATGGGTAATATGAAATATGCCTAGTGTCCTTAATCTGTATTAAAATAATAAATATTGAAATAGTCATTTCTTTGTTTGGGAAATGTGTAGATTCAGGAGCTGTTTCTTCCTGTTAGTGATCAGAGGACATGCTCTTCACAGCGGGCGCGTGGAGTGCGAGCAGGGCCTTCAGCCTTACCAGGTTATAAAAGAACCAGGAAGAACTTCATTCTGACAAACCATCTTGATTCCATAGTCTCACTGCCTGAAATTAGTAATACTTTATGCTGTCTTTGTTAAATTTTCCGTTTCTGAATCGTTGACTCAAAATGCGTATTTGCTAAAAGCATACTTGCTTTGGATTCTCCGGTTAGAGATCGGTATGTAAACGGACAGTTTGTGTAGATTGTTCTATTCCTGCAGCTCCTTAGATACTGTGTTAATGGTTCTACTCTTAATTTTAGTGAAAGTGCCAGTAATTCAGGAGTTCATTGCAAAGACTAGTTATCAGAAGTCAAATTTAAAACTTCGAATGCTTGAAAGACCTGGGAAGTTAATTTTATAAATGATTGATTTATTAGGAATTTTTTTTTTTTAAGATTTTATTTATTTGACAGAGTGAGACACAGTGAGAGAGGGAACACAGCAGGGGGAGTGGCAGAGCAAGCAGGTTTCTTGCTGAGCAGGGAGCCCGATGTGGGGCTCGATCCCAGGACCTTGGGATCATGACCTGAGCCGAAGGCAGACACTTAATGACTGAGCCACCCAGGCACCCCTGATTTATTAGGAATTTTAAAAAGTAAGCTTAGTTACAGTTAAGCGACTGCCTTCGGCTCAGGTCATGATCCTGGAGTCCCGGGATCGAGTCCCGCATCGGGCTCCCTGCTCGGCGGGGGGTCTGCTTCTCCCTCTGACCCTCTCCCCTCTCGTGCTCTCTGTCTCTCATTCTCTCTCTCAAATAAATAAATAAAATCTTAAAAAAAAAAAAAAAAAGTAAGCTTAGTTAATAAACAAAACGACTTAAAATTTTGTTTTTCAAGAAAACCTTTCTTGGCCAAGTGATTTTTTTTTTTTTTTTTTTTTTGGTGGTTTCTGGTACATCGCTCTGAGGGCACCACCATCATGTGGAGGGAAAGGTTATTCACCCTCCAATTAGTGCTTTTTATGTGAGCAAATGAGAGTTTTCACCCTGTCTTTCACACCCAGTTCTTTATTTGGTGCGTCGCACTGGTAGTCTGACATTGCCTGAGATTCAGCTGTGAAACGAGGCACAAAGGTGATGACTCTAAAGGGAGGGATAACACTTCTCAGAATACTACTTGAGGATTAAAATAATCATAGCTACGCTATGCAAAACGTTATTCCATTTAGCTTCAGTGTGGATGTGACTTTCATGTGGCACGTGGCATGTGGCAAGTAGAACGGGAGTGGTGTGCAGGCGTGTCCCAGAAGCGTGCTGGATGCCACTGGGTCGTTCTGCACCATCACAGAGTCCTGAGGTGTGCCCAGAAGGCAGAAGACTGTCCTAGTAGAAAAATCGATGCTGCTTCCATACGGGGCCTGTGTCATGAAGATTTAGAGAAGGAACTGCTTTGGGACGATGACTGAGCAAGAGACATTTATCTTCCTTTTATGCCTCTGGTTTGTAACCTCCTTAGCAGTAAGTGAAAAACTTAACATTGGCCTTGCTGTTTTCCTTTTCTAGCTCCCAAAGGAAGTGTCTTCAGAGACTTTTGACAAGACCATCTTAAGAGCCCTGAATCAGGGTTCATTGAAAAGGGAAGAACGGCGACATCCTGACCTAGAGCCCATCCTAAGGTAACAATTCAATGACACTGTCACAGCGGGGTCACAGACAAGATCATGGGCAGCGGAAGACTTAGAGTGGAGTTCAAGGGAGATCACAGAGAGATTTTTCTGCGTAGTACTTTTTTTTTATCCATACGTTATTTGGGTCTAGGCTCACACTAGGAAACCTCAAACTAATTACTTTGATCATTGGACTCTTTGGCCCTCTGATATCATAAATAATTGCTTCTAAACTATGCCAACATTCAGTGAACCTCCTGTTTTCTCCATAAAATATTTATTGAAAGAGTTCCTTGTTCAAGAGCTCAACTTTAGAGATGTTTTCTGTTTTAAGTTGTCAAGTAAGAAGATTAGGCTAATGGGTTGGAAAGTAAAAGGAAATGAATGCTGCTGAAGACCTGCTCTTCTGTAGGTGGTGAAGTTACGGTGGTGACTGCTTGGGCATGGTGGGTCAGTTCCCAGAGCCTGCTGCCCGTGGCGTGAGGAAGAGATGAAGATATGGGCAAGTGGAGTAAGGGTGGCCCAGGGGCCCTGTGTGGGCAGGGTGGGTGTGGATGTGGGTAAATAGACTCCTTTCATGATGGGAAGTTGAGGAATCTCTTGCCTAATGGCTCATATTTTTTCCTAAAGTAAGAGTTTGCTTAACAGTGGCTACACTGAGCGTGGGGGACCAAATGTTTGAGAGCAGAAGGGACTTACAGTGGTTGTGTGGGGATGTGGAGTACATCCTGGCCAGGGTGTGGAGTCCATTTGAGATTGAATATCAGTAAATGATAGTGATAATGGTCTGTCCTGCTGTGTGGATTTTTTAAAAAAATCTTTCCAGCATTTCAGGTTCAAGTGTTAGGAAAGCAGATTTTTGGATAAGGACTTCCTTGGATGTGACGAAAGGACACTGGGGCAAAGGAATTTAGGGAAGAGCGTGCAGTGTTTAAAAACAGACAGATTCCCAGAGTGAGGCTAGGTGAGTCAGACGGGAGCGTGAGCCGCAGTTGAAGAATTAGGCGTCATGGGAGTAAGCAAGTCATGAAGCAGATCAGAGTGTGAAATATCTGGATTAGGGAGTTCGGAGGTGGAGCCATTCGTTGTGATTGTCAGAAGTTTGGGGTATGGTTTCGGTAATTGTTTAATTGTTCCACTCACCCCTCTATGAGGGCTTTCCTTTAGGAGAGAGAAATTAAGGTGGTAATGGCCAAGGAGACAAGTGCTGTTTTACTGGAAATGTGCAGTTATTAATAAGTAAACTCAGGAAGAGCAGTGTTGGAACATAGATGCCCTAGAGTACCCGGGCTTGAGTGGGACTTCCTGTCTGCCCTTCCAACCTGAGCCGGCCCCATTTGTGGAGTAGCCTTGCTGAGGCAGAGAGCAGGCAGAGAAGGGTGTCAGTTGGCATCGTGGACCCCCCCCTCGGCCGGTGGGGAGCCAGCGTTCTCAGGATGGGGCGGGGCTGGGAAGATGGGGTGAATGTTTGCTCCTCGATAGAGAGAAGCAGAAATCTGGGAAGGAGGGTGTGTTCATTGAGTGACAAGATCCAGGATAGAGCAGAGATGGAGGAAATCACTGGGGAAAAGGCAGCCAAGCAAAGATCCCAGTGTTGGCTGGTCACCCGTGTGGAGTTTGAAGTCCCCTGAAGACCAGGAGTGGAGCAGACAGTGAGGCAGGGGCCAAACTGAGTACGAATGTGGAAGCGTGACCCGGTGGCAGGTGTGTGACTAAAACCAGAGGGCAGAGTGCCTGGAAGGCAGCTTCACGGGAGTGCTCCCACCCTTGCAGCCCTCCACCCAAACAGGCTTGCAGGGTTTTAGTCCAAGTAAGGGGGTGCAGATCTGTTCATTGCAGAGCCTGGCAAATATTGGGGCCTCTTAGAGACAGTGGTCACCGAGTATTCCAGGGATGAGACTGGTGAGGTTGGGTGATGATGGTGAGGGAGAGTTGGTTGAATTCCTGGGTCCCCTGTGCTACTCAGAAGTCAGTGGGCTTATGCATCCTTGGGGATCTTGTTAAGGTGCAGGTTCTTACTCCATGGCACCGGAGTGGACACAGTCCTGCGATTCAGTAGGCTGTAGGAGATGCTCATGGTCCATGGAGCACACATTGAGTAGCAGGCCTTAGAGGTGGGTGAGCACTGAGACCGCTGCCTCTGGAGTGGCTCAGGAGGGAGCTTCTAGCTGTGATCCTGGGGGGTGGAAGGGTGTCTGGAGCATGAACCTGGTGGTCGGCACTGGAGGACATAGTGAGGATGCCAGCCAGCAGCCTCTGGGGTGTGGTGAGCGGCAGAGTGTGCGTCTCGAGGCCATCTCCTGGAGGAAGTCAGTGTGTGCTCTCACCCTGTCAGCGCTGGCTTCAGGGCGTGCTTTGTTCCCAGCCCGGTGATGCTGGCTGCAGGCCTCCGATTCCAGCCAAGGTCTTTACCTTGCCTGAGGTCGTGTGGCTGACCGGTAGTGGACTCAAGGGTCTATTGCATACTGCTCCAATTAGAGGGATAAAATGTAATAAAATCTTATTCAGTATGTTTGTATACAAAGTGCTCCATGTAAGAGTTGCTCAATTTATTTAGGTAGTTTGGGGCTTTCTTGATAAATCTGACAGATGTTCAATATAGAACATTTGGAAAATACGGAAGAGTAATGAAAAGATGACAGTTACTCAAAGAACTACTTTTGACATTTTAATTCTTCCTTTCAGTTTTTTGTTTTGCCTGTAATATTAGATAGGCAGTTTTATATTCTATTTTCCTTCTCAAATTATAGGCATTTTATATTTAATTCTTCAAGATCATTTTGAATGACTACAGAATATATCCCATCTGGCTGTGTAATCCTTTGACTCTTTCTTTGTTTTGGGGAAGAAAGACAATTTTCTGGGCTTCCCCCCACCCCCTAAAAAATACAGCTTTGACCATTTTTGTACCTAAAAAATTTTCCAGATTTATGAGTTACTACTGAAGAGAGATTCTTTGAAATTGATTTACTGATTTATGATCCTCTTTTTGTATCCCTGATAATACATATATTATTATTTTTCTTATGGAAAAGTTATGTAAATAGTATATACTATTAGTGTTTGAATTTACTTGTTTATTGGCTAGCTTTGAGTGTCATTTAAAAAACTATATCCTTATTTGATAGGAGAATAATTATCTCACTGGCTTAATGCTCATTTCCTTTGTTCATGAAATTCAGTATCTTTCTGTAAGTTTAGCCATTTGTATATTTTGTAAGATCATCTGTCCTTTACCAGTGTATCCTTGTGGGTTTTAGTGTTTTTAGATTTTTAACAACTTACCTTTAGTAATACAATATTTCTCAGTGATGATTTTTTAGATGAAGATTAAAATGCTATGTTAGGTCTATATGTCTTTGTTTCTGTGTTTCGGTTTATCTCTTCATGAATACAAAGTCATTCCCAGATTGTTTGTTAAATGTTAGGTACATCTCTGTAGCCATATGGGGGAAAAGTTAGGCTAGAACCGTATGTCATTCCTTACATCAAAATTAACTCTAGCTGGCTCAGAGATTTAAATGTAAGAAAGAAAACATGAAATTTATAGTATGTGTATGAAAGATTTTTCAGAGTATCACACAATATCTAGAAACCATTAAAAGTGGAAATTCAAATACTCAGAAATCAAATTTCTGCCTGATGTAAAGAAGAAAATATAAACAAAGAGAAGACAAACCTCAAATTCAAGAAAAAATACTTGTAATAATTTCTTTCTCGTTAAAAAAACCTCCTAAAAGTCGGTAAGTAATAAAAATGAATAGTCCAAAGTAGGGAGAAAAATGGGAGCATATATGAACAAATAGCACAGAGAAACTGAATTTCAGGTGTCATTTTAACATATGCAAAGCTGCTCATAATCAGAAATACAAATTAAAAACTTGAGTTTTATTTTGTTTAGGAGGCCACTGTATTTTTCTAATTTTAAATTTAAAATTTTTTTTAATTTAGTGTTTTTTAAAGGTCTATTTCTTTTGGGTGGGGAGGGGCAGAGGGAGAGGGAGAGAATCTTAAGCAGGCCCGAGATCATGACCTGAGCCAAAATCAAATTGGATACTTAACTGAGTGAGCCACCCAGGCACCCCTAAATTTAGTTTTAATTGAAGTATAGCTGTCATACAATATTGTGTTAGTTTCAGGTATGTAACATAGCGATCTGACAATTATGTAGCATACGATAACGCTCACGACAACATGTGTAGTCACCATCTGTCACTACACAAAGTTATTACAGTATTATTGACTATAGTCCCTGTGCTGTGCTTTTCATCCCATGACTTATTTATTTTATAACTGGAAGTTTGTACCTCTTAATTGCCTTCACCTATTTCACCCATCCCGCTACCCCCTTCCCTTGGCAACCACCGGTTTTCGGTATTTGAACGTGTTTCTGTTGGTTTGTTCGTTTGTTTTTCAGATTCCACATATAAGTGAAATCATACGGTATTTGTCTTTCTCTTTCTGGCTTATTTCACTTAATGTAATACCCTATAGGTCCATCTATGTTGTCCCAAATGGCAAGATTTCATTTTTTTTTTTAATGGCTGAGTAATATTCCTTGGTGTATACCACATCTTCTTTATGTGTAAAGAATCTTTCTGAAAACCACAGTAGTAAAGAGGCTTATGTCCAGGGAAGAAGAGGGCCTCTGGGAGTAGGAATGAGACTGGCTGTTCACTTGGTAACTTCTGAGTTTGGGCCATATATATTCTTCACTTATTTAAAAGAGCTTGAAGCTATCCCTCTTTTGAAACACGATCAATTTACTTTTTGCGTACACGATAGTTTCTGTTATTTTTATTGTTCCTTTAATTGTTTTGGATTTATTTTGTTTTACCAAGTGAGGCCAGGATCTAAATTTGTTTTTCTTTCCAAACAATGAATTGATTCTTTCCTATGTGACTGATTTACTACATTCTTAGGTATATAACATGTTCCTGGATTTTTCCTCTCAACAATCTCATTCTTGTTCCAGGATCACTTCTTCATTATTAGAACTTTATAGTTTATTAGTAGCTATTAGACCTGATATTTTTCTTCCTGGTACTGTTTCTAAAATACTCCTCTGTTTTAATGTGTGTTCTCAGATATTTATTATTCAGCTTAGGTATTTTAAAACTTGATGCAGGGGCGCCTGGGTGGCTCAGTCGGTTAAGCGGCGGCCTTCAGCTCAGGTCATGATCCCAGGGTCCTGGGATCGAGTCCTGCATCGGGCTCCCTGCTCAGTGGGGAGCCTGCTTCTCCCTCTCCCTCTACCTGCTGCTCCCCGTGCTTGTGCTCGCTCTCTCTCTCTCTGTCAAATAAATAAATAAAATCTTTAAAAGAAAATAAAACCTGATGCATATGTGCTCCTAGGAGATGTGCTAAACTATGGTTCAAGTCTTAGTAATACCAGTACCTGAGTTCTTCATAGGACTGTCATTTTTAGAGTCCTCGTCAGTTCCTGTCCTCTTTTCCCCTGCCCCTCCCGAACCCGTAAGTCCTCAAGCCACTCAGTGGAACAGAGCATGGCAGGCGGTGGCGGCAGTTTTGGAGGACATGCCCTAATGGACTGGGAAAGGGGCCCAAGTGGAGTGAGGAGTCCCCGGTCACGGGGCTGGTGCTGAGGGGCCTGGCACAGTGTTTGAGAGCGCACACACATGAGAGGTGGCCGGCAGGGCACTGGCGCTCAGCTGGTTTCAGGAGGGCACCTGCGCAGGAGGTAGAAGGGGCAAGAGTGGGAATAGATGACTACAGGGGTTGACCTAATATAAGTATGTTAAGAATCGTGAGGACCAGGTGTCTCTCTATTGGAGAAGGCACTTACAATACAGAAAGGAAGGACCGCCCCAGTGAGCCCTGGAGCGTCTGATTGGAATTGAAGGTATGGATGCGAACCCATGATTTTTGGTACATTTACAGAAATAAATACGGTTGTGTGTGCACACACACGTTCCCTGACTCTGTTCTTTGAAAGGTTCTGGAAGCGGCCCCAGCCACCCTCAGCGGGGATGCCTGGTGTTCAGAGCTTGACTTGTAACACCATTCTCCCCTGAACAGAACTAGGGCTCCTCGGAGGAAAAACTGATTGTAGGGCTGGCGCAGCTTTCCGATGGTGCCGGAAAGCTCGGCAGTGCTCAAAGAATGGAGTGGCTTGGTCACCAGGCCACAGAAGCCGGCTTGAAGGGGCTCCTAGTGGTCAAATCTGGAGCAAATCGAACATCAAAATAAAGAAAACAGTAACGCTGAATAAAGGAGGAAACCACAAGTCCATGTTGAAATAGATAATGAATGAGCAGATTGAGCGTTTGAGGATATTTTACAGTATCAAAGTCCTTTCCCACAAAATAATGGTTATTATTCATAAAGGGAGGAAGGGTCACTTTAGAATAGCGAAGCTTAACAGGTACCACCTCTCACCCCGGAGCTGAACTTGATGGGTGACGAGGGGGTCAGTCAGAATCACCACATAGCAGGCTGTAGCAAAACAACAAAGCCTCGGTCCTGTGAGACTCCTGCTGGGAATCTGATCATGAGGACGCCTCAGACAAACCGAAATTGTGACCATTCCACAAACTACATTCCTCTTAAAACCATGAGAGCCACAGGAGGGCTGAGGAGCTGTCCTGGCAGCTGGATGCAGCATAGGATCTGAACTGGGTCTTTGTGGTAAAAAGGACACTTTGGGGTCAGTTGGAAAAGCTTAGATGGGGTCTGAGGATTAAGTCTTAATTTATCATAGAGTATTAATGTCCTGTTATTGATTGTAAGAGAATGTCTCTGTAGGAGATACTGATGTCTTGCCAGGTGTTGGGGTGTCAGAGATCAGCTGTTTAAAGTATTTTTTACTGTATTTGCAACTTTTAAGTGTGAGATTTTTTAGAGGGAAAAAAATATTTCCATAAGGAGCCACTTTTAGAAATTGGGCTCCTGGCTAGGATGACAATTAAGAAGTATGTGTCTGACTCTTCCTTATTAACAGCTTTTAGGGTTCTCCTCCGTAATGATCATGGAAGTGTGTGTGTGTGTGTGTGTGTGTGTGTGTGTGTTTTAAGATCTTTTTTATTATAAAGGTGTTATTCAAGTTACTTGTGAAGAATGTAGAGGAAGGTGTGATGCCAAAAGTCCCAAATTGCCCTTCTCCAAATTTAGTCACTAGAATAGCCTTCATTAAAAAATTTTATGGAAATTTTCTGTGCACGTACATACCCTTGTATTTATGTATTTGTATATATTTACTGTGCAAATTGAATGATCCTATACACACTTTTTTGCCACTTAACTCTTTTCATTAAATATATTGGACATGGTCACACATCGGTACATGTAAAAAGATTGCTGCCTTTTTATTTGCTACATAATCTATTTTTAGTTGTATCATAATTAATGAGTGCACTTTATGGCCATTTTGATTCTTAAATATTTTGAAACAAACAGTATTACAGTGAATGTCCACATATGTTTCTTTTTTTTTTTCTTTTTTTTTTTTTTAATTTTATTTATTTCCACATATGTTTCTTAACACATTTGGGTATGTTTATCTGTGAGAGAAATTTCTAGAATTGAAATTGTTTGGTCATAAGTTAGGCATTTTTAAATATGTGATGATTCCAAGCTACTTCTAAGGATTCTAAGGAAGTAACAACCCTTTTAACGCTGGAAGTCCTGTATTCAGATCTGTGCACCTCAGCAGACATAAGATACTCTCCATCTCTCATCTTTGCCAGGCTCAGAGAGGAAGACTGTATCTTATTTTCGTCTGTATTTGAGTCTGTAGTTAGTCTGTATTTGCACTTTCCTGTGAATGGCTTTTTCAGTTCTTCCCACTTTTTATTGGTCTTACTGATTTATAAGAGTTATTTGTTAGATTAAAGAAGGGAACCCTGTTTGTCGTTATTTCTTGACCATGTGGGCAGTTTAAATTTTTATGTAGTCAGATGTATCAGTCTTTTTCTCTGACAGTTTCAGGGTTTTGTATCCTGCTTGGAAAGAGTTTACTCTTCAAAAAATGATATATATGATATATATATATTTTATATATATATATATATATTTTTTTTTTTTTAAAGATTTTATTTGTTTGACAGAGAGAGAGACAGAGAGAGAGGGAACACAAGCAGGGGGAGTGGCAGAGGGAGAAGCAGGCTTCCCGCCGAGCAGGGAGCCCAATGCGGGGCTGGATTCCAGGACCCTGGGATCATGACCTGAGGCGAAGGCAGATGCTTAACGACTGAGCCACCCAGGCACCCCGAAAAAATTATATTTTTAAAATACGTTCCCCCCCCCCAATATTTCCCTTAAAAAAATCTTTGATTTGTGTGGCTGGTTTGTGGTCTCAACACCATTAATAGGATGTGAGAACACCTCATTCTCAGTTTGTGAATTTTAGATTAGTATGATTATCATTCATGTCACTTAAGAAAGGGAGCGATTTTAGAGGAAGGGGCAGTTATTGTAAGGGAGAAATAGAAAATGAGTTTATAGGAGCCGGAGAGATGGGGTTGGTACAGGACGCCTTACATGAATACAGTTCCAGATCACTGTAAATTAGGAAAAGAGAAATATGGCACTGAAATGTACGTTTGGGGTTGGGTAGTTTCTGTCATGTCGAAGTGTAATCTTGTTTTTCTTATTTAATATGTTAGTTTATGGCCAGTTTGATTTGTAAGTAGATAGGTATGGTTGCCATCTTGTGGTTCTGCATTACCACACCTTGACTTTAGTGTGGATGCTGCTTTCAGGCCTGTGGGTTCATCTCGGCTGTGGCTTGTACGTGTAGCTCTGTGTTCCCACAGCGGACATGCATTTGGTTTGTGGAGTGGTGGGTGGTATCTAGGCTCTCTCTTGGGACTCAAGCCTTGAATTAAAGGTGTGTCTGTCTTTGGACCAGTTGGTTTGTAAATGTAACTGGGTAATAGGTTCCACCACTGCCGTTGGATTTTAATCCCCGGATGTAGGTAATGTTTTCAGACCTGGAAATTTAGATCAGCTCCTTGCTCAGTTTTCCTCCCATCTCTTCATTTCCCCTGTTTGTCTTCCTGTTGAATATTTATTTCCACATTTGCATACCAAGAAGCAATTTTACCTAATGTGCAAGGTAATTTTGGTCCATAGGGTCATCTCTTGGTATAGTATCTAATGACTTTATAATTAATATGAATGACAGGTCAAAAACCTTGGGGAGAAATTTAAGAATTTTAAATGAGCATTTAACGTGTTCGACAGTAATGGAAGGGGATTTGTATGTTGAGCAGGGTGACAGTTTTGTGTGCTGTGAGTGTCATAACCTTGATGAAGGTAACCCACACCATGGGTTAACTTAATGTTAAAGTTTCTCAGATTCTAGTACCAATTCATCAAGGTTATGACACTCACAGCACACTCTCCCTAGGAGGAGAGTAAAGCTGAAAGGCTAAGTAACTGGTTTAGGGTGATTCAGCTTTTAAGTGGTTGAGCTGGTATTCAGATCCTTGAGGAAACTTTCCATTAGACTGTACTGTAACTATGCCCCTTATTGCAGGGTCCCTTTGTAGAGAAGACTTCCAGCTGAAGTCTTTTAATTACATTAATAAAATGTGAGGAAAGCTGGTTTTCAAAGATAACGGTTTAGAATCATGGCATGATGCACAGTGGAGCGAATCATCAGTTAGTCATGCCTTAGGACGTAGTCCTACTTGTAGCTCCCCAGACCACCGCATTCCACAGTTTCCAGGACCCGTAGCACCCCAGCATCCTAGGCTCTTAGGTTCAGAGTGTGGGAAAGTGCCTTCATGGGACAGGCAAGTGAGGAAAAGTAGCACTTGTGAAGAAGAGTAAAGGAATTGCAGTTCTTATTCTGAGCAGAAACCACTTGGGCAAAAGGCGGAAATGATATAGATATATATCTATAGATATAGATATATATCTATAGATATAGATATATATCTATAGATATATATATAGATATAAATATATATGTATAGATGCATATATATATATATTTTTTTTTTTGCCAGAATTGCAACCATATCACTAGATTATAGAAAATTAAAAATAAGCCTGTTCACTAGATTTTTGCAAATAGGTTTAACTTTTATCCACTTCCTCCTATGGGAAATACGTTAGAAAATAATATTCTTTTCCTTAGGAAAACCGTCTGTTTTTTATACCTGAATTAAATGGCCACGTGCGCTGGCCTGAGATCTGTCCCACATGAAGTTAACCCCGGTCTTGTCTTTGTGCGCAGGCAGCTATTTTCCACGTCATCCCAAGCTTTCCTGCAGAGTCAGCGGGTGCACAGCTTCTTTCAGGCCGTACCAGCGGACCCCCTGCACAGCCTCAGTAAGCGCCTCTCCTCTCCTCTCTGGAAGCCGGCTGCTTTCTCGCTCAGTCCTGCTTCACCGTGCCGCCCCTGGGGGCTGGCCGCCGGCGTCCCAGTCGGGGAAGGGTGGCATTCGATTGAGAACATCTCTAGTCTTCCGTGACATTGACACCACAGTTTTAAAGCTAACGTCACAAATCTGACTGGCTGCCAGGCGGAGGCCAGCTGTCTCCGGACTCGTGCACATCCTGGGTCCCCCGGGGCTGGTCAGCCTGGGCGTGCAGGTCGTAGAGGTGCTGCGCTGCCGAGCGCCTGGTGTAGAACCTCTTAGAACCTGCCTTTCCTCCTGGGTCCCCCGTCTCCGTAGGGACCTCCTCGGCTTCCGAGTCTGGAAACCCGGGCCTTACCCTTTTCACTTACCCTCTCTGTAGTCAGTCACGGACAGGCCGAGCCACACTGGACGAAGGATGTCTTCCTTTCTGCCCCACCCCCACCCCCCGCCCCAACGAGTCCCGTTGTTGGCAGTTAAGCCTTTCTTTCCTGCACACCCTGCGCAAAGCCTCTCGCTAGTCTCAGATTCTAGTTTCTCGCTTTACTTTAACCTATCCCAGGATTACCTCAGGGATCAGTTGCTTTTAATCCCCTCTTGAGAACGTTAAAAGTTTGGTTTGAAATTCAAGCCCGGCCATGAGCCTCCTTGTACCTTACTGCTAGTCTCTCAGGCTTGGCGTGCACCCAGTACACGTGCCATTTCCTGTCCCAGTGTCTTGGCTCGTTCTGCACCTGAACTTCTAAATGGCCTTCCTTTTGGCACAGCCTGTTAAAATCACACCTGTTTTAAGACCCAACTGAAACACCGCCTCCTGAAGATTTCCCTGCCTTTTCCTTCTATTCCTGTGGGTTGGTTTTCCCTCATGTCTCATCCTTCATCACAGTTGGCCTTGTGTGTTGTTTGATGTCATCTTTCTCAACTGCCTGTTTAGACAAATATTTGGCCAGGAACATGGATGTGTGCTTTAGGAGAATGTGCTGACTTCCAGCACAGCCACTCTGGCAAGTGGCTATTTACTTTTTTAAATCTTTTCTTCTGCTTTCAACAAAGTCCTATTTTCTTGTACCTAAAGGGGAAAGAAAATGCATATTTCCTCATTTTGAGGTGGAAGAAAAAGAGTTTAAAAAAAGTAAGATGATTGGGTATTATAACATGGGTTAACTTAATGTTAAAGTTTCTCTAGTGGGGCACATGCGCCTTAAATATTTTAAACAAACAAGTAGCAATTAGAATTAATGACTTGGTGACTAGTTAGTAAGACAAGATGAATGACCACGTGGTTAAATTTATGTCTGAATGGTGGCAGTAGCTGTATTTTTTTAAAGGAGAATCCTAATCATCCTAGAGCTGTATAGATTTCACAGTCAGTGCTTCTGCTTGAACTGAGTGTAAGTACTTTTTAAGGAGTATCACTTAAATAGATCTGTTTAATTCTAAAAAAGCATTGAAACACGAAGTTAAACTTCAAATTCAGATTTTAGCAGGCTGCCCAGGAACACTGACCCAAGTGGGTAGTGCACAGATAAATAATAGAAAACTCATCATGAGAGCTTTACAGTGCGTGAGCAGCGCTAAAGAAGGTATCAGATTGCTGCGAAATTAAAATGTATTAAAAACACATGTTTGAGATTGTGGAAAATCTGGTCAGGATGACCCCATTGTTTCACCGAGTTCATTTGTACTTTTTTTTTTTTTTAAAGAATGACAGCTCTACACTTTTTCTCCCTAGGATAGAGCATAGTGTTCTATATTCTGACGATGGAGAAAACAAAATTGTTAAACTCCTAAATGACTTCAGAATTAAACTCTGGAATCCCACCGGTCTGTATCGTAATGGAGAAGTCGTCCGGGGCTTTCAGAATGTGTTCGGTGACCGGTCAGTGCTGGCCCATGAATTGCTTGTCACTGCTCTGTAATAGAAGAATAGAAACTGAGAGTAGACAGTCTGTGTAGCAGTTTGACATTGCCACACGTGATCGTATTTTTAAAAGTAATAGTTTACAACACATTAGAAATTTGAAAGCCTCCGCACACACTGATGTTTGGGAAGCACTCATCTAGTGCTGCTTCTCATTTTGCACGTGAGCACTTGGGGAAGAGAGAGCAGCCTCCACGATCAGGGTCCCCACTCCCAGGCCAGTGTTTCGTGCTCTGTCACTTTGGTTTCTTCAAAGGCCCAGCTAGTAGAAGTGTTCCCTTTGCCACTAACTCTCCACTCTCCTCTTCTTGGGAGAGAAGGAATCCTTCTGTGTGTTTTCTTTTATTATATTTTTCCTAAAAAGTTAATGATGCTGAATGCTTCCTTGCAGATAACTTACAATCCTCCCTGAAGACTTCTAAAATCTTAGAACACTTAAAGGAAGACAGTTCGGAAGCTTCAAGTCAAGAAGAAGGTAAGTGTGGATTCACTGGAATAAGTCATTCTGCCTGATATGGGCAAAGGGAGAGGTAAATGGACCATTAGAACAGATTAAGGAGCCAAGAAACAGACATCTGGGAACTCGGAATGTGACAGGTGGCATTATAAATAAGTGAGGAAAAAATAGACTAGTCAGTAAATGATGTTGGCTGCCTTTCCAGTTGAAAAAAATATTATCTCATTAGATCTGTACTTATATCATGCACAGAAATTGCAAGTGAATAACAAAATATATGTAACATATAAACATAATGTAATATGTAAATTATAAAATGGAACTTTTAAATGTTAATAATCTGGGACAAGAAGGCTTTCTTGACAAAGCAGAGCATGACTGTAGTGGAGATCTTCCTGATCTAAATTAACTGAACATGTGACCCAAAAACCAGACAATTAGAAGACACGTACAGGATATTCACAGTTGAAGAAAGACTACATCCAGACAATAGAAATATTCTTTCAAAAAATCAATGAGAACATCAGTCTGATTGGAAGTATGGACAAAAGATAAAGACAGTTCATGGAAGAAGAAATTTGAACAGCTGTTGAGCAGTGTTTAGCCTCACGAGTAGTGGGAAAAATGCACACTGTAAAAACAGTGAACTATCATTTCATGCTCATCAAATCGGCAAAGCACTTTTGAGTCTGACATTACCAGGGATATGAAGTAATGGGAACTCTGATCCGCTGCGGGTGGGAATATAAATTGGTACAACTCATTTGGACAGAAATTGGACACTGTGCAGTGAGGTTGGAAGTAATTAATTTTATGCTACTGCCCAGCAGTTCTGCTGCTATGAAAACTGTTGTCCGTGTGCCCAGGGCACGGAGACTGAAGTCCTCACAGGGCAGCCTTGTGTGTAACAGCAAATACCTGGGTATGACCCAGGTGCTGTCAGTCTTCATAAGAACATGCACTAGAATATTTCAACTAGCTTACCTCCGTAGGGGGAGGGAGTCGAATGGAATGGAGGAAGGCCTTCGGTTGTTTCTGTGATATATTTTTGTTTCTTATAAAAAGAGGCAGATACAGTTGACCCTTGAACAACATGGAGGTTAGGGGTGCTGACCCCCAGGCAGTTGAAGGTTGGGTAGCACTTCTGACTCCCCCACAACTAAACTATTAGTAGCCTGCTGTTTGACCAGAAGCCTTACCAAAGGTGTCCACTGTTAACACAGAGTTTGTATTTTAGGTGTACTGTCTACTGTGTTCTTACAATAAAGTAGGCCAGCGAAAAGAAAATGTTAAGAAAATCATAAGGAAGAGAAAATAGGTTTCCAGTACTGTACTTACTCATCGGAAGAAAAATCTGTGTGCACGGGGACGCTTTGCGGTTCAGACCCATGTTGTTCAGGAGTCAGTTGAATAGAGAGACCTGGGAGATGGTTACATGACGTTTCTTATATTAAATAGATAGGCATTTTTTGAATGTTTGAGACACTTCATTTCTTTAGTGGTTAAGAAAAGAGCCTGAAATGGAGGGTTGTCGTTTTGCAGGGGCGTGTCACAGTTTTGGACAAAACCAGTTTGCTCTTAGGTGGACTGCATTTGAGAAGATATTTAAGGAAATTCAGTAGTTTAGTGTGTCTTTGAAAAACTGCCTCTTTAAGGAATTTTTTGTGAGAAATGCTTAGAAGTGTTCTGCACGGTCTGCTGACACTGTTACAGTCACATAAATTAGTTGCGTCATCCTTTTGGATTTTTGCAGAAGCATTTGGTGTAATAAACTGTTTTTGTCTCTACTCTAGACGTGTTACAGCACACCATAATCCACAAGAAACATACCGGGAAAAGTCCCCTCGTGAAGTACGTATCTAATTTCCAAAACGTAAATGTCTTTGTGCATTTTTAATTCACTGGGTCACGTTTACTTGAATTACCGATACATTTGGCTGTAAGTCTGCCATTTTACTCTTGGCCTGTTACTTGTCCCACCTTTTTTGTGTTACCTTTTTTTTTCTCTCCTTCCTGCTTTAGGGTGGCTTTTATTCTGGTTTTTTCTTCCCTTAACCTTGATTGTTCTGTATCGTTTTCAGTTCTTCTGGTGGTTACCCTAGAGATTGTATTTTACATCTGAAACCTACTACGGTCTGATATGAATAGTGCATGCACCACTTACCCTGTGAGGACCTTTAATTACTGTTGTTTCCCTTTCCTTCTCCCCCGTATAAACCGTCAGTGTCATGTATTGTTATTCTCCCTGTATTTTAGAGCTCATGAAACTCTTCACTCATCAGTTAGATTTTACCATTCCAGTGTCCTTCGTTCTTGCATGCATGTCTTAGCATCCATCCGTGATTTTCTTCTTGCTGCAGAACACCAGAGTATTTCCTGCGTCCTGCCAGTGATGCATTCACTTTGTTTTTACCTGGAAAAAGAATGCTTATTTTGCCCGCATTTTTGCTGGATACAGGATCCTAGGTTGGCGGTTACTTTCTGTGAGCGCTTTGAAACTCAGGTTTTACCGTCTTGCTGTTGAATGCCTTTGGTCCCTTGCATTATATCCCCTCAGCCCAGCTCTGGATCCCCTCATTTTCTCCTGTCCCACCTAAACTGTAAGACTGGCCACCTTCCACCTCAGGGCACTTGCTGATTCTGGGGACCTAGTTGGCTCTCAAACAGGCATAGTCCAGAAATGCAAGTTAATTTGTCCCTGGGGGTCAGCGCTCAGCTGATGGGGGAGCTCAGCTTCCTGTCCTTTAACTAGATAGTTCTGGGAGGCCCCAGCTGCTTTGAGCCTCTGCTGCTTCTCTTGGCGACTTCAGTAACGGACCCTCACGTTGGTTTTTCCTCCTTTCCTGTTTCCTTCTGTGTGTGCTTGTCGTTCCTGCTTCCTGGGGTCACCTACCCTAGCAACCATGCCATCCCAGATCCTGCTTTACTAGGGGGACTAAAAAAGACAGCCGGCCTTCATCGCTTCAGTCTTCTTGTTGCTCTTTGGAAGTTGGTGCGCTTTTCAAGCTCTGGTTCCTTTTACGATTTCCTATTGTCTGGTTTTCAGCACTCCGCCTAGGATACGTGTGTAGCCGTCTTTGAATGAATTCTACTTCTCGAGTCTGAAGCCTGATACCTTTTGGGTTTAGAGAAGTCCAAGCCATGATCTCTTCAGATATTGCTTCTGCCTGATTCTCTTGTTTTCTCTTCTGAGACCTGGACGACTTTGGATGATAGACTTCTCATCGTGCCCTGCGTGTCTCGTCAACTTTTCTATGTTCTCTGTATTTTCTTCCTCTCGGCACTCCAGTCTAGTTTCTTCTGACCAAAGTTCCTCCTCACGGACTTTGTTCATCTGTTTCCATCCACTGAGTTCTTACTTTCAGTTTCTTTTACAGTGTCAGAGTTGAAATTTTTTATATTTTCCAGGACTCTTCCAAAATGTCTCATCGTCTTGTAGTCAGTGACGTGTTAAGCACTGTTATTTTAAAGGCCCTGTTCAGTACCTTCCTTCTCTGGATTCTTTTTGAGTCTGTTTCTGTTTGTTTCTTTTGGTTTTCAGTCGCATCATCCTGTCCTTTAATATGTCTTAGATATATGCAGCTCTTAGCGATCCTCGCAGGATCGGGGCTACCCACCAGCGGGGGGTGGTACAGGATGACCGTAGCATAGAGTCTGAAGACCGTGTGCATTCGTTACTAATTTCCTTAGAGAAAGGTATTAATTCTTATCTTAGATCAGATAGCTGGGTAATAGTTTATTCTCACAGTGTACTTTTTTTTCCCTTAGAGGTATCACTAGGCATTGTGTAAAAAAATAATATACTGAAGAAAGGGTCACTGCAGCTTCTTCATGCTGTGAATAGTAGGCCCCACTATTGAGAGTAGATTTTCATGCATGTGTAAACTTTTCTGATAGCACTGTCAGTACAAGTTGTTCTCCACTGGATGGGCTCACCATGCAATATTCCGAACAGAATGGACTCGTGGATTGGAGGAAGCAAAGCTGTCCCGCCGTTCAGCACCCAGAGCACTGTGTGGCCTTAGCTGACCAGGTATCGGAGGTTTCGTTTCTGTCTTTGCGCGTCGCTGCTCTAGAAGAGTCGAGTCCTCTGTGCGTTGTTATGTCAGATAGTGTAAGTGTTGGACTTTAAATTTAACGGGAATATGTGGTCTAAGCTCTTCTGAGACCTGAAAGAATACGCTGAGATTGCCTTTATTGCTCCAAAATTTAGTACCTTTTGATACAAATCCTTTAATGTTTATTCTAATTAGGGATACATTAAATGGTTTTGCCAGATTTTTTCGCTTTTGAAAGAATTATTCACAGTTCAGTTGCTATCTTGCTGTTAGTGATGTGAATTTGGAAACCGACCTTTCCTCATGAATAGCTGGGGCACTTTCCCCAGCTTTCCGGTTTGTATTCTTTTGAATACAAAAGAATGTAATTAGGAAATACTTGCTTTCTTAGGAGTTGGTGTAGTCAAAGCACAGAATGCTCTCACGTGTGTCCGTTTAGGTACGGTAGCACCACAGATGTAGGGGGATGCTCACTGTGCAACTCTGGAGAGAACCACCTTCTTCCTAGAAAATAGATTGGTTAACCTGATTGTTATTTCTGGACAACACTCAGATCCAAATGTTAACCTTTACTGGAATGCGTTTTTACAAACTAAAGCATTGAAGCATATTTTAAGAAGTTGTATATTACCTTAGTCCTACTTAATGGCCTATTTTCAGAGTCCATTTGATTATGCCTTTTCTCTATTTCAGTGCCTACACCGTCTCCCCTTAAAGGTGACAAAACTGTTTTGAAGTTTTAGCAACCTGAACTTTAAGAGAATTCTGTTGAAGGTGTAGCAAATACCAGTTTCTTGACTGTGTTTTATTTTGTGGTCAGAAGAAGGAATACAGGTCCATTTTAAAAACAAAATACAAAATAGGTATTTTTCTTAGGTTAATATTAAGTATTTATCAGAGAATGTGCAGATTTTAGTGATTCAGGTAGGTATTTTCAGGAAATAGGTTAGAAGTCAGAATTTATTAGAATATACAACTGGGAATATGTCATTTTAATGTTTGGTCTCAGAATAGAAGGATAACAACACAGTATGGTTTAGTTTTAGTCTGTTTGATTTCTTTTTATTCTTTCCATCAGCATTCAACTGAGAAACGAAGCTTATCATCAATAAATAAGAAGAAAGGAAAGCCACAAATAGAAAAGTAGGTTCAGTGTAATTTTCCAGTAATAGAAATTGGTAAGAAAGGCAACATGTGGGATTTGACTTTGGGCATGTTTAGTTGACGACATACAAATATTATTTTTCTACTAGTTCTCACCTTATTTTTACTTCGAGACTTAATTTTTTTTTTAATTTAAAATTATCAACAAATGCAAGTGATTGAAATAAAGCTATTGCCAAATCTATTTAGTTTGGAGGGGTGCAGAACTCTCAGAACTGTACACTAAAAGGTGAATCTTGCATTTAGATTATAGCTTACTAAAATTTTTTTGTAAAGATTTTATTTTTATTTATTTGCCAGAGAGAAAGAGAGAGAGAGCGCGCGCAAGCAGGGGGAGCGGGAGAGGGAGAAGCAGTTTCCCTGGTGAGCAGGGAGCCCAACGTGGGGCTCGATCCCAGGACCCTGGGATCATGACCTGAGCCAAAGGCACACGCTTAACCGACTGAGTCACCCAGGCACCCCGAGGGGGAATCTTAGTAATTAACTGTGTTCTCTAGAGAGGCTTATAAAAAATGTCGGTAACGTGTATACTTTGGGTTTAGGGAGAAAACGATGAAAACTGACAACAGATTGAATAGTAGAATAAATGGTATTAGATTCTCCACTTCTCAACATGCCCATGGTGGTTCTGTGAAAGGTAAGAAAGTTTTTCTTTTAAATACCCATCCCCTAAATATATTTAGCATGATATCTATTATAGTAGATATTGAACTGTTGTGTCAAACCCTGGTATCATACTTTGATCCTGCACTGATGAGAATAGCAATTTCTGAATTAAACCATTCTGAAGTATTAATGGCATTAATTGAGGATGTAGGATTCAGCAGTGGAGGTACACCTTTCCTTTGCCACAGTTCTGCTTACCCACCTTCTCCTTCCTCTGGTAGCAGCCGGCTCCGCACTTGTTAGCTTCTCAAGCCAGCCGCTCCTCCAGAGCAGAGGTCCAGGGACCTGGAAGATCTTTTCTACCCTCATGGAAACCTGTCCTTGTTCTTGTGTAAAGTCATTTTTTGGAATCTTGTTGACATTTTCATGTTTTACTGACCATCCTTCGTGGGGGTTTTATGGAGATTTAGGGGAATGCAGACACTCAGATTTTTATTGTGCTAGATTTGTATAGTTTCCATTTACCCACTTTTATTTTAAGGTCTCTTTGGTTTTGTATTCTTTTGAGAAATGTCCTTTCTTCTGGTTCATTGGTAACTTTTCAGTGTCATGTTTACTATTAATAGGAAAGATAAAAGAGAATAAAAGCCCATAGACTGGTAGGAGAATGTTTTTTGCTCATGTGTGTACCTAACACATTTGTTGACGGGACTGACCTCACAAATTAAGGATTTTTTAAATTTAAATTTTATTCAAATATTAGCACATTCGGTTGTGATACAACATGAATAACCAGAATATATATTTTTAATGGAGTATGCTTTTAAATCAGGTATTTATTCAGAGAGCCTGAAAATTGATACAGGAAATACAGTTACATTTTGATTCTAAAAATCATCTGGCCAACTCATTGAATTAACCAACTGAACAACTGTCTTTGGGGAAAAAAATGACATGGGGAAAAAAAAAACCCACATCGTTGTTGGGTTTATTGTAACACTTCACTACCTTTGAGGTTTCCTGTGGTGGTGGCAGCCAATAGGAGGAGGAAAAGCTACAATAAGAACGACAAAAGGCCTCTGTCGGTGGATGGTTGGAAACTGCTTCCCGCACACCTCCCTGTCTCTGGTCTTCCTCCCTCCAGCTCATTTTCTTCACTGCCCACATGTTTGTCTCCTGGATGACTTACTTCGTTGGGTCATTTCCCAGTGGAAATTTCTGTCAAATGTGGCCCACCCGCAGAAGATCGCTCTGTCTCTTGTCTCTCACATAATTTGGGAATTGCTGCTTCCCGGAGAAGCACACGACTCTTCTTTCCTTGTTAGCTTCCTATTTGCGGAGAAGTCCTGTGGACTTTGATCTCAGACAGACGTGGGTTTGACTGTTGTACTCCGCAATGTGGTTTTGTAAATGTGTGGCCTCTCCGAAGCCTTATTCTTCTCATTTGTAAGACAGGAATAATAATCTCCTTCCCTAGATTGTGAGAATTAAGTATGGTTGCATCTGAAAAGCATTTCTCCAGTGCTGAGTACGTCGGTGCTCAGTAATTTTAGTTCCTTTTCCCTATTCAAAGGTAGAAGAAAACATACATTGTGTAGGTTATTAAGAACTTCTAAATAACATCCCAAACTCCCAAATCCCTTTGGCTCTTTATTTTCCAGTATTCTGAAAATACAACGTCCGGATTTTTTGTTAAGATAAACCTTATTCTGTGTCCTGAAGTGTGACTACATATAAAATCTTTAACTCTGCACTGATGTCAAATGTAGCTCAGATGTTTGCCGACTCTGATTTAAAAATAAAAACGACCCTCTATTTATTAATGTCCCTTTGAAACATTAGGGTATAAAGAAGGAATTACCTTTAAGCATTCAGTAAACTCAAGATGTATTTAAGATGTTTTTCTTTTTGGAAAAATCCTGCATGTCATAAAGTGTAGAGACTGTATTGGATTTGAAAATATCAGATCCTTCTGATTGGTAGGTTGTCCTCATCTTTTAATAACCAAGAGAAGTATTACTCATTTTTAATCTTAAAATTTAGCTTCCATTTTGAGTAGTAATACATTTATATAGTTCAATATTCTAAAGATACAAAGGTAGCAAAATAAGTCCCTTACTGCCTCCCTTTGTGTTGTGTCCTCCCAAGAAAGCAGGCAGTCTTCTTTGTCATCTATATTCTTTGCAGTGTATTTGCTTTTAAAACCTCCAGCTTTAAATCTCTCCACTAAAAGGGATGCTTGCTTTACTTCATCTGCGTTAAGAACTTTGTTCCACGGTATCACCCTGTGTTTCTTCCACCCCATTCTTCTGTTGTGGATTGTGGCACCAAGAAGTTTGGGGGGCCGTGAGATAGTTGACCTCTCAGTAATTCTTTTAAGAGATTTCAGAGACTTAAACACCTCCAGCTTCCTTTAATAACCCACTGTGTTTCTGTCATCTGGTATACCTACGTGCTTCTTCAGTCCACCTTAACTTCTGTTTGTTCGTACATACTAGTAACCAGGATTTTTATTGTTAGAATAGTGGCTAGAATAGAATATGGTAATTTGGGGGGTTTTGTCTTCTTAATAACATGCATAACCTTTTACCCTTCGAGACATAAATAAAAAAGTGTATGCTTCTGTTTGAAAGGACAGTGGGTGGAACATCCTTCATCATAATTGTTTCATCTTCTCCGTTCACACCTCTTGACTCCAGAGGGTCACATGATTCCTAATGAGAAAAATTCCAAAGACTCTGCACTTTCTGGATCATCAGAGAGAGAATTATGTTTAGTATAGTTTTAGATTTAGATTTAGTTCCTTGAAAACTGCAAATGATTATATTTGACAGTTTGGTGATTAGAATATTGACTAGCTATATAATCTAGAGTAAATCATTCTATAATTTGGCATTTGGAGAAATAGCTGCCCCCCCCCTTTTTTTTTTTTTGTAACATATTCCAAAACTTACTCTTTGAAGTTTCAGAGACTCCACTGTAGTTTCACTCTGAGTTTTAGGGAGCAAATCTCAGCTCACCCTCCCCCAGTGGCTCCCTTTTAGTGCATCATTTCTGGTTTTATACGATCATTGAATCTTTGATTCCCTTAGTAGAATTGTTCATTTTGTTCATCTTGCTGCTTGAACTATTTATATGCACAATTTCCATATGTGCCACAGTTGTATACGTTTTATTTTCATTCGTCCAGTTTAATGCCAGGCTCTTTGGCCACCGTGGCACATTAGATCGTCTTCAGATTCCCATTAGTGTTGGCTTGCATCCCTTCCCTCAGTCATGTTGTAACTGGTAATGCAGAACCTACTCTGTGTATAAGTACACTCCAGCTTACTTTTCTGCAAAATTATTACTTGCCCAAGTCACTCCTCTGCCACTTTTCTTACAGTCTCATGAGATTTTGTGCGGTTTTCCTTTGGCAGTTTGGCATTTTATTACCCAAAGGGAATTAGCAGCATCTGCATTCTTAATGACTTTATTCTTTAATATCACTTCACCATTGGAGTGGTTGGGCTAGGCTAGGTCATACTTCACCGTACTAACACTGTTATAAATTTAATACATTCAAGGGATTAAAGGACACAGATTAGTCAGCTGCCCTTGTTCATTACACAAACCATATCTTTTTTTTCTAACACATATTTTGTCCAAGCAATTACCTTTTATTGCTTCTACCAGGTTGCCATAGAAATGGTTCACTCATCTATATAATTCCGAAATACCTCCAGAATTCCTTATATGGGGATTTATCTACTAAACATGTGTTGAATGCTTGCTGTGAGGCAGAAACTATGTTAGCTGCTGGGTTTACAGAAATGAATAGAACAGTTATCTAAATTTGGGCCAGTGCAGGAATGTCTAGTACTAGATACACTAATAATCTTTTCTCTGTGCCCGAAACAGATATGGCTCATTGATCATGACAGGTTCTGTACGACACCCCCTACCCCACCTCGATCTGGGTTTGGTTTCTGGGCAGAACTCGGGGGGCTACTTAGTCTACTAGATGGGAAACATTTGACTCTTTTTAAATACTCAAGCACAGTGATTTAACTGGATAAGCATTTTTGGCAGTCAGTTCTATTCTTGAGTTCTATTAAAGAATGAGTTTTCCAATAAGCTCTGAGGAGTTAAAATATCCAGACTTAGAAAATGGCTCCATGCGCTGTTATTGAGCAGACCCTACAAAGAACCTTAACTCTGATTTTTTTTTAAAGTCAGTAAGATCGACTTGTTCCTCTGCCTTTATTTTAAGAATGTATTTGTTATTCAGGTATTTTCAATTAAAATTGTGCTTTAATAATGAATTTTTACCTAGATCAAGGACCAGCTTTTTAAGTGTTTATAGAAAAACTGAAAGAAAAAATTTTTTACAGCTGTAACTAATTCTAATGGTTTAATTCAGAAATTAATTTAACTACTTAACATGATTCTTTAAAAATAGAATTGTTATTTTTAGATGTGAATTTGGACATTGGATCTGGACATGACACGTGTGGAGAAACCTCTTCAGAGAGTTACAGTTCTCCTTCTAGCCCACGACATGATGGAAGAGAAAGCTTTGAAAGTGAAGAAGAAAAAGACAGAGGTTTGCTCTCTGGAAGGGATATGGGGGTGGCAGAGGAAAATGTGTGTTGTCTCTTAAAATCAGTCAGACATAAGTAATTTTATGTTCCTATAAATGTCATTATTGATTTTAAATTTAACTGGTATAAAGGGTGTCATAGACCTCTGACTTGGCAGTTCCTAGCAATGTTGATTTTTTTTTTTAAGGCTTTATTTCCCTGCATATGAAATTAAGTAGAAAGATAGTCATAATAGAGAGTTCGGTGTAGAAAAATTGAAAATGTGTGTGTTGCCAGAGGTACATATTTATAATATACATATCTTCCCGATGGATTGATCCTTTTATCATTATAAAATATCCCTCTTTTTTTTGTCTCTAGTAAGAATTTTTTTTTAAAGTCTTTTATCCGAGAATAATATAGCACTCTAGCTCTCTTGGGTATTATTTGCAGGGTACTTCTTTTTCTGTCCTTTTACTTTAAGCCTATTCGTGTCTTTGAATCTGAAGTGTGTGTAGTTGGATTACGGCTTTTTAGCCATTCTGCATATCTCTGCCATTTGAGTGGAATGTTTAATCCATTTAATTTTACTGTAATTACTGATAATGCAGATTCACATCTGCCATTTTGCTGTTTGTTCTCTGTATGTATTGTCTTCAATTCCTCCTTAAACAGAAGCTCAGAGTCAGCCAAAAGTTAAGAGTATAAGAAAACCTTCTAGATTTTCAGGAATATGTGGAAGCTTTTCAAAGCTCCCTGTGGACATCTCATTCTTCTGGTTTTTTTTTTTTTTAAGTTTTTTGGTCAACCTCTTGTTAGCCCCAACTGGTAATGCTGCCTCAGGCAGCCTAGTTGTTAAACATTTGCAGCTTGACTGATTGTGACAAATGCCCCGTGGGTAAGTAGCTGTTAACACAGAGTGAGCTCTGACTGCTAGGCCAGTAGTGACAGTTCTTTGGGGATGGGGCTTTTAGAGAGCTCCAAATCCATGCTTTTTCTGGTGGCTGCTAGGCTGCTGGTTTATCTAGCTACTGTAGCTGCAAAACTTTTCATTTATAAAGCTACTTCTGAGCTGGAGAAAGTATACAGGAATTAGGGCAAGGTAAAAGGCCACAGTGCTCACCCTTCTTAAGAGATTCAATGGCTTTTCTGGAATAAACACTCCTCAGATTGCTGTAAGCCTTTAGTTAATTTCTAGAGTTCAGAAAGAGTTGATTTTGACAGTTTTTGCCAGGATTCTTGTTCCTTTTATGCAGGAGCGGCGTGTCAGAGATCCTTACTACCATTCTGGAAATGAGATCTCAAAAATGTGTATGTTGAATGAGGATATCATTCTTTACACATGATAAAGACATCTGATTGGTAACATCTTGGTTATAAACATCTGATTAGGAACATTTTGGTTATAAGATGAAGCCATGCTAGTGGGAAGTATCAAATGGTTTCCCTGGGGCCATGATCTATAGAGAGCCTTAGACCACAGCGTTCAGCCGCGCGTGGCTTCTTCCTGGGCAGCGTGCAGCTTCCCGAGACCTCAGCTTCTGTGTCAGAGTATCAGGTCATGTGCTGGGGAGCTCCGGCAGGGGGCTGCTGCGTCACGCACAGTTAAAGCCCGTCTTCCTGGGCGGTTGGTTTGAAGCCTGACCCTGCAGCATGCAGAGACTCTACCCCTGGTTCTAATTAGAGCCACCGCTATTTCTGATCTGCAGTTTCCTCATGAAAAAGAAAAAAAATGGAAGTAACTGCCCGGAGCTCTTATGAAGGTTAAATGAGAGCATTTTTATTTTATTTTTATTTTTATGCCTTATCCAGAATAGACAAGCTTTCAGTGTGTTTCATTCCCCAGGCTCTGCTTGATTCTGTGGGATGTACCAGTAATCCAGGGGCTCTTGAGCTAACAGTGCACATTTGGCCTCTTGGTCAGAATTGTGAAGAGTACATCTGTGCACTCAGGTTACTTTGCAGCCTCCCTTTCCTGCCGTCGGATAGGGTGAGTTGGCGGCCTAGATGGAGGAGCTTGCCCTTTTTCAGAGAAGTTCCATTATCCAGTGACTAAGTTGAGCCTTCCCTAAATGAAGAATCATTTGGAATATCTAAAACCAGCAGGGGGAAAATATCCACTGTGGGGAAAAAGCTTTAATCATTTTTAGAATTTTGAGTGCATGAAAAGGTTGCTTTAAAAAGCATGTGACTTTGTTGTTGTTCTGTTGCTCATAATGGGGTTTTGTTTTGAGACTTCATACTTTTGAAAGCCAATGCAAAAAAGGGAGAGACCGTCTCTAATTAGCTAGATGAGTCCTTACAATGCTCAGAAAACCTTTTGGGATCATTTAAACTCATGGGACCATTTGCCGTGACTTAAGATTTAAAGAAAGCCCAGTTCATACAGAAATGTAGTTAACCACCTGAAAAATGACCTATCTTCTTTGGACTTAAATGTTTGTCTTCCTCACTGTGTATTGCTACGATGGTTACAGATACAGGTAAAGTGCCTTGAATAAGTTACTAACTTTTGGATACGTTTTGTTTTGAAACATTTAGCAAGAAACACCTCAGTTATTAAGGGAAGTTTATGCTAGAACCACTTACTCATAAATTGAAACTCTTCTTCCTAAATTATAATAATTGAGTGAATAGCACTGTTGACATCCTGTGTCATTAAGCAGGTTCTGTTTAACCTTTCTTGAGGAAGACTACTAGTATGATTTGTTCTTAGTATTGTTTCAAAAGTTCTTAAAACCTTTGCTGAATATAGTATAGCTAGCTGTTACCTTCATACATGTAAACTTTTTTAAGTACATGATACAGTTTTGCTTGTATTCATGAGCAAAAAAGATGTTAAAATGGGCACTACATTTAATTGCATAGGTTGCTCTACATACTATTGCAGCATCTGGGTTTATGATACCTGCATATTGTGAACTAGACTTTATCTTTTGTCCTCTTTCTACCGGAAGTTAGGACACTCAGGGCAAGTCTAGATTGAAGCTCTTCCTGTATACAAGCATGAGAGCGATTGCAGCAATAACGCCATATGACGTGTAATTTTGGATTTGCCGCTTTGCTGTTTTGCCATGGGTGAGATGGCGGCGCGCTTGTATTTGCCTTGCTGGCTTGTGCTCCAGCACCATTTGTTTTATGACTAAAATAGGAGCTTTAAATGTTCTTCTCCCCACTGAAATCCATTCTCTTCCATTCCCTACCTCTAGATCTTTGGGTGAAGGATAGTCTTGTGATTGCATCATATGTGTGAGACCCGTGGGAAGACCTTGGGTTTGGCAGTGCAGAATACAAATCAAGTGAATTGCCTAAAATTGATTAAAAAGATCCAATCCTTTTCTCAGTAGTAAGGTGATATTAAATAAATCTCAGTATTTATATTGTGCTTCAGTCTCCAGTTAACCTTTTGTTGCTTATCTCTCCATGGATTTTCTTTTTTATTAAAGACTTAATTTTTTTAGAGCAGTTTTAGGCTTACAGTATGATGAAGAGGAAAGTACTACAGAGATTTCCCCTGTAGACAGCCTACCCTGTTATCAGTAGCACTCACTGGAGTGGTACACTTTTTACTAAGTGTGAACATCCGTGGACACATTATTATCACCCAGCAGCGCCTGTAGTTGACCTAAGGGTTCATTCTTGATTGTTATACCTTCAGTGGCTTTGGACAAATGTTATAATGACTTGTATTCCCCATTATAATATCATACAGATCACTGTCACTGCCTGAAAGTCCCCTGTGCTCTGCCTCTTCGTCTCTGCCCTCAGCTCCCCGCCCCTGATGACCATTGGTCTTTTTATTGTCACTGTAGTTTTGCCTTTTCCAGAATCTCTATATTTAAAAAAAAAAGTCCATAGGAAGCCAAAAATTAAATGAAGGTCAGCTTGGTGGTCAGGAAACAGAGCGACACATCTCCTCCAGTTCTAAACTTCAGAGTTGATTTTAGATACACTTAAAATGTGGGGTGCCTGGGTGACTCAGTCGGTTAAGCGTCTGACTCTTGATCTCAGCTCAGGTCTTGATCTCAGGGTCATGAGTTCAGGCCCCGCGTTGGGCTCCATGCTGGGCGTAGAACCTACTTAAAAAAAATAAAATGTAAAATAAAAAAAAAAATAGATATACTTAAAATGTATTTCTAGCGAGAGATGAGAGTGATGCATGCTTTAACATCCGTTTATATGTTTCCCTTAGACACAGACAGCAATTCTGAGGATTCTGGGAATCCATCAACAACCAGGTTTACAGGCTATGGTTCCGTCAACCAGACCGTCACTGTCCAGCCGCCTGTTCAGATTGCTTCATTAGGAAGCGACAACGGAGGCCTTTTAGAAGATCCCCTCACCGCACCCAAGTATCAGCATATTTCTTTTATGCCAACTTTACACTGTGTCATGCACAATGGTGCCCAGAAGTCTGACGTTGTTGTTCCTCCACCCAAATCTGCCGATGGCAAGACAATAGGGATGCTCGTTCCCAGTCCTGTTGCTATTTCTGCAATAAGGGAATCCACAAATTCCACCCCTGTTGGAATCCTGGGGCCAGCAGCTTCTACTGGAGAATCTGAAAAGCACCTTGAATTACTGGCTTCCCCTTTACCTCTTCCGTCAGCCTTCCTCCCCCACAGCAGCGCCCCTGCTTTGCACCTCACAATCCAGAGGCTAAAGTTGCCGCCACCACAGGCGTCTTCAGAGAGTTGCCCAGTTAACATCCCACAGCAGCCCCCCGCGAGTCTGAGCATCGGATCACCAAACACTGCCTTTCTTCCTGTCCACAGCCCAGGTAGTTTTCCGGGATCTCCTGTCGCTACCACGGACCCCATCACAAAATCTGCATCCCAGGTGGTAGGACTCAATCAAATGGTGCCTCAAGTCGAGGGAAACACTGGGACCGTCCCTCAGCCTACCAATGTGAAGGTAGTTCTCCCAGCAGCCGGCCTGTCAGCCGCCCAGCCACCAGCTTCCTACCCCTTGCCAGGCTCGCCCCTCGCCGCCAGTGTGTTGCCCAGCCAGAATTCCAGCGTGCTCAGCACGGCGGCCACGGCGGCCCAGGCGGCGGGGGCGGGCGTCAGCCAGGCCCCGCCCGCAGCGCCGCCCGCCGTCCCCACCCACACGCCAGGCCCCGCCCCCAGCCCGAGCCCGGCGCTGACGCACAGTACTGCGCAGAGTGACAGCACGTCTTACATCAGTGCTGTGGGAAACACGAACGCGAACGGGACAGTGCTGCCGCCACAGCAGATGGGCTCGGGTCCTTGTGGCTCTTGCGGGCGCAGGTGCAGCTGTGGGACCAATGGCAACCTCCAGCTAAACAGCTACTACTATGCTAACCCAATGCCCGGACCAGTGTACCGAGTCCCGTCGTTCTTTACTCTGCCATCCATCTGCAATGGCAGCTACCTCAACCAAGCACATCAGAGCAACGGAAACCAACTTCCTTTTTTTCTGCCTCAGACTCCATATGCAAATGGGCTGGTGCATGACCCAGTCATGGGGAGCCAAGCCAACTATGGCATGCAACAAATGGCGGGATTCGGGAGATTCTATCCTGTCTATCCAGCACCTAATGTAGTTGCCAACGCGAGCGGTTCGGGGCCCAAGAAGAACGGGAACGTGTCATGTTACAACTGTGGCGTGAGCGGACACTACGCACAGGAGTGCAAGCAGTCGTCCATGGAGGCCAGTCAACAAGGTAATCATGAGAGCTCCCAGAGGACTTGTTTTTGAGTGTGCCCGTTTCTCCCTACCTTACTGAGCACGGTGATCCTGTTGTGGCAGAAAGAGCTGGTGTGTGTTCATTTACGGATGTTGTGCTTTTCAGTGACAAATCCGAAAATGCAAATGGGAAAACCTAGTGTAGACCCAGGTCACGCAGCACAAGGAAGTTGAGAGGAATTCAGTTTCCAAGGAAAGCAAAAACCATTGAGGCACTTTTGAAGGAATATAATGGGAATTTGCGTTCTATAATGTCAAATCTCTTGCTTGCCGCACTTTTTTTTTTTTAAAGCTACCATTCTCTGTTTCGTAGAGTAAACAAAATTTTTAAATACTGAAAAAGTAGGAAGTAATGTAGTCATCTGACATGTCTGATTTTTAGTTTCTCTTTAGCATATCGATGCATAGCCAGCTGGTCTCATGCACATTCCCTCATGCTGCCCCTTTCCCTCCCAGCAGATGCTTAAAAAAAAAAAAAAAAGCTATTGCATTTTAAGGAACAAAATATTTAAGCACTGGTTTGGGAGTAAGGGAATTATTTGAACTCTGTTTAATGTTATTACCACCAGAAACAAGAAAATGTTCTTAAATGAGTATGAGTAAGATCACAAATTCAGTGGAGACGTCAGACTGTTATCTTTCGCTTGGATTTGGCTTTTGTCATTTTGCCAAATCTCACCCAGAAAAAAAAAGTCTTGAATTGCGAGTGTATACTTGACATTTTTTAAAGGAAGATTGAGTTTGATAGCTTTAGGTTGAACTTAAAGCACAAACTTCATATTACTTTCTGAAGGTAATTTATTTTACCATTTTGGAATCGTAGTAGTGCGGAGGAAGCTGCCTTCTGCCGAGCATGCCCATTTGCTATCTTGTAGTGGTTTGTGATGCATTGCATTGTAAGCAGTGACTTAGCAGTTCTGTCTTTCCCGTTTTAGGCACTTACAGACTGAGATACGCACCTCCCCTCCCCCCTTCTAATGATACGTTGGATTCTGCAGACTGAAACAAGTAAAGCTTGACTGCCTAATACCCTGACGTGTTGGGGAGTCATGGTGGGGTGTGGAGGGGAGGAAAGGAAAGGTATTTTTTGTTTGTGTTTCTTTGTCTATACATTTCCTAGATTTCTATGCAGTTGGGATTTTTCATTTCTCTTGTACCGATGTCCAAAACAAAAAAGAATGCATTGCTTTTGAGCCTCTGGTCTCCTGGTTCAACAACAGGCTTATGTGTATGATACATGTAATTTAAACATCCAGACAAACTATCAAAAGGAAAATGTTTGCTGTGCTTTTTTTTTTTTACACTGAATACTTGCTGTGTGCAATGTTTACTGAATCTTTAAAACTGTGTATTTGACCTTTTTTTACAACACTGGTGACAGTCATATGGTTTTGAAAAAGAGAAACTTTGCTTCTTCCCCACTCTTCTCACTTTCACCCTAAAGGACACACATCTCCCCGCCACCCTCCTTCCAGTGACCTGAGGCAGGGGCAGTTGGCCACGCATCAGTCTCCGCTTTCATGACCCGTCCTCCCTGTAAGTCGAGGGTGAAATGTTTCACCTTAATCCGAAAGGAGACATCAAGTTCCCCGAATTGTGTGTATGTATGTACTGAACAGCATCACGTAAACACAGATAAGCAGTGCTTGTGGTCCAAATCAAAATTAAAGTAAGTGGAAGAGAGAGGAAGAAGTAAAACCATATGAAACTGAAAAAATATGATGTCTGAAGTGGACAAAGAGCTTTTTCTTAAAAAAACAAACAAAAAACAAAAAAAGCCAAAAAAAAAAAAAAAAACCTTTTTACTTCATCATACTTTTTTAGCCTGTTGCTTCAGAGAGACTTAAAGTGAACAAACTAGTGTGAGTGTTGTTCTGTGTGTCTGTGTGTGTAATGAAAGTCGACAGCCGATTTCACTTGTAGTCTACCACTGTGTCGTGCTAAAGAGACACTACCTGAGTAAAGATTTCTTCTTTTCTCACACCAACTGTAGCAGTGTTATGTTGTGTTTAAAATGTGTATGGTTTATTGCAATCTGAGCAGGAGCTCTGGCTTCTGCAAAAGTCAGGTTTGTTCCCTAACCCGTCTCTCGTAGCAAAGTCACTTTGATAAGTTTACCACTATGCTTGATTATAATGTGAAAGACTGAATTCTGAGTGTGTTAAGATGGTATTAATCATGTCAGTGTCATGTCACTAAGTTTAATGCTGCTGTTTAAAAAAAAAAAAAAAGTTTTTTTAAAGCCAATCTATGTACTAAATTGCTTCCAGGTAATTTTTGATTTCCTAAAGTGCACTGAGATTATCTGGAAGATTGGGTGTATTTTTGGAACTGCTGCATTCAAAAGCAATGAGCAACTACCACTGTATAGTCCTAGGTTAAGGGTCGGGGCTGGTTTTGTTTTCCCATTCCTCAGTACAGAGCAGAAATGATAGATTTTTGTTGTGTGGAGTAATGTCGGTGTACAGCGGAGGGACTTAAGTGTTTGGTCTTGGTTCAGAAGCCTAACAGATTGCTAGGTAAAAGGAAAAACTTGAAGAAAAAAGGAAGCTTCATTTAATGCTTCATAGGTAGCATTTATATTTATAGCAGCAATGTACATTTTGAAACTAACTTTCAGGGTGGGAGTTAAAGGGGAAAGGGGCGGGGATGAAGGGGTAGATGAAAGCTTTAATTTAAAAAGAGAAGTTCGAGTAAAGGAAATTATTTTGATTAAATATATTTTATTTGATCTGGGTATTTTTGGACCACATTATTAAATTAATTGTTAAGCTGCAGTTGAGTTGTTCTAGTGAGAGTTTTGATAAGCCACGTATGGACCGCATTGTGAATCACTTGCCAGTTGTACTTTATGGAGCTTATTTTATGATTTAAAATACTGTACTGTACATAGGAGGTATGTTACCTTCTCCTTATTTGTATGTTTACCATATACTTTGATATTTGAAATGTTATGTACTGGAAAGGCCACTTATATTTCTAGAACAGATTGGATTTTATGCAACCCTTTTTCCTTGAATTAACAGCAATAAAAAAATGAAAAACAGCTTAAGAATTGTGGTTTATTGCAAATTTTGTAAAAGTGAAGGAGGAGGACATCACACATGGTGATTTGTTTTTTCTTTTTAGAGACTCAACCCATTATCCCCTGCAATGTGGGGCAGTGAATTACAGTTTTGTTTTTTTACCATATGGATGTTCTTCAGCCCCCCCCCCCCCCCCGCCCCTGCACCGACAGCCCCGCCCTGTAGGCCGCTCGGGTCGCTGAGCGACTGTGTTTCTGTCCCGCGCGCTGTGCGCCACTTCCGGTGGCGGCTCCCGTCACCGGAAGTATGGAGGACCCGATTTACTCTCGCAGGCTTATGACGATTGTGTTTTGCAGGCAGCTCTCAGTACAGTATCGAGTGGCTTTGATCCCCCCGGTTCTGTCTTCTCTGACCCAGCCTCTGGTCCGTCTTTACACACCGAGCAACTTCTGGGGAGGCGCCAGCCTCGCGTGCGTGCGCAGTTGAGCCACGTCTGGCGGCCGCGACTCGGCCCCGTCGCTGCGCCCAGGCCCCTCCGCGTGTCCGCCAGCGCTCGCAGCGGCGGACGCGCAGGGGCTCGGGCGCGCACGGCAGGGAACGACTGTGCGGCGCCGGCCCGCGAATGCTCCCCCCGGGCCCGTTCGGGCGGCGGGTTGGAACCGGCCGCAGGGCCCCTGGTGGTTTGCGGAGCGCCGCGCGGGCCCTCGGAAGGAACCGCCTTCCGGTTAGTGTGCAGGCCGCCGTGCCACCACCTGTGTCCCCTGCCCGTCCCTTCGCCCTCCTGCCTCCGCGGCGCACTGCCCGAAGCTTGCTCGTTCTCGCGCTTTTCCCTCACGTCTCCCCTCCTGCTCCCGCCACGCCGCGTGTTACCCTGAGCTTTACGGAAAGGACGGCTCGTGCGTAGTCTTCTGTGACTGTCCCTGCTCTTCGGCTTTGCGGTCCTCAAGTTACATTCCCGCAGTTTAGTCATTTTCACTACCTTTACAGTGTTCCATTGCGCTGGGGGGCGGGGATACGCACAGTTTATCCATTCTGTCCCCGTTTGGGTGGTTTTCATTTCTTTGCTCTCAGCAGGAGCGTTTTGACACCAGCCTCCTGGTTCATGTGGGCGAGAGTTCTCTAGGCTTTAAGTCCAGGAGTGCACGTGCGGGCTGTTAAGACCTCCTAAAGCCCTCAGTTTTCCAGGATTTGCCAGATTGTTTTGCGAGTGCTTTGCGCTCACGCGGACCGCATCTGATCCCCCAGCCCGTAGCCCGACACCCTCCTGAACGGACGTGATGGTGCCACGGAAGGCTTGGCACGGGAGAGGCGCGCGAACCTTGGCTCTGTGCGGGAAGGGGGTGTGGAGAGGGCCGGGGCTGGGGGTCCGTGCGGGGGAGGCACAGGACTGCAAGCGACCGTGTTTGGTGGCTCGGGAGGTCGAGGTCGGAGGAGGTGATGAAGGCAGGTGCAGGAGAGGCAACATTCTAAAAGAGTTGTGACGTTTGTGTTTCAAGAGGTAAACCAGAGTCAGGCTGGAGATTCTGAGGTTGATGGAATGAAAAATTGGAAGTTACCAAGCCTTAAATGGAGGAGGAACATGTTGACGATGGTATTTAAAGAAACTTGGATGGTTGAGGCAAGAAGGTTTGGCCGTTTGGAGACTGGTTAGGGTGCGGGTGAGGCAGTGGGACAAGCAGGGATGGAGGAGGCAAGTGGAAGGAGCCTTCGGCCTCTGAGCTTCATTTTCCCCAGATAGAAAATGAGATGGTATTTTAAATTATGGCCGTGAGGGATAAATGGATGAATACATGCGGAAGGTCCAACATTATGAATTAGCACCAAGAAGGCACTCGGATGTCATTGAATTTGCTTTTGATGAACAGGAGGATTGAGGTTACTGGTCAATAGACTGGAAAATGGGGAAGAGACCTGAGTCTAGGAGGAGGGCAGTGGGTGGTGAAGAACCTGGCAAACAGTTCTGCCTTATGTTAAGGTTAGTTACTTCAGATCTGTCCACTGATAAAAAACAAAATATTCCTTGTCCTCAAAAATCAACTCTCGTTGGAGAGCTTACCAAATTATGGCAGCCCTGAGCTGAGTGGCGCAGCCCGATTATTCGACACTGGAGTAGAAGAAGTACATTACAAGGCAAATCCACATTTAACTTTTTATGTAAGTGCTAAAAATCAAATTTTTCTGAGGTTCCATAAAGATTAAAGCACAGTGTAAAGTAATTTTTTTTTTTTTTTCCGACAGGTAGCATCTAGTACTTAAGAGCATCATCCATTTGAGCTTGGAAGACACCTTTTTTCAATTCTACATACTGATTATAAAAGCGCTCTAAGGTTAAGGCAGTGAAACCAAATGGAGGCAAGCTGGGACAATAGTTCAACCCCATAACCCTTCCATCACTTCATCTCAAAAGAATAAAGAAAAATGCTGACTTTCCCCACCCTGGCCACCGCACAGGAGGGCCCATTTATTTTCAGGGACATGTGGTGTGGGGAGTGAGGAAAACATGGTCATCATATCTCTGGACCTTCCTTTTGGGGGTGGGGGAGGCTGGCAGGGGGGGCCAGCTATTATGAGAATGAAAGACTCTAGGGTGCAAGGGCTGAGAGGCAGGCGTCCATTTGGGGGTACCCTTTACATTAACCATGCACAGAGGGCAGTGCTGTCCTTTCCCAGAGAACGCCTGTTAGCACATTGGCTTCCAGGGTTTGGATTCTGAAGGTCAGTCTAACATCAGCATTTCATCACTGCTTACAAATCACAGCTATTGTGCCCGTAACGTACAAAAGTGACTTTCTTTGCCATATCTTGAGAAGGTGACCTAATTGTTAAATCCCTTTTTTGAAAAATGTGAGCCCTCTGGATTGGAGCGTGGGTACATGTTTGCCTGAAGTCCGTGTGTGTTCGCAAATGTCTGTCCATCCTGGGGGCACAGGGGCTGTAGGCTTCCTCTTGGCTGCTCTGGAAAGTGGAGCATATCACAGGTCCCTCAAAGACCCTCCGTTCCCACAGTCTACCCCTTTGGGCAGTGACTGCAGTTCTCTGTCACCAGAGCTCTTATCCCAAGATCCCGTTTTGCTAACTTGAAATTTGGGTGGGGTAGGGGGGTGCGGTGGGGGGCCGGGTGGTTCTTCATTTTTTTTTTTTTCTTTTTCCTCTTGCAGCTCCAACTTGATCTGCTGTAAAAGGAGGTCTCAGCCAGGCTCTCACCAAAGAAATTGCTAATTGGGAAGCAGCGCCACCTGGTGGGGGACGAGGACAATGCAAGCAAGCAGATGTTCTTTCTCACTGACGTAATTTAGAGAACATTGAACGTAAGACAGAAAACATTTGAGATCGTAAGCCTGTGCCCCAAACCTTAAAGAATGCAGGCAGCTGGCCATAAAAGTAATTTGAGCAATCTCCTCTTTCAGTCATCGCATTCAAAGTTTATTATAAACCTCTGAAACGCACCAGTGGTACCTGATGGTTTCCTCTGCACTCTTCCCCCCGTGCTTGTTCGTCAGCACAATGTGGAGGGTATGGGATCTTCCTCTTTCCCATCTCACAGATTCGGAACTCGGGGTTCAGAAGGGGTGAGTGCCGCAGACACACCAATGATGAAGACCAGGCCCCAGCTTCAGATTCATGCTTTACCTCCTGTACCGCTTCCCCGCCACCACAGGTGCTTGCCCACAGAACCTGTTAAGCCCTGTAAAATGAGAGACCCCTGGTCTTAACAACCTTGGGGCCTCTGGATTTCTGAAAGAGGATGGGGCCGGGGTCCTAGTGGGTCCGAACGTCTCTTTTCTGTGTCTCGTTGAGGGACTTGAAGATGTAGGATGAGGGAAAGTTTGCAGAGATGGGAAACCCCGGGACTTTCAGAACTAGCTTCTAAGCATCTGCCTGTCTCAGATACATTCAAGGAGCAGCGACTCTCACCTACATCCGGGGTTTTAAACATGCACAAATATCCTCTGTTGGAACACTGAGTTTTTCATTATTCTCAGGTGTCCCGATAAATTGAGCATTATGTGAATATTCCATTAGTTGTAAGCTTACAGAACTTCAGAAATAGCCGAAATGAAGTAGCAGGGCAAGCAGAAAAGACACGTAACTGCTGGTATGTTGAAGGCTCCAACATGTAGACCATCCCAAGCACTCCCTCTACCAGCTACCATCATTCACAAACAATCCAAAGGCCAAGAATGACGGCAGCAAGGTCACCTCCAGGCAGGAACAGTGACGGTCACACCCACCCCGAAAGCCTTCCTAAATGCTAAGAATGCCACCACGTTACCTAGTAGTTACTCAGTGCTCATCCTTGCTAGCACATCAGGGTTGGGTCATGTTTGTAAGTAACATGGTCACTCCGTTGTGTACTGGATGCCTTCATCACATGAACTTGGGGAAGAGGTGACATCCACCATAATTCCATTCCCGGCACCCACCCACAGTACACATGACTTTTCTCGGGCTTATTTACAGAACGGAGAAAACAGTTAACTCTAAGACAGTTACAAGGATCACACTGGCAAAATACATAGAGCACTCAATGTCTGACATAGTAGGTACTCAAATTCATAATGGTAGCCAATACCTTAATGCCCATGAGAGGCCAAGATACCCTTAGCTCATTTCAGCATCCAGCAACCCTGTGAGGTAGGTATTTTGCCCCGTTTTAACAGTTGAGGAAATGGCACAAGGACGAAGCATCCAAGGGCACAGAGCAATTAAGTGACACACTAGGTTGGAACCCGTGGCTCTTACCCACTGGGCTACTCCTCTTCTTTGTGCCCATGTCATAGGATTTTTGTAGGCATGTCCATGTGATGGTTCAGAGCTTCCAGTGATGGGATCAGGCCAGTGGGACTCGCAGGCAGGCTCTGCCTTAAACTCCGTCATCTTGAACAACCGGCCCTTCTGGACCTTTTTTTACCTGAAAGCTGAGTGCTTGGTTGGTAGTAGAAATTGAACTAAATGATCTCAAAATTCTGTGACTTGAAGCTTGCTTTTTCACTTTTAAAAGGTTTATTGAAGGTTCAGACTTCTTCACACTTACTTTTGGTTTAACAGATTTGAAGTCCTTGTTGGGTGTGATGAGGAACACAAACCCAAACTGTGGCCATAAGCTGATGGGAGGGGAGAATGTTTTCCAGGTCCTGTGGGGGGGGGGGGGGGGGGAAGAGCCCTGAGAGCCGACCTCACGGGAGTTGGCCACTAGATGGCAGCATAAACAGAGTTCTGGCTGGACGGGATCTAGCTGAAGAGCCCTTTCTGTTCCTCCTCACCCTCTGCCCAGCCATTGCTCCATTCTTCTCTGCTTGTGTTGATAAAAGTTTTCATTTGCAGGGCCTTTCAGTCAAAAAAAACAAAAAAACAAGCTCATATACGAGTGTTGTGCCGAAGGACGCAGGGTTAGGCATAGCTTGCAGACTGGTGACACGTAAGGCCCACAGATAAGAATGGTTTTTACATCTTTAAATGGTTGAAAAAGAGTAAGTCTTCATGATACGTGAACGTTTTATGAAATTCAAATTTCAGTGTCTACCAATAAAGTTTATTGGAACACAGCCACTCATTTATGTATTATTATGGCTGCTTTCATCCTAGGACAACTAGGTTGAATAGTTAGGAAAGAGCCTGAAATACCGACAGTCTGTCTCTTTATGGAAGAAGCTCGCTGACCCCTGACATAGATCAGCCTCATCTAAATAAAGATGCACTTTCCAAAGTCTTTATAAAGTTCTAAGTGTGAGTGTAGGAATTTGCACTCCATCTTTTTGGTGCTCTGTTTCCTTGGCACAATAAAAATAGCATCTGGTGCTTGAGTAGGCCTGTGCACATTCAGGCAGCCACTTAGCAAACATCTCTTGGCTGAGACCTCAGTGTGGTAAGGGGCATAACTTAGCTGCGACATGGTGACACACCATGGGATCACCGGGAGTGTGGAGAGGTGACTCTGCCTGTCCAGAATTGGGGAAGGGTTTTCAAAGGCCACAACATTCTCACTGGGCCAAGAAGCAAGAAGTCAGATGTTCCTTAGCAAAGAGGTGAGACATGGCAAAGAAAACCTCACTAAAGATGAAGCACTGCTGTAGAGTGTATTGGGCCAGGAGCTGAGACGGCAGGAAGGGCTAGCAGGGGGGGGGGGGGGGGGGGGGGGGGGGGGGGGGGGGGGGGGG